>NW_027185798.1:50754988-50771478 GCF_028583685.1 Petaurus breviceps papuanus | reverse complement strand
TAGATAGATAGATAGATAGATAGATAGATAGATAGATAGATAGATAGATTATATATGTGTATGTGTGCATGTAGGTATATATCTACACATATATACCTATGTACACATAAACATGAATGTATATTTCATTAATATATACATACATAAGGAAGTGTATATAGATGAATGCTTGAAAATATAGACATACATATATCAACATTTAAATGTGTACATGTATAATGTGCATCTAAATATATATTTAGATAGATAGATATTATACATGTATAGTAGATATAATATATACATACATACATACATATGTGTGTGAGTGTGTATGTGTATAGATATAGATATAGATATATAAATGTATGATTTCAAAGCCCTTCACCATACTGGCCACTTTTCTCTGGATATTGACTAGATTATTAATAACCTTCCTAAAATGTGATCCCTGGAATTACTCTGTGATGTTGACACCCTGTGACCTTTGTTAGATTTTCCTTCTAGGGACAAAACCCTAATGCACAAACCAATCTTGTCACTATTCAAAAATCTTTGATGGCTTCCTGTTATCTTATCAAACTGCTAATAGTATTTAAAGACCTCAACAATCAAGCATCTTCTTAAACTATCTCTGCAAACTTTTTTCACATTATTCCCCTTCATATGCATTATACTACCACAAAACTGGATCAATCATCTTGTTAAGAATAGGACCTGTGTAGGGACAGCCAGGTGGCTCAGCAAGTAAGAGCACGGGCTCCAGAGTCGGGATGACCTGGGCATCAAATCCGGGCTCCGACACTTAGCACCACACCCAGAAATAATTGGCTGTATAACCTTGAGCAAGTTACTTAACCCCAATTGCTGATAAAAAAAAAAGAATAGGACCTGTGTTTTCAATTTAATTCATACTAATTTAGTGATTGTATGAAATGTGCTATATACTATGTATTAAGGGAAATCTAGTCCATAGTATTCCGTGACCCCAAGAAGCTCACAGCCTAGTAGGAGAACATGATACAAAAAAAAGTATTCTAATTACCTGCTGAGGCCATACACAATTACATGTCTCTGTTCATGTCAATCCATCTGCGATCCATCTATGCCTATTGACGCCCCATATCCTTCAAGATTCGCTTCAAATGTCTACCATTACCTACGTTCTCTCATATTCTATCTTGCATGATATAGCACATACATGTGAAACATATACATATCATATATCTCATATATATATATATATATCACATCTCTGCTAACAGATGGTCAGATCTGTGGAAGCAAGACGTAGGTCTCATTTATTTTTTGTGTTTCCTTCAGTGCCTTAGTATAGGGTTTTGGACATGGTAGGCACTCAAGAAATGATTGTCAGATGATATTAAAAGGATCCTGAGAAGTGGATTTAACAAATGCTTGAGAGAGTTGCAAATACAGCAGAACCTTACAGGAGATGACAAAGATATATTTCTTTGATACCTAGCTCTTCCAGGGGCTTACACTCCATTCTTATAGCCTTTGAGAATCAATACAAGGTCACTACTACACCACAATGAAACAATGAAGAAAGACTCTGGTGCATTTTGAGAATCGATACAAGGTCATTACTACACCACAATGAAACAATGAAGAAAGACTATGGTGCATTTTAAAGGCATTCAGTGTTAAAGTCAGAGAAATGCATCTATCCCTACTTTAAAAAGCATAATTTTACTCAAAATAGAAATGAAGCTACATAGAGTCAGAAACTCAACAATAGACATTTGGTATATTGAGAGGGAGTGCACTGTCATTATTTTTTTTCCTATAAATGGGATCTTGGACTTCCATAAAGATTACCACAGGCCAAAGGAGAGCCACAAAAGAAAAAGTAGAATTGATAAGATTTAAAGGGGCCATGATTACTGCTTGAAATGCTATTTTATGGAAGAGAGATTAGGCTTATTCTGCATAGTTTCAGAGGGCATGATAGGGACCATGGGTTAGAAATGATAGAGAACTAGCTTTTCATTCAACACTAAAAAGGATTTGATAACAATTAGAGTTGTTAAAAGTTAGAACAACCTGTCTTGGGAAGCAATGAACTCCCAGTCACCAAAAGTGCTGAAAGAAAGTCATTCCTTGGGGCTGCTAGGTGGCACAGTGAATATATCACTGGCCTTGGAGTCAGGAGGACATGAGTTCAAATCCAGCCTCAGACACTAAACACTTACTAGCCATGTGACCTCTGGCAAGTCACTTAACTCCAATTGCCCTGACCTCCCACCATCCAAAAAAAAAGCAAAAAACAAACAAACAAAAAGTCATTCATTGCAACCTATTGGTAGTATTGTAGAAGAGATTTATACACTGCATGGGAATTCATACTAGATAATTCCTAAGGTCTCTACTAATTCTAAGAAGTTCTGATTCTTATTCTCCCTGCCCCCTTTCCCCACCCCATGGTTATACTTCTGTGTACTGAGTGGGTGGGGGGGTGTAGTGACTGCAATGGTTAAAGCAAATGTTCTGCTCCTTCTCGACCTTGATTCTACTGCTTTCAAGCAGAAGCCACAAGTTAATTTGCATGCAATGACCCAGCCTCTTCAGCAGCAAGTAAAAAATGGGAAAACACACAGAAAAAGTGAGTGAAGAAGACCCTTTGGAAGGTTCAGATTCAACCAATGGACTTGAATACTCTGCCTGGAATGTGGGGAGAAAGTGAATATAAGAGGACACATTCTAAGAGGGGTGAGAAAATTGGAGATCTGGTGAAAATGAGAGAATAGACTGATATCCCCACAGCACCAAAAGAGGGAATTTGTCTATAGACTGGAATAGTAGGTTTTCTTATTAAAGAGAAGAAAAAGAAAAAAAGAAAGGAAGACATAGCCCAAATAGCCCAGAACTATCCTGGCACTAGAGTGCTGAAAGCAATAACACTGACTTTTGGCAGTATTTCCCTTCTCATATAACCTCTCTCTGATTCAGTTACTCTCAGGCTATTGCCATCTCTAAAGGGAAAAAAAAAGTCTAGAGGGTGAAAGAAAAAGGATGGAGAAACAGAGTTGGTGAAACAACAGTGGATAATGGTAAGCAAAGCAAAGTGACTCTATGTAGCATCCATGGCTGTGAGTGGCTGCCATAGTGGCAAACAATGAAGAAGGACTATTCACCATCATGCCCTCCCAAGACTTGCCCAGAGCAATACTATTTGTTCCTAAAATTATAAGTGTCTCAGCTGGGGTGGGTAACCTTATGAGTCTCAAAAAGTCTTTCCGTCTTCCTTTGATGCCGTGTAAGGCATCATAAAGTGAGCCAATGCTCATACTTTGGGGAGTATAATATATTGATTCCAGGTTTCATTTGCCTGGGGACATTAGAAGACAGAGAAGTTTATAGAGGTTATCAGTGTTCCCAGGCCTTTAGTGAAAGGAGGAAACCTCTGACACAATGGTTATGTGGGTCATGAAGTAAATGACCTCTAAGAGACATTGCTATCCTATTTTCTATTACAGAATGACTTTGCTTATGGTCAGGAATTCCACATTGGATCTTTGAGCTTCGGAATACTATGGGCTGAGACTGGATCTGAGTATAGTAATTTATAGATTCAGACCCGAGCTTTGGTCAGTCAGTTACTATAAAAGCTAATGAACTGCATCTTATTTCATCCAAGGCTGAATTAGTGAATATAGTACTGGATATCTTCCAAATTAAAAAAAAAGACAATAAATACAATCCATATGTACCATAATATTAGGTATACAGGTCTATATTTCAAATTGCTTTTTCCTTAAAGAAAACTCATCAATTGTTAGGAGAATTATTATTATTGAATGCCTGAGTTTGAGAAAAGTCTGATGACCCCATGGCAAAGCAATCTTCTGCCTTCCAAAAGCAACTGTCGGGATGGCAGAGGAAAAAAATCGGTAATTTGCTTAAAAAAAAAAAGTGAAACTCTACCTGAGCTAAAACTACCTGAGAGGGTTAGGAAAACCTACACGCTGCAATTCTATTTCATTTTCAGCCTGTGTTTTAATTAAAAATAGGGTCTCTGCCAACTCAGAATGCTGTTTTATTTCCTTTAGACAACTTAGTGTCTTAAATAACTCTGGTTCCCATTAATGCTTTTATTTAGAAAAGGTCTATAATTAAAGATCTCTCACATAGCAATCTCTTTAAAATATGCTTCCATCTAAAGAGATGGGAAAGGCAGTAAAGGAACTAGCATTCAAAACTTTCAATTTCAAAAGGCTCTTTTTAAATATGAGTCCTTTGGGAAAATATTCTGGCAGGTTCATATAACTTTGGGATGAATACAAATTTTCCACAGCTCACCACATTTTCATTGACTTTTCCCTTTCCAAAGCTACCAATACACTATCAGATTTTTTTTTCTTTTTGCTCTGTTCATCCCCTCTCATAACACAATAGTTATCACTAAAGGAAGAGAAGACAACAGAATTAGTAAAGTAATATTAAAGCAATATGGCAGGGCCGCTAAGTGGCACATTGAATTGAGCACCAGACCTGGAGACAGGAGGACCTGAGTTCAAATGTGACCTCAGAAACTTGACACATTAGCCAAGTGACTTTGGGCAAGTCACTTAACCCCAAATGCCCTCCAAAAAGTTTATAAAAAAAGGCAACATGGAATATATATAAAAACAATGGAATTAGAATTGGAAGATCACCATTTATATTCTGGTTTCAACATTTATTAGTTGCCTGACCTTGGACAAGGCAATAACCTCCGGGAACCAATTTTCTCCATCTGAAATATGAAGGTCTTCATAATGCTTACTGCATTGGGCTGATTAGAAGATCAAGTGAGTTCATGTAAGAGAAAATATATTAGAAGCACAAAGCTTCTAGAAAGGTGAGCTCTTGGTTATCTATATATCCAAAAACAAATTTATAAAAAGTAACTAACAAGTCACAGAATGGAAAATTTCAAATGTATAGTTATATTTGTTTATATGAGGGCATTACATGATAACACAGAATGGGAAGGAAGGGTGGTTTATTAGGAAACATTTGATTTCAAAATATATCAATTAAAAGTTGTTTTAGAAAGAGCAACTCAAAATTAAACTAATAGCTAACCTCTTATGATTTTTTAAAAAGAAATACCACTGTTTATTGAAGACTACAAATATCTGGTGTAAGTTGAAACTACATGCCTTCCAGAAATCAAAAGTGACAGCAGGTTTGTGCATTGTGGCTTTAGAGGTGCTGAGTACTGCTTGTACTCAAAATGGTTAAGACAGGGTCAGACACATAGCGGGGGAGAGGGAAGGGGAGAGGGGCAGGTTCAAAAGGCCAAAAGGTATCCACCAACTCATTCCCCCAAGCCACAAAGTCCTTGGCCTCAGCTCAGCAGGCTCTCCTCAGTGGTGTGGTTTCTGAAACAAGAGTTCAGTGGAAATTCACACACTCACACAAAACACAGCCCCCAGCCATGGGTCAAATTAGCTCTGCGACATCCAGATATGCTTGTAAGGGAAATGGATAGTTCCTTCCAGTGTTGTATCCATGAGATCCATACTCCCTTGGCTGTTGGAAAGGGATGGCCGATGAGTTCACACTGACATTCACACCATGCTACTTGGAAGAGGTAGGAGAGACAGGGAATACAACAGGCTCATTCAGGTGCTGGAGAGGCCCGGGACCCCTGTGCAGTATGGCAGGCTGGTGAAGTGTAACCAGGAGGAAGCACCAGGTTCGGGAATGTCTGCTGTGTGGTGTGGTGAGACTGCATCTGATTCTGCTGGGGCCATGCCAGGGTTGTGCCTGCGGCTGGGGATGAGGCATCTCCACAGCCAGACTTTGAGAGGTCTCCAGAGTAAGGGTTGCTAGCCAGGCTACCATGCCTCCCACTCAACGTCAGCAGAGTGGTAGGTGTAGGAAATGGGACGCTGTAGTAATCCAAGGGGAATCTTGTCTGAAGCATCGCAAGTTGTCAAAACCATACACTTGTGGCAGATAGGCATGTAACAGCCCTGGAGCCATGATATATGGATTAGGCAACAACAGTAGAACCCCAGGAAGAAGACTGGGAGGAGCTTTTTCGTGAAATCATGGTGACTGAGCTTCTGGTTGAGGCAGTAACGGTGGAGTTACTGCCCAGGCCGAGGCCTACTACTGCCACTGTTTAGGCTGAATGAGGTGCTGACCACAGAGAGAGACGGGAGCCTGTGCTGGATGCAGTAGAGAAAGTGCTGGAGGAAGAATAGAGACTCACCTCACTTTCAACACTTGCGTGCAAAAGAGTTGATGCTGAAGTGTGCCTAGAAGATGATGATGATGATGAAAGTGTATTGTTTTGGGTAGATAATGTGCTGCTGTGTTGAGTTGTGGTAGTATCTGGAAGCTCCTCATTGTGGCTGAAGCCACCCAATGCAGATGAGTGATGATTGGCTGTGGTCAGCAAAGAAGCTGCAGATACTGTGTTATTGAGAGGGGGCTGCTGGGAACAGAAGGTGAGTCAGATTTTACCGCGGGACCAGTAACGCCTTCAATGGATTGTGTGGCCTGCACAGAGCTGAAGCCAGTCTTTGCCCAAGTCAGGTTCTTCTGGGGAGATGAGGAGATGGAGTTGGGGTACTGCCAAGTCTGTGGGGATTTCTGTTCATAGAGCAGGCTCTGAGCACTGTTTGGGGAGGTATAGATTGTCGACTGAATTGGGCCTCTCTGGTAGCCAGACTCCTGACTCTGGATGAAATTGTGGATGAAGACTCACTTGCAGTGCTGGTATAGAGACTGCCTGGAGTGTGACTTGAGCATGTGACTGCCCTGCTGCCATGCAGGCACTGGGCCAAAGCCTGGGCTGTCTTGAATTTCTCTAAGAATTGGGGTCCTGTGGTGCTACCACCTTTAGCTTTGCTGACATCATCAAACCTCTTTCCTACCATGCTCACCATGCTGTGATGGGGGAAGGTGCTTCCTGATACAGGCTATAATAAGGTGCTCTGCTTTGAGTTACTGAACACCAGAGGCTTGGCCAGGGAAGGAACCTGAGATGGATCCAGATTAGTTGGTTCATTCTCCACTGAAGAAGGTGTCTTCCCTAGTAACACAGCAAGGTTGATCCTCTGACCAGCAGTGATTGTCACATTTTCTGCAGGCAGAGGCATTGAAGACACATTAGAGGCAGTGAAGATCTTGGTCTCAGAAAGATCTTCATTCCTCCGTCACAGTCCTCCATGCACCAGGAGCAGTCTCAAATTTTCAGGGATAATTTGACCCTTCAACCCCCATAAAATCAAGTCTCATCCCATCGTCTAGCTCAAAACTGCCAGTATCATTCCACGTGTTGCTACTGCTATTGCAATAGTTTTCATCGGTGTTGGTTGGTTCTGCATAATCAGCTGGGTTAAAAGTTCCCATGCCTTGGGCAGAAAATCATTCTTCCCTCCTACTAGAGCCACCTCTGCCTCATCCACAGCCCCTTTGGCCTCTTTCTGGATGGGCCCAGATGGGCCTCCAGTCTTAGCAACATCCAGTCCATTTTCCTGACCTTGAAACTCTTGTCCACAACTGGCACCTCTTCCCCGCTTTGGTGGTCCATCATGTCACCTGCTATAATCCCTATCTCAGTCTTGATTCTCTTTACCTTCCTCATTGGATTCCATCTGTCCACCATCCTTCTGTCCCAAGACTCCCTTTTTTTCCCCAATCATTTCCCAGGAACATATCCGGGTTCCCCTCCAGCAGCACATTGATATGTCTATTGACATCACCACTGCAGTCATGCAAAGCAATCACACATTCATCCTGGTTCTTGCCTGTGATAGCATATCAATCAGTTGCTTCACCTTCTCCTCAAAGTCAGCATCACTGTGGTCCAAAATCACCTGTGCAAGTCTAATCTGTTCTGCAGTAGCCTGTGGCTTCTGCTCGTGCTGTGTCTGGTTCTGTGTCTGTGTCTGCTCCCAGTTTCCCTGGGCTCAGTTAGTGTCCAATGAAGTCATCATTTACGGTATTTAGAAGGTCGAATGCCAGTGCCACCATGCTGCTGCTACCACAGCCAAGCTCCCAACTTTACCTCAGTCTCCTCCATACTCACCTCTTAAGATTTTTAAAAAAGAATTGTTCATTGGTTGGAAGTAATCATTTCATTTTCTTAACGATGAGAATGCACGTGATGAAATTACTTTGCGATATCCATGATTCAATCAGTGTGTATACTCTTATTATCTATTATAATCAAAACCCCTCTATTGCCTCTCTTCCTGTGCAATTCTTGTTTGTGTGTGTGTATGTGCGTGTGTGTGTGTTTGAGAAATCTTTGATCAATCAAATCAATTAATCCATAAACAAGCATTATTAGCAAGTACCATGTGCTAGGCACTATGTTAGGCATTGGGAAGACAATACTAAAAATGAAATAATGCTTCTTATTCTAACAGAAGGAATAACACACACTAATATAGGTACATATAAATATGTAAAGATAGATTCAGAGTAAAGATGAGGTGGGAAGCACTTCATAGAAAATTCACCTAAATTTAGTCCTAGATGTTTTTCTCTGGTTCCTATAATCTTTCAGCATTCCAAAAGCACCATTGGCACTGCCCACATGCTCATTGTCTCCCACTTTCACTACTAGATTAGTACACCTCCTTTTCCAGTTACATGGGCTTTCAAGTAATGTGTTATGGTTGAGCTGTGGATTGGTGCAACCTATCTGAAAAGTAATTTGGAATTATGCAAATAATGTGAATAAAATATTCCCATATTTTGACACAGAAATTCTATTCATGGTCATAAAAAGAAAGTTCTCATATATAGCATAATATTTGTAACAACACTTTTTAAGGTAGGGAAGGACCAGAAGTGAATAGATGGTTATTAAATGGAAGACTTCTGAATAAACTGTTTTACATGAATGGTACAAACTGTGGTATGTTAGACGGCCTAATTTGTGGTTCCTCCCCTACTGAGAAGTGTTATTGTAGTGAAAACTCATCATCAGTAGGGTAAAATTAAATTGTCTCACAATGGTCTAAATGCAGTTTGGATGCCCTATTATTTGGGGAGGGGGGGGGACAGGGAATTCACAGTTGGCTAAATCTGAAATCTGCTTTGCAATGACAGGAAAGAAGGACAAAAGTCAAAGTTGATATTAATTCTTGGATACCACAAGTCAGTTATCTCTATGGTAACTTTTCTGACACCTCTCATAAAATCCCAAAGGTCAGAAGAATCATGAGACCCTGCTTTCCCAGTCTGTAGTCATATTGACTATCAGGATGAAGCTAGAGTATGCTCCAAGAGAGGTTTCTGTCTTCCGTGAATTTACTTTAGGACACTCGTGTTACATTTTGACATGTGTACTGCCCCAGTAGGACTCCCCACTTGATACTGTCCCAAGAGCAGGTAACACTTAGCAAGCTGCAGTGACTAGCATTTGGTGCTAGAAGCAAAGGTCCCTCAGGGAACACCTCCCCACTCCCATCTCCTCACTTGGTGAGTTAAAAAGCAATAAGAGTAGTCAGAGTAGTATTATTTGACAGGAGGTCCAGAAGTTACAAAGTTATAGAAAAAAACCCATCAACAAATAAATTGATAAATGTTTATTAAGTTCCTACTATATGCCAGGCACTATGCAAAGCACTAAGGATACAAAAAAAAAGGCAAAAGGCAGTTCCTGCCCTCAAGGACCTTGTAATTTATTGGATGATGAACGAAGTAAGGTGCAAATGTTTATCATTTACCAACTATGCACCAGACACCGTGCTAGGTCTTTGGACTATAATAAAATCATTCCTACTCTCAAAAAGCTTGTGTTCTATTGAGGGACACATCAAAAACACATAAAGCATGCACAGCATTAATATAAAGTGAATAAATTCAAATGTATTCAATAAAATTGAATTGTAAACTCATTTAGGTGGCAGGACAGAAACAGAAGGTGGGAATGAGGAATGGTTTTATGTAAAAACCAGTGCTTAAAATCAACAAGTATTAAGCTTTAATACCTTAAAAGCACACTAAGACTTCTGGGACACCCTATATTTAAGCTTACTATATGCCAGATATTATCCTAAGCACTGCCAATGCAAAGAAAAGGAAAAATATGAAAATAAAAATGCCCTTCTCAAGAAGCTTGCATTCCAATAAGGAAGACAACTTGAGGAAGATAATCAATACATAAAATTCATGCAGCATCAATATTAAGTGAATAAATATAAAAATATGCAAAATATTCACATTACTAGGTAGTTTGAGATGGAGAGTGTTAGTTAGCAATTCTGCCCCACCCCATTGGTGGTAGAGATTAGGAAAAGTTTTATGAAAAAGATGGTGCTTAAATCAACAAACATTTAATTGATTAAGCTTTGCTATGTACCTGGCACTGTAGTGTACAGAAAATGAAAAAGGGCTGGTCTAATCTACACCATTCATCAAAATGTAGGTGCTAAAAGGAGCTAAGGAGTGAGCAAAGGGAACCACAAGGACCAAGGAAGAAAGGCAGCTGGAGAATGGTGGCAAAGACAATGTGAAAGGTGATATTATGGGCTAGATTGTGGGGGAGGTAACTGCCATAATCTTCATGTTACATAAACACTCAGAGGACAATGAATATACTTCTGCGTCCTCCTCCAAAGATTTTTAGTAGTATTTATTGAATGATTATTCAAAAAAGAGAGAGACACTATCAATCCCTTGATTGGCTTTAGAGTAACCGAGTAATTTTTAAATAAATCCTTAACATGTGCTTGAACTGCATCTCAAAGGAAAACAAGGATGCTATGACTTAGACTCAAGGAGGGAATAGTGATTTTCAGGAATGTAGGACGGCCAGTTCAAAGATGTAGGGAAGGAAAATAGTGTCTTGTATAGGAACAACAAAAAGGACAACTTGGAGAAAGAGAAAGACACAGAGTAGGAAACAAAGACAAAGACAAAGGGACAGAAACAGAGAGACAGAGAGACAGAGACAGAAAGACAGAGACAGAAAGAGGGAGAGATAGAGAGAGAGAGAGAGAGAGAGAGAGAGAGAGAGAGAGAGAGAGAGAGATGCAAGCAGAAAGACAAAGATAGAGAGTTGGAGAGACAGAGGTAGAAACAGAGAAAGACAGAAATAGGGGGGAAAGAGAGACAGATGAGCAGATAGAGGCAGGGGGGCAGTGATCCTAATGAACCTTTGAAGTTGGGGTCAGGTCATATATAACTTTAACAGCTAAACAGAAAAGTTTATATGTAATTCTAGAGAAAATACAGTCACTGGAATTCATTGAGTAAGGAGGTCACATAGTCTGATCAGTACTTAAGAAAAATTATTGATCTTCCAGGGACGGAGCTAAGATGGCAGAGTGAAAACTCAGCTAAACTCTCCCAAGATTTCCCTCCAAACAACTTGAAAATATTGATTCAAATAGAATTCTAGAATGGTAGAGCTAACAAAGAGTGAGACATTATTCCAGCTCAAGAAAACACTGGAGTTTGGAAAGAGAGAACTGTGTCATAGGGAAGGATACTGCCCTTGAGTTCATACAAATGAAACATCAGTGGGAAGATCAGGTAGTGGAGAAAGAAGCAGTGGGTAGCTTCAGGAGTTCTCAAGCCAGAGATGGCAAGGGCACCTAGCAAGTGCTCATAAAGATATTATAGGGTACCCCAGTGCTAGCACTGGATGTAGGACCATTTGCTGTTTGTCAGCTTCACTGCTTATATCCACTTCTGAGTCATAGTTCAAGAGAAAACAGGAATACCTTTAGACAAGAGTACTGAGAGGCAAGATCACTCCTGGCCCCAAGGGAGGAGGTTGCCCTGATAGATGGTACTGATGGTAATCCCAAGGGATCAGGGACCCTTCCTGGGTAAGGAACCCAGATCACATCACCTTGGAAGCACTGAAAACTTAAAAACCCACAAAACTAGCTCTGAAAACAGTAATGAGTAAATGTCTAAGGCTTCAGATAGAGTCCTATCTCTCCCCACATTAACATAATGTTCCAAATTAAGAAATAAGATAAGAAAATGAGCAAAGAAAAAAAGAAAGCTAAACTTAAAGATCTGCTATGCTGAAAGGAAAGATCAAGACACAAATTCAGAAAAAGACAATGAAGTTAAAACAGCTATAGGCAAAGCCTCAAAGAAAAATATGAATTTGAGCTCAAGAAGAATTCCTGGAAGACCAAAAAAATGAATTTCAAAACCAAATAAAGTAGTAAAGAAAAAATTAAGCAAAGAAATGGAAGCAAAAAAATATATATTATGAGACAACTGGCAGCTAGGTAAAAGTGACACAAACCATATTGAAGAAAATAACACCTTAAAAAGTAGAATTGGCCAAATTGGGGGCAAAAAGGTACAAAAAAAATCAAGGATGGAAATAAATTCTAGGAAAATTATTTCTTAAAATTAGAATTGAGTAAGGCGAATCTAATGACTTCATGAAACAAAACAATGAAAAAATAGAAGAAAAAAATTGGAAGAACAACTAACCTGAAAAATTCATCCAGCAGAGATAATTTAAGAATTGTTGGACTATCTGAAAAGATCAAAGAAATAACCCAGACATCCCATTTGAAGAAATCAAGGAAAAATGCACTGATATCCTAGAATCAGAGGATAAAATAGAAATGGTAAGAATCCATTCCTGCTTAAAAGAGTTTCCAAAATTGAAACCCCCAGGAATATTATGTCCAAATTCCAGTGTTCCAGGGCTGCTAGGTGGTGCTGTGAATATAGCACTGAAAATATAGCTATAAAATAGACCCTGAAGTCAGGAGGACCTGAGTTCAAATCTGGCCTCAGATGCAACACAAAAACTAGCCATGTGACCTTGGGCAAGTCATTTAACCCCAATTGCCCTACCTTATCCCTTCCAAAAAGCCCCCCAAAATAAAAATAAATAAAAAACAAATTCCAATATTCCCAGGTAAAAGAGAAAATATTTCAAGCAAACAAAAATAAAATCAAATACTGTGAAGCCACAGTCAGGATCACACAAGTTTAACAGTTACCATGTTAAAGGATCAGAAGGCTTGGAATATGATATTCAAGAAGGCAAAAGGCTGGGATTACAACCAAGAATAACTTACCCTCCCCTAAAAATTGAGTATAATCCTTCAAGGGAAAAAAATTGAAATTTAATTAAATAGAGGACTTTTGAGTATTCTTGAAGAAAAGTCTAGAGCTGAATAGAATATATGACTAGCAAATATAAAACTCAAGAGAAACATAAAAGGTTAACCATGAAAGAGAAATTATAAGGGATTCAATAAAGATGAATTGAATATGAATGATGACACATGTATGTTCTAAAAACTTTATTATTACTATGGCAATTCAATGGATTCTACATAAAAAGAGAGTATGGAACTGAGTTGGGTATGTTGAGATGATATTTCAAAAAAAATGGTTAGGCCAGAGAAAGGAATCCCCTGGGGGAAAGGATAATGGAGTAGAAGAAAGGAGAAAATTATCTCACATAAAATAGGCATGTAAGGAAGAGCTTTTTACAGTAGAGGGGAAAATAATTGGAGGAGTAATACAATTCTTGTACCTCACTCACATTTAAAGTGGTTCAAAGAGGGAAACACATATCTATGTATTCAACTGACAATGGAAATCTACCTTATGCAACCAGGAAAAGGAGGGAAGGGAATAAAAGAAAGGGGGTAATAAAAGGAAGGGCAGATAAAAAAGACAGTGATCTGAACCAAAACAAATTTTGGAGGTGGGGTGGTGTTATAGGAATGTAAATTTTTAAGATCTTCCCTGCCCCTAGGTTAAGTACACCTGGAGCCTGTGGTGGGAGGCATGTTTTTCAGGAATGTCCACACCTTGGTGCTTTGTGATTTGGCAGTGAGTCAAGAGGGTTGTTACATTCTCCAACCCAGGAGAAGGCTATATAATCCCTGATGTGAGACTTTGCTTTGGGGCTCACTTTGAGAAGTGTTGTGTGATTGGACCAGATGAGACTCTGGGCAGACGTTGAGAGCTCCTTCCCCACCCTACCCCTCACCCTGGCTGTGAAAAACCCAGATGTTGATGCTTCCCTCTTTGGTAACTGTGATTTGGTATGGATGTAATGGTTGGACAGTTGGAGGCCTGTCTGCTTGAAATGTTTCTGTCTGTATACTGTGAAGTTTGGGATGCTGACCTTTTCCCCCTTAACTAGGTAAATGATATGTTTGATTGCTTAAAACTAGATTGTTAACCTATTTTGTGTTGCTTTCCTTTAGAAAAGCAGATCTAAGAACCTGTGTTGGCAGCCAATTCTGGGGACGCTGGGGTGCTTCCTGCTACAGATGGGATAAAAAAGAAAGAGGATGCACAGAAAAAAATAGTGTAAGGAGAAACACATAGTAATCATATCTGGGAATGTGAATGGGATAAATTCACTGTAACAGCAAGCACCCTAGCACACCCAGGATGGATGCTAGCACAGGTTCTTTGATCTGCTTTTTCTAAAGGGAAGCAACTCAGAAGGGGTTAACAATTTTACTTTAATTAAACATACATATCATTCACTTGGTTCAGGTGGAAAAGTCAACACCCTGAACTTCAGAAACTAGAAACAGAAATTACAAGCAGACAAAAAATACAGAAAGAGAAAATAACACAATTCAAGAGACATGGCTTCTAGTTGTCACTACATATATACATAGTTAGTTACCAGAGAAAGAAACACCAGCATCTGGGTTTTCAAAGCCAGGGGCCTCAACAGCTACCCAGAGACTCATCGGGTCAAATCACACAACTCTTCCCATAAGTGAGCCCCAAAGCAAAACCTCACTTTGGGGTATATATAGCCTTTTTCAGAGTCACAGGACAACAGAACCTTTGTGACCCACTGCCTAATTACAAAGTAACACAAGGTATGTGCCTTCCTGAAAAACAAATCTCTCCTAATCAAGTTTCTCTTGTTGAGCTCCAAATTAGGCCCATTAAGGGGCAGGGAAGATATTTAAATTCCCTAAGCCTGTTAAGGGGCTGGGAAAGATCTTCAAATCCTTAACATTATGATCACCCAAAAAAATGGAAGAGGATAGCAGAATGGATTAGAAACTAGAATAAAACAATGTGTTATTTTCATGAAACATGCTTAAAATGGAGAAACACACACAAAGTTAAAAATAAAGGATAGAGTATGCTTCAGATGAAGTAAAAAAAAAAAAGGCAAGGATAACAATCATGATATCAGATTAAGCAGAAGCAAAAAAACCCAACCTAACTAAAAAGAATAAGAAAGGAAACTACAGCTTGCTAAAAGAAATCATAGATAATAAAGTAATTTCAATAACACAAACATACACACTAAATGATATAGCATCCAAATTCTTAACGAAATAATTAAATGAATGACAGAAAGAAATAGACAGTAAAATTATACTAGCGGAGGACTTCAATCTTCCCCTTTCAGAGGTAGATAAATCTAACCATAAATAAGAAAGAAATCAAGGAGATAAGCAGAATCCTAGAAAAGTTAGATATTATAGAGCTCAGGGGAAAATAGAATGGGAATAGAAAGAAGTTTATCTTTTTTTTTTTTTCGGTTGTACATGGCACCTTCACAAAAATTGATCATGTATTAGAGTATAAAAATCTCATAAACAAATGCAGAAAAATAAAATATTAAATGAACCCTTTTCAGACAGTACTGTAAAAAAATCATATTTAATAAAGGACAGTGGAAAGAGCAGAGGACCTTGGACAGAACCTTGGGGGACATCCAGAATTAAGGTCAATAATATGGTTCACATCAATAGCCAGAAGCAAGATTGAGGGAAAAACAGAACAAAACAACAACAACCAAAAAAAAAAAAAAACTTGGTTAGACCGGCAGCAGACAAATCAGGAGAGAACAATGTCATGACAATCCAGAGGAAAAAAAAAAACATCCAAAAAGAGAAGTTAGTCAACATTGTTAGGTTTCCAATAGATGAAGAAGGATTAAACTGAGAAAAAGAGTATCAGATTTGGCATTGAGGAGTTCACCGATTACTGTTGAGAGACCAATTTCAACTCAGTGGTCAGAAGGCGGCTTGCAAGAGGTTGAGTGAGTGAATGAAACTGAAGGACATATATATTTTTTTCTTTTCTTTTAAATTTTATTTTCATTTTCAGTTGCAAATTCATTCTTTCCACCCCTACCTCTCATGGACAAGGCAAGAAATACAATTCTCATGATACTTATGAAATCACACAAAACATATTTCCTTATTTGCCATGTTCTGGGGTGTGGGGGGAGTAAGAAAAATTAAAAAAGGAAAAAAATATGTTTCAATCTGCTCTCTGAGTCCGTTAGTTCTTTATTTGGAGGTAAATAGTATTTTACATCATGAGTCTTTTGGGGTTGTGGCAGATCACTGTATTGATCAGAATCACTAAGTTTTTCACAATAGATAGTCTTTACAATACTTTTACTGTGTATATTTTTCTCCTAGTTCTGCATATTTCACTTTGCATCACTTTAGATAAATAGACAGACAGACAGATAGATGATAGATAGATAGATAGATAGATAGATAGATAGATAGATAGATAGATAGATAGATAGATAGATAGAT
>NW_027185798.1:50740217-50754978 GCF_028583685.1 Petaurus breviceps papuanus | reverse complement strand
GATAGATAGATAGATAGATAGATAGATAGATAGATAGATAGATAGATGGATAGATGGATGGATGGATGGATGGATGGATGGATGGATGGATGGATGGATGGATGGATGGATGGATGGATGGATGGATGGATAGACAGGTAGACAGGTAGATACATAGATACATATATAGAGACCTAGAGAGATAGAGACCTGGAGAGATAGAGAGGTAGGGCTATTGATATAACAACAGTGCATTGTGTACATATTTCTCCACATTCCCTCCAGCATGTCATTTTTCTTTTCTATCATCTTAGTCAATCTGATTGTTGTAAGATAGTATCTCAGAGTTATTTTGCATTTCTCTAATTATTAGTGATATAAAGCATTTTTATATAAGTATTGATAGCTTTGATTTCTTCCTCTGAAAACCGCTCAACTTTGATTGCATTGATTTTGTTTGTACAAAAACTTTTAAATTTATGTAATGAAAAGTATTAATATTATCTCCTATGTATCTTTTTCTTATTTGTTTATTAACTCTTCTATCTGACAAATTATAGACAGTTTTTTTTCAAGGAAATTGGCCGAGTAAGGGAGGAGAGATATAGAATTGTGTCTTGACAGTATAGTACAGCAGAATGGAAGGTTTCTTTTTTTTTATTTTATGGATGAGGGAGACTTGAACATATTTGAAAGCAATAGGGAAAGAACTGGGATGAAGACAGATGAGCATGGGGAGATATAAAATGATGCAAAGTGAAGGCAAAAAAACCAATATGAATAATGACTACAACATAGTAAATTGAATATCAAGCATGAAACAATTCAAACTGGTTGATGTAAAACTATAAAGACCAAATTTAGACCCAAAGAACAAATGCAAGAAGATGTCTCTTTCTGCTCCATTTTCACAAGTGTGTAATACCTCATACATAATCCGATTTTAAAAATTATTGATTGCTTTAGATGATTTTTTTTCTTCTTCCTATTTAAAAAACAACAACTGTATAGTATAAGATGGCTATCTGGGCATAGAGGAGGAGAGATACAGAAGAAGTCTAGTATGAAGAAACAAAGATAAGTTATAAAATCTCTTTTGAAAGGTAATGTCTCATATCACTTTATTTCTCACTCACATTATCATTGTGGGAGTGTTATGGCCTATTACATTTTTTCCTTGCCCTTTGAATAGTGGTAATTTTCACTCTTTGGAAGCTGTGATATTCCATGATATTCCCAGAATTCACACGTGGTAGTCCCTTAATAAATGTTTACTGAATTGAATTGAATTCCATGATTTGTATATATGGCTTTCAGAACTCCCTGATTTCTTTTGGTTCATTTTTAGATCACAGGAATTAGGCATTTAATTAGTATGGATTTTCTGTCAGAACCAGGAGGAATAATGTCTGTTCTCAAAGGCTGGACCTTCTAGAGGCTAAGAAGTATCTCCTGTGATTGATGTGTTGTGCCATGTGTTGTTAAGTATGAATAAGTGATACACTAAGCAACACAACTTTCACAACACTTCTGTGTGATATAATCAGGCCTGGACATCAGCTTATTTCCTGCCAAATTTGTGAATGACAATTTTTAGTTGATATAATTATTTTTTTAAGACAAATCAGTGTACTGCACTGTAAGCAAAATGTACTTCTCTCCACAGCAGGCTATAGCATAGTCCCCCTTACTTCCTTCATTTCCTCAGCTCCTGAATCCTTCCTTAGAGGCACCAGCTTACAAAAAGAGAAAGCAAACAGTAGCCTTGAAATGGAACAATATGCATGGTATCAGCCACTGCTTCCTGGTCTGAAAGAAGGTAATTGCCTGATCCTGTATCATGTGGCCTTTGGGTTTTTACATATCAAAAAACTGAGTCAAGAAAATGTAACATGTAGTGACATTTTCAGCAGAGAGCTGGATCAGAACAACTTAAGCTAACATTTCCATGTCAACAGTGAGAGCTGCTTTTAGCTTTGTCATCTGGTCACAAATTTAACAGCATTATTTAAAAATTGTATTTCCTTTTTGATTGCAAAGAAGCATTATGGTTACTCTTTTCAAGTTAATCCTTTTAGTCTTGGACAGTTTCCATCTCTCCTTCACCACACCCCTCTTCCTCTACCACTCCCCAATTCTGCTACACTTAAAAGGGTCCTTACATAGTCCCTTTGTGCATGCCTATGTCACTCCTCTCAAAAGGTTTTAGGTGGGTTAGTTTTGTTTTTCCATTGAGTCCTTAAGGACAGGGACCATTTTATATTAGTCTTACGTTTAATTCAATTCAGTTCAGTTCTATGAGCATTTCTTTTTACTGGGGTGAGAATATGAGAAGAAAATGAAATAGTCCCTGCTTTCAGGGAACTTACATAAAACATGTACATAGTTAAGTACACATATAGTACATACAATAGGGTTGCCGTTCTAGATGGGGCAGTGGAAAGGCTGTTGGATGTGGAATCAGGAAGACTAGAGTTCAAATCCTGCCTTAGATGTTGTTTGTCCTTCCTTTTTGAAGAGGACAAATGACAATGACAATGATGTCTTGACTTGAGCATTCCTTGGATTTAAGTGGAGCAGAGTTAGACAAAGTCCTCAGCCTCACTCTCTCTTCCACCATCCTTGAAGTCCAGTGGCAAGGCCAAAGTCAAGATGATAGCTGATGGCCTGAGATGTAAAGGATAGCCTTGGCATCTCTGATGTCTGACCAAGATGTAAACACTCCACAGTACCTACTTCAGCCACCTTTATGGGTATATTCATCAAGGGGAAATCTTTACATGCTTGGGATATACACCCCCCCCTAACTCACTGACTGACTTGAGGCCTGTTGGTTATCCTCAACCTGGTTAAGCCTCTGTGCTGAGATGTTTTGCCAGGGTGGGGCCTCTGCACATCATATAGCTTCTTAGAGCCGCAGGTGAGAGTTGAGTGCCTTCAATACTTGCTAGCTTCTTGACCTTTGGCAAGTCACCTTTTTGTAGTGCCAATGCAATATTCACAGCGCCTATGGTGACTGTAAATATGCCAGCATAATTCTCAATCACAAAATATAACAGACTCTCCATATAGGATACAGAAACAAAACACTTATTCAGACACCAGAAAACCAAATCCCAACACCAGGGAACTGCATCTATCATAGAAGTTAGTACACTGTAACACATAAGAGAGCCACACCATTCTTTACTCTTCCCACGAATAAACACTCACAAGCCTAGATCTTTCCCTGGCTGCATCCTCTCTCTCCCACTGTCTAGCTGCTCTGACTCCCAGTTTCCTGTGGGCTCTGCTTCACCCTTCTGCAAACTCCTCCTGCCACAGGCTACGTGTGATTACATTCAACCTATTTGGGGGCAGGGAAGATCTTCAAATTACCATTATATTTTCCTAGCCTTAGTTTCCTTATTTGTAAAAATCAGATGATAATAGTACCTACTTTGCAGGGTTTTTATGAAGATCAAATGATATAATATATGCAAATATATATAAACTTTAAAGCACTACATAAATGTTAACTTTTTTATTGAAACTATAATTTCATTGGTATAGGGTTCTCTCAGTTAAGAAACTCCTTCTATGAGATCAGGTGAACTAATATATTGCTTCAAGTAATGTTAAAACAGTTGTCTGACAGAATAATTGAGTAGTTGGGTACAAAGTTGGCACTTAATAAGGAAGGCAGGGTGGCATAGTGAAAATACTCAAAAATTTTTTCAAAATTTTCAAAAATGTTTTCAAATTCTTGCTTATGGGCAAGTAACTTAAAATCTTTGAGACTAAGTTTCCTCCTCTATAAAACAGGGATAGAATACTTTCACTACTTGTCTTACAGGGTTATAAAGAAAGGATTCTATAAAGATAAAAGGGTTATGGAATGTGTTATTTTATTGATTGAATCCACTATCTGATGGTTTTTAGATCTTCCCATTTGGTTCAAGTTTTAGAGAGAGGCACATGAGTACTCTAAAGATATCACAGGAAAAAAAAAAAGATTTTGTCTTTTTTCTGCCAATGAGGGGCTATCCCATCCAAATCTTCTTCCAAAAGGATCTACGTCTGATTTAAGATTCTTCAATGGTACATTATAGCAAAGTGAAGTACAAAATTGAGGTATGTATCAATGAAACTGTAATTTTTAACATAAACTAAAGTCAATCAACAAACATTTATTGAATAGTATAAATATAGGTGGGCACTGTTTAGTAGTTAAGTAAAGTATTTATCCCAGTTTGTGATGTTTTATAGCTTACAATGTAGTCGGGAATAATCAAGTTGTATATATTTTATATTTATATACAACACAATTTTTACCTGGATAGAATGCAAGCTTCCTGAGGGCAGAAGTTACTTGATATTTTTCTTTGTATACCTAAAACCTGGCAGGAGGCCTAGTATGAGATGCTTGTTAAATGTTGCTTGATTGATGTTGAAAGTTAGCTATAAATATGAGCTATGATACATTCACATATTCACACATTTACATGTATGTATATGTTTATGTATATATTTGTTGTTCAGTTATTTATATCAGTATCTAGTAGATACTGAACTTTTAAGGTATGAACACTAGGGTTCAAATTCTGCTTCTGACATGTATCAACGGTTTGATCCTGGGAAAGTCACCTAACTCTTCCTGACCCCATTTGGGATTTTCTTGGCAAAAATATTGGAATGGTTTGCCATTTCCTTCTCCAACTCATTTTACAGGGGAAGAAACTTATATAAAAAGGGTTAAGTGACTTGCCCAGGATCATACAAGTAATAAGTGTATGAGGTCAGATTTGCACTCAGGTCTTCTTAATTCCAGGCTCACCACTCTATCCACTGCAACACTTAATATATACATATGTATACACACATACCCATAAATATCTCTGTGTGTATATATATATGCACATATATGCCCATGTGTATACATACACATATATGCATATTTGTACATATAGTTATGCAAACATACACATATATATGCATGAATGCATCCAAGGTTCAGGAAAAAAATAAAATAAAGTTATACAAAAAGTAGAAATTGAAACTGTGACTTGATTGGTAATGTAAACTCCTTTTATGAGGAAATAATGTTTGTAAATGCTTACTGGCACCTTTTTTTTTCTTTTTCTTTTTTTAAAAACTTATTGTCTTAGAGAGGTGCTTTGAGTACTTATAGTTTAAATGACTTTCCCACGATCAAACAGTTGATACATGTCAGAAGAAGAATTTGAACCCTAGTGTTCATACCTTAAAAGTTCAGTATCTACTAGACTCCTACCCCCTTTTTCTCTCTCCCTCCCATCCTCCACTTCTATCTCCAATTCCCTCCTTTTACTCCTCCCTTTCCCCTTACTCTCCATATATACATGTATATATGCAGAATGTATATGTATATGTAGAAATGAAGACAGAGTTAGAGACATAGACAGGGAAATGAAGGATGTGCAGTAAGTACTTAACATGACTGGATGAAAATCCCAGATCAAGAGCAAATTATAGTAGGGGGGGATAAAAAATTTTATCCAACTATTTGGATAGTTTACAAATCTAGTATATGTCACATTACATTTGTGAAAATGTACATTAAGACTGATGTTATGTAACTATCTTTTTAAAAAAATGTTCTCTTTGGGTCCTGATTTCAGTATGCCAGTAAGTCTCCTAACATATTCAGCCATCTTTCTTCTTTATGCTTGATGTGTCTTGCTTAGAGGAAACCAAAGAATATATTATTGTCACTTTTACTTATTGGATCAATTTCTCAAAGCCTTTAGTCTTTTTTCCCCTTTAGCAAATTTTAAGAAGAATATATTTATTAAATATAAAGGATGTTTTGATAACATTAGAGAAAAATTCCATGAAATGAAGGAATGGCTTATTTTGTTTTAGGGAGAATCATGGACATTGATGTCATCTGTATACATCAAAGGATTACTAATATCTTATTGGTTTTACCCTCTCTTTACGTGGTGTGTCATGATTAATTATATTTAGGAGAAATGACTATAGGTTGAAGACTAGGTTAAATCTGAATTTCAGACATTTGTATTTCTAATACTGCCTTTGTTCCTCATTTTTTTTAATTCAAGAATTTACTATCTTCCTTCTTGGGGACAGGAACAGTAGAGGAAAGTTATTGAATTTTCATTCTTCATATGATTGTCAGTGAGTTACTCTAGTACCCATCAGAGATGCCATAAGCCCTCTGCTATGTTGAACAGTTTGATAATCATATTGGAACAGAAGAGATTAGGTACTGGTCTCATCATCAATTTGCACATGAGAGTCATGATATCCTGCTGTGGTGGTTGAAAGATAATATAAAATTATTACTTAAGGATGAGGCACTTATTTTTTTTAAAGCAACTGGGATTAAGGAACTTGTCCAAGCTTACACGGCCAGTTATTTTGTGTTGTTGTTAAATATCTGAGGCCAGAACTGATCCTAGGTCCTCCCAACTCCAGGGCTGGCACTCTTACTCACTGCGCCACCTAGTCGTTCCTATTTTTTTTTTTAAATAATACTTTTCTTGTCAATAACAGAACCCGATCTTGAAAGATTAATGTATCATGATTTTATATGGATCTTGGGATGTCTTTGACCAAAAAACTGCTTTCATTGGGCATTCTCTTTCTTATAAAAGATTGTCCTTATACTGTATATGCCTTGCCATATTCTGCCACTAAAGCAGCCACCATTTAAGAACCCATAGAATATATCCTTTTCATTATGATCCCCTGTACTTATTCATTCTTTTTTTTTTTGCTTTTTGGAGGGCAATTGGGGTTAAGTGACTTGCCCAAGGTCACATGCCTAGTTTTGTGTGTGTGTGTATGTGTGTGTGTGTGTGGGGGGGTGTGGGCGTGTGTGTGTTAAGTGTCTGAGGCCGGATCCTAACCCAGGTCCTCCTTACTCCAGGGCTGGTGCTCTATTCACTGCACTACCTAGCTGCCCCATACTTATTCATTCTTATCAGAGCACCCAATTTACTGTGATACATGTTTAATAATGGTTCAATGGTCCTTTTGTAATAATAGTAGTAATAGTAGTAGCATTTAGATAGTACACATTATTTGCAAAGCACTATGCCAAACACTTTACAAATATCTTTTCTTTTTTTTTCTTTTTTTGCTCTTTTTTTGGAGGGAAGAAGGCAGGGCAGTTGGGGTTAAGTGACTTGCCCAAGGTCACACGGCTAGTAAGCGGCCAGATTTGTCAGGTCCTCCTGACTCCAGGGCCAGTATTCTATTCACTGAGCCACCTAGCCACCCCAATATTACCTCATTGTGTCCTCACATCAACCTTGAGAGGTATGTTCTATTATTATCCCTATTTTACAATTAGGGAAACTAAGGCAGACAGAGATTAAGTGAATTGCTCAGGGTTACCCTGCTAGTAAATGCCTGCGGCCATATTTAAACTCAGGCCTTCCTGACTCCAGGTCTAACTCTCTATCCTAGGTCTCACAATATTTTCTGAGATTCTTATATCCCATATTCTTAGTTGAACACCAGAATGGATAGCTCCATTATAATATCCTTGATTATCATGGTTAGATGTGCTATATCCCAGGAGCTATATCTGGGTTGAATCAGATTTTTCCTTAGGAAGGAAGTGTGCTCTCTAATCCAGGGATTACTTGGATCCAGCCTCCAGGAAGACTTGCCTGATATGGACAGACTAATTTTAGATATAATACTACAATTATTCCTTCCATATCATGGCGTTTACGGGTACAGTGCCCCCCCAAAGTGATCTGGAAATCCACGTATAATTTTTGGATCTCCTTTTATACAAGAGAAAAGGTCTGATTTTTTCTTTTCTTTTATGGAGTGTTTACAGTACCTTGTAAAATTTGTGTTAAGTATTTAGTCATAGGCTCTGTGTTATCTGCTGGCCTTCACATATCATCTGAGGCTTCTGCAGAACTCCAAAAAATTTCCCATTTAATTTCTTATGCTGACCTGTGATAAATCAAAACCATGATGAGGAAAGTCATGATGTGGAAGGGATAACTTTATTTGACACCTTCTAAGCATTACTTATTCCACAGACTGCATAAAGTCACTTGGGCCTTGAGGTTTTTGCCCCCTCTCCCCACCCATGTAAAGTTCTATACACCCTGGTCAAATAGTTCAAGTCCCTTTGCAATTGACAGGTATTTTTTCTCCCAGGGATGGCTCAGACAACTGCTTTCCAGAAAGGACTTTTTGAGGTATACTTTGCTATTCAATGATATTACTGAGATAAAAGTATTTTAACATAATTATGGGAATCCCTTAACGTTTTAGGGGGTAATCATGCTTTCCTGTATAATATGTGGGTGTTGGAAGATAGTATGTGTGTGTGTGTGTGTGTGTGTGTTGGCTATGTAGGATAAGAGTAAACCTTTTAGTAGAAACCTCTAAATGGGGAAGGATTTTGTAAAATTTCCCAATGGAGTATCAAGGGAAGTGGAGATTTTAGCTGGTGCATCAGGGAACACTTGAGCAGCTTAGTGTAAGGGTAAGTATCAATATCAGTTCATATATTGGGCCAGGTTCAGGGCAAGAGTCACATGGTTTCTTAGGTACCTTGCTGTAGATGACCTTGTCTTGTGGTGGAGATGGGTGACTATTTAAGAGCTGTCAGCATTGTTGCCATGGCCCTGTTTTTCCTAGAGATGCTTCTGTTCATTTTTTACCTTGAAAGATCTACTTTTAACTACCCTTGGTATTTGCCCTTTTGTCTGAATCCTACTTAAAAAAAACTTTAAAGGAATCTTATGATTCTTTTTAAAAATTTTAATTCATTCTTTAGTGCTCTTTATGTTAGCCATATTCTCAAGAGCACAATCATTTTATAACCACTTAAGTGGTAGAAGAAATCACCCCCTGAAAAAATTTTGGAGGTTTTATCACTCAAGGGTGAGATGTGGTAGAAATAGCATTTCTTTTAGCTAGTTTAGAACAGTTTCCATTTGAGGGGGCAAGACAGCTCTCCTAGGTTCTTGGTTTTTTACTGGAATATAAAAAGCCCAATTCATGTGGAGTCAGCTCTCTAACAGTATGGCAGAATTCTAGCTGCCCTTCAGGACATCTTTGTGACCCATTTCCAGAGCAAGGGGAGCAGTGCTTATTTTTAATAAAGTATATACTTTTTATTGTAGACAAAATTATTGCTATTGCACATTATGGTCCACAAGTGTTCCACTGTTGTCTAATCCTCAGTCCGAATCACTAGAATGACCCTTGCTCGGTCTTGCCCAGAATCCCTTAGAAGACCATGACTAGAAGTTCCAAGGAGGCAAATTTAGGCTGTATATCTGGAATAACTTTCTAATAATTATAACTCTCTAAAGGTGGAAAAGACTGCTTCAAAAAGTAGAAAGTCTTTCCTGATTGGATGTCTACAAACAAAAGTTGGAAGACTAATCATCGGTGATACTATAGAAGGCAATCTTTTTTGAAGTATGGATTGGACAAAATGGTGAATGAGTTCCCTTCCTTCCAGTTTTGAAATTCTGGTACCTCCTCACTTTCAATAAGGAGAAAGTCTTGAAAGTAACCTTGAAAAATATAAGATAAGTGGTTTGAAGAACGAGAAATGGTAATTAGAACAGTAGAGTTGGTGGAGATGGTCGTTACTGGAACATGTAGACCATTGTGGAAGACTGTTTAGATGAGTAAGTGAAAAAAATAATTAGATTTAGAAGCATGCTTAACACCAATAATAAGAGAAAATTCAAAATGTGAAATAAACCAAACAAGGAGGTAGAGGATTAGAGAGTATAGACTCATGGCTTGAAACCCAGTGTAAAAGGAACCACGGAAGAGAAACTTGTTGATGTTGGTAATTTTAAAATGTAGAAGTAAATGTAGGCTGTGTAATGAAGGAAGGAATGGTTGATTTCCTTTAAAAATGAGTGATTCACAGCTGCTTTTCAAATTTAAATTCAATTTTCTGAAAAACATCTTTCTCCTGTACTCCAAATGCAGCAAGTAACTAAAATTGGTATTCTACCTTAAGTTCAAACTTCTATAATTGGACACAGTTTCAAAGTCTCTTTCACTTAAAATTTTGGAACACCAGTGAACAGTTGTCAAAATGCTACAATAAGAGAGTACAATAAGAGAATTGAGTTGTGTGTGTGTGTTTCCCAGCTATAAAATAAATATATATATTATAATATATATATATACACCTGAGTTATACAGATTAGGCTCTTACGTCTCTCTTTTATTTATTTATTTTTTTAAAGCAATCGGGGTTAAGTAACTTGCTCAAGGTTACACGGCCAATTATTTCTGAGTGTGTTGCTGAGTATCTGAGTCCAGATTTGATCCCCAGGTCATCCCAACACTGGAGCCGGTGCTCTTGCTCGCTGAGCCACCTGGCTGCCCCTAAGTAATTGGGGTTAAGTAACTTGCTCAAGGTTACATGGCCAGGTGTTTCTGGGTGGGTGCTAAGTGTCTGAGCCCGGGATTTGATCGCCAGGTCATCCCGACAATGGAGCCTCTTACTCGCTATGCTACCTGGCCGCCCCTACTTCTCTCCTTTAAAACAGATAAAGAGTGACTCATGTCCTGATTGTCTTAGGAAGAGTGAGATAAAAGAGAAGTAAGTCATTGCAAGAGGCAACTGATCTGTCCATCAAAAAAACTGACCTAGACAAATGGACTTTAAAATGGAGATGAAAAGTCTCCTTATAATAATTTAGGAGACCTTAATTTTTATTCCAATTCGAAGTAATGCCAATTCTTTCTAATTTGGAGAATTAATCGGGATGGGAGTGGTCTCAGGGATGTACGAAACACAGTTCCTTCCAAGTGTATTAACCAGTATAAAATGGAACCATGATGCCTCTTAATTGGCTATGAACTAAAGAATGGAAGTGAATTATATAGGCAGTTTAAAAACTTTTAAGACTCAAGGAAATCTTTGTTTTGTTTTGTTTTTAAATTTTCAGCTCTGCCACTCACTTTTTTTAAGTAGGGCAAAACTTTTCCATAATAGTTATGTTATGAAAGAAACTACAGATTTAAAAAAGTGAAAAATAGTATGCTTCAATCTTCATTCAGGCCCCATCCACTCTTTCTCTTGCTATGAATAGGATTTTTCATCATGAGTCTTTTGGAATTGTCTTGGATCACTGAATCGCTGAGAATTTTACTAAATAATTCACAGTTGATCATTATACTATATTGCTGTTACTGTGTACAATACTCTCCTGGTTCTGTTTGATCCACTTTACATCAGTTTGTATAAGTCTTTCTAGATTTTTTTCTGAAATAATCTTGCTCATCATTTCTTATAGCACAATAGTATTCCATTACAATCATATATTCCCAATTTGTTCAACCTTTCCTCAAGTCCTGGACATTCACTCAATTTCTAACTATTTACCATGACAAAAAGAGTGTCTACAAATATTTTTGTATAAATAAGTCCTTTTGTCTTTTAAAAATATGTTTAGGATAGAGACTTAGTAAATGATATTGCTGAATCGAAGAGTGTTCATAGTTTTATAGCCATTTGGGCATAGTTCCAAATTGTTCTCCAGAATGGTTAGATCAGTATACAACTCCAAAACTGTATTAGTGTCCCAATTTTCCCACATCTTCTCCAACATTTATCATTTTTCTTTTCTATTATGTTAGCCAATATGATATGTGTGAGGTGGTACCTCAGAGTTGTTTTAATTTGCATTTCTTTAATGAATAATGATTTAGAATTGTTTCCTCCCCCCCATAACTACAGATAGCTTTGGTTTATCTAAAAACTTCCTGTTCATATCCTGATTGACTATTTATTCATTGGGAAATTACTTATATTCTTACATATTTTACTCAGTTTTCTATATATTGGAGAAATGTAATCACAATAGACACTGCCTATAAAATTTCTTTTCCAGGTTTTCTGCTTTCTTTCTTTGATGAATTGTTTTGGTTTGTGCAAAACCTTTTTAATTTGAAATAAGCAAAACTATCCATTCTATATCTCATAATATTCTATCTCTTGTATTGTCACAAATTCTTCCTTTCTCCAAAACTCTTACAGGTAAACTAGTCCTTGCTCTCCTACTTTATTTATTGTATCATCCTTTATGTTTTGACTTCATCTTGGTATGTGGTGTAACATGGTGGTTGATACTTAGTTTTTGCCCCACTATTTTCCAATTTTTTCAACATTTTTTTCCACATAGTAGGTTCTTGTCGCAAAATCATGGGTCTTTGGGTTTATCAAATACTAGATTACTATGGTCATTTGCTATTGTGTTTTGTGTACTTAAACTATTCCACTGATCCACCACACCATTTCTTAGCCAGTACTAGTCTTTCAATGATTACCATTTTATAATACAGTTTGAGATCTGGTATGACTAGGCCACATTGCTTTGCATTTCTTTTCATTAATTCCCTTGATGTTCTTGACTTCTGTTCTTCTAGATGAACTCTACTATTTTTTCCTAGCTCTATAAAATATTTTTGGTAGTATAATTGGCATGGCAGTGAATAAGTAAATTAATTTAGGGAGAACTGTCATTTTCATTATCTTAGCTTGGCCTATAAATGAGCAATTGATATTTTTTTCTATTGTTTAAATGTGACTTTATTTGTGTGGAAAGTGTTTCGTAATTGTGTTTATATGGTTTCTGGGTTTGTTTTGATAAGTAGTATTTTATATTGTCTACAGTTATTTTGAATGACATTTCTCTTTTTATCCCTTGTTGCTGAACTTTGTTGGTAATACATAGAAATGCTGATGATTTATGTTGTTTTATTTTATATCCTGCAACTTTGCTGCAGTTAATTATTTCACTTAAGTTTTTAGTTGTTTCTCTAGGATTCTCTAAACATACCATCATATCACCTGAAAAAAAAGGTATAGCTGTGTTTCCTCACTGCCTATTCTAATTCCTTCCACTTCTTTTTCTTCTCTTATTACTATAACTAACATTCCTAGTACAATATTGCATAATAGTGGTGACAATGGGCATCTTTGCTACATATCTGATCTTGTTGGGAAGATCTCTAACTTAGCCCCACTATAGATAATGCTTGCTGAAGGGTTTAGTTAAATACTACTTATGTTAGAGAATGTTCCATTTATTCCTAAGCTCTCTAGTGTTTTTTGTTTTTGTTTTTTTGCCTTTTGGAGGGCAATTGGGGTTAAGTAACTTGCCCAAGGTTACACGGCTAGTTTTTTGGGTGTGTGTGTGTGTGTGTGTGTGTGTGTGTGTGTGTGTGTGTGTGTGTGTGAAGTGTCTGGGGCTGGAACCGAACTCAGGTCCTCCTGACTCCGGGGCCAATGCTTTACTCACTGCGCCACCTAGCTGCCCCCTCTCTAGTGTTTTTAATAGGAATGGGTGCTATACTTTATCAAAAGTTTTCTCTGCATCTATTGAGATAATCATATGATTTCTCTTGGTTTTGTTATTGATATGGTCAATTATGCTGATACTTTTCCTAATATTGAACCAGTCCTGAACTCTTGGTATAAATTGCACCTGTTCAAAGTGATCATTGTGATATATTGCTAGGATCTCCTCTGCTAGTATTTTATTTACAATTTTTGCATCATAATTCATTAGGGAATTGATCTATAACTTTCTTCTTCTGTTTTGGCTCTTCCTGGTTTAGCCTCAGCACCATATCTGTGTCATAAAAGGAGTTTCATAGGATTCTTTGTTTACCCATTTTTCCAAATAGTTTCTATAGTATTCTAATTAATTGTTCTCTAGATGTTTGGGAAAATTCACTTGTGAATTCATCTGACCCTGGGAATTATTTCTGAGGAAGGTCATTGAGGACTTGTTCAATTTTTTTCCCCAAACTCGTAGTATTTTATTATTCTATTTTCTCTTCTGTTAATAAGGGCAATTCATAATTTTTGTAAATATTCATCCATTTCGTTTAGAATTTTTGGCATATAATTGGGCAAAATTCTTAGTAATTGCTATGATTTCCTTCGTTTGGGGGATGAATTCTCCCTTTCCCTTTTTGATATTGGTGATAAAAGTTTTTTTCATTCTTTTTTAATAAAATTAATCAACAATTTATCTATTGTATTGTTTATTTTTTCATAAGACCAGCTCCTATTTTTATTTATTATTTCAATGGTTTTCTTCCTTTCAATTTTATCAGTCTCCTTTTTGATTTTCAACATTTCTGATTTGGTGTTTAATTGGGGATTTTTAATTTATCATTTTTTATATAAGCAATTGGGGTTAAATAACTTGATCAAGGTTACAAGGCCAGTTATTTCTGGGTGTGGTGCTAAGTATCTGAGCCCAGATTCGATCCCAGGTTATCCCAACTCTGGGACCAGTGCTCTTACTCACTGTGCCACCTGGCCACCCCAATTTGTCATGTTTAAAAGTTATTTTTAGTTGTATGCTCAATTCATAAATCTTGTTATTCCTCTATTTCACAGATATAAACATATTGCAGAATTTTGGTTTTTAATACACTATGCTATCTACTTCCATTTTTATGGGTGAGTTCATCCCATTTACATTCAGAGTTATGATTCCTAATTGTGTACTTCCCTTGATCTTATTTTTTCCCTGTTTATCTCTCTCTCTCTCTCTCTCTCTCTCTCTCTCTCTCTCTCTCTCCCTCTCTCTCTCTCTCTCTCTCTCTCTCTCTCTCTCTCTCTCTCTCTCTCTCTCTCTCTCTCTCTCTCTCTCTCTCTCTCTCTCTCTCTCTCTCTCTCTCTCTCTCTCTCTCTCTCTCTCTCTCTCTCTCTCTCTCTCTCTCTCTCTCTCTCTCTGTCTCTCTCTCTGTCTCTCTGTCTCTCTCTGTC
>NW_027185798.1:50714503-50740117 GCF_028583685.1 Petaurus breviceps papuanus | reverse complement strand
TCTGTCTCTCTCTCTGTCTCTCTCTCTCTTTCTCTCCTTTCATCCTGTCCCTCCTCACAAGTACTTTGTTTCTGATTACCACCTCCCCTAATCCACCTTCCCTTCTGTCAGTCCTCTCCTTCTTTTATTCCCCTACCTTCCTTCTTCCTTACAGAATAAGATAGATTTCTATATCCAATTGAGTATGTATGCTATTCCTTCTCTGAACTAATTCCAGTGAGGATAAAGTACCAGTGTTTCCTGCCAACCTCACCCCTCTACCATTCCCTCCATGGTAGTAGTTCTTTCATACCTCTTCATGTGAGATAATTTACCCCACTCTGCCTCTCCCTTCCTTTTTGTCCCAATACAAACCTCTTTATCACATCTTAATTCTTTTTCTGGTTATAATCCAATCACAATGAATTTATACACATGCCTTCTGTCTATATATACTCCTCCCAACTACCCCTATAAAGTTCCTAAGCATTACAACTATCAATTTCCTATGTAGGAATGTAGACAGTTTAACTTTATCAAATCCCTTATGTTTTCTATTTCTTGTTTAACTTTTTATGTTTCTCTTGAATCTTGTGTTTAAAAATCACATTTTCTGTTTAGCTCTGGTCATTTCATCAGAAATGCTTGAATACCCTCTATTTCATTAAATATACAACTTTTCCCCTAAAGTTTCATGAGGTAGGTGATTCTTGATTGTAAACCTTGTTCCTTTGCCTTCCAGAATATCATATTCTAAGTTCTCTGATCTTTTAATGTAGAAGCTGCTACATCCTGTGTAATCCTGAATGTGGCTCCATGATATTTGAAATTCCTTTCTGGCTGGTTGCAGTAATACCTCCTTGATCTGGGAATTCTGGAATTTGCCTACAATATTTTTGGGAGTTTTCACCTTGGGATCTCTTTCAGGAGATGATCAGTGGATTATTTCAATTTCTATTTTCTATTTCTTTTTTGTTGTTTTTTTCTCCTTCTTCGGATTTATTTTGTGACCCAATTTTTATACTAAAATTGAGTTCTGCTCCTGAAGACAAGGAAGCATTGTCCCAAGCTTCTTGTACCAGGAGCACTGGGCCTCACCACTGACCTGCTATGCCAGGGGCATGGGACCTTGCTATTGTCCTGCTTCCCCATGAGCACAGGGCTTAGCAGCTGGCTTTCAGTGCCAGAAGTGCAGGGCCTCATAGCTGGCTTGCTGGGCTCAGGGCCTTGCCCAGACACCACCTGCACTGGACTGACCATCTCTTTTGCCCAAATAAGACAGACCTTTCCTGCCAAACTTCTAAATTATCTTGGGCTGGAAAACTGTTCTACCCCCACCCTTCTGTGGCTTCTGCCACTCCAGAATTCATTTGAGGCATTATTTTATAGTTGTTTAAAGGTGAAATTCAGAGAGTTCAGGCATGTTCCAGCTTTATTTCACCTACTTGGCTCCTCTCTACAGCCAGCTTTAACTACCCATAACAGGTGCCAGAAAGTTGAAAACATTGCTGTTATATATTTCTTCATATGCATTTTAAATCAAAGCCAAGCCAGTTTCAAATTAAACATTGATTTAGTTATCATTTTTATGTGATATTCTCCAACTTTATATAAACTAACTGAACACTATGCATACCCTTGCTTATAATCTATTTCCAAAGCCCAGGAGCCAACTTCATTCTTTACCAATGTAGAAACTAAATGAGATGTCTTAAATCTCATTTGGATGATAGAAAATCTTTCTATCCTTGTCACAAAGTTTGTTTTTAAAAGGAAAAACAAGGAGTCTATTCAATCTGTGGGAGTGGGGCGGAGGGGGGGGCAGGTGTTTTCAGAGTGAAGTGATCACCATAGAAATTACACTGATGTTGATTAGAAATTTCTCCAGTGATTTATCTTCCTTTTTTTTTTAAGTTCAGTGTTAAGTAACTTGCTCAAGGTTACACGGCCAGTTATTTCTGGGTGTGGTGCTGAGTATCTGAGCCCAGATTTGATCCCCAGGTCATCCCGACACTGGAGCCGGTGCTCTTACTCGATGAGCCACCTGGCCTCCCCTAAGCAATTGGGGTTAAGTGACTTGCTCAAGGTTACATGGCCAGGTGTTTCTGGGTGGGTGCCAAGTGTCTGAGCCCCGGATTCAATCCCCAGGTCATCCCGACACTGGAGCTGGTGCTCTTACTAGCTGTGCTACCTGGCCGCCCCCAGTAATTTATCTTCTTAAAGCTTTGTTGGAAGTACTAAAGGGTTAAGTGACTTGCTCATGGTCATATGACCAGTATATGTTAGAGGCAGTGTTTAAGAAAGAACCTCCTGACTCAAATGTTTTCCTTTTATTCATTTTTTTTCAACACTGTGTTTCAGATGTGCTTTAAAAAATGTATATGCATTCAATCAATAATCATAATAGGAAGAAATGTTGGGAGACACATATAAAGTTAAACTGAAATGCATCACTACTTTGATCATTCAGATTCTTCTTAAATTCGCTTTCTCTCTTCCCTTCCCAATCCTGCTAAAGTGAAATAATCATGTTGAAGCCACAACACTTTAGAAGTGGCATTTAAAATTTTGGCAAGTACCTATTAGTAATTCCTGAGGGTCTGCGGGGAAAAGGAAGAGTGAAGGAAGACTGACAAAGAAGGAAAGTGGTTATTTCAAATGTCATATCCCATTACACTGTCAAATGATGTCCTTTCTTCAGAACTGACACCTGCCAAAAACCAATGCCTAGAACATTGTAGTCATTCAATAGACATTAACAAAGGCCTGACTAGTCTGGAACTCAAGAGTCTGATGGGATTTCTAGTGGATGAAAGCAGAATTTGACCTGAGAGATGGGCAGAACTAATCCATTTTTTTCTTTCTCTTCAATCATTACTTTACTTGTACTTCTTCCCATTGAAGATGTCCATTGCTCTGTCAGAATTACTCTACAGTATATATTCCTGAAAGCTCCTAGATCGAGTCAGTCAGCCTCAAGCTAATCATTCCAAATTAAATTTTTATAATGACTATTATGTTTAGAGGTTGATGTGGGCAAGACCTATAAAAGAGCCTGCAATTATTCTACCCAGAATGTAATTAGGACCAGTAAAGTCATTAAGAGGGGGGAAAATTAAATGATGAAAGCTATATGTGAGTCCAAAGGATCAGGGGATTATATATTTAGATCTGGAAGGAACCACAAAGGCCATTTAATCCAACCACTTCATTTTGTAGGTGAAAAACTTTACCCAAGGTCACATAGGTACTAAGTATGATGACGCATTTTAAATATTTGAGTCAATGGTTCCTCATAAACATAGCCTCCTCCAAGAATCCTCAAATAGAAAAAATACATAGGCCAGAGGAACCCCAATATAGTAAATTAAAAAATTAAGGAAAATAAAGGGATATATGATATGCTTTTTTATTTCAATAAGGCCTGTCATTCTGTTTTTTACAAGTTGTTAAACCTCATGATCCTGGTACAATGCAGGGAACAATTAGTTTTGCCATTTTGTATGAAACAGAAAAAGCATAAAATAATGTATTCCCACAAAATTTACTGGAAGCAAAATAGAATTGTCTGTTCTCAAGTACCTCAGGATATCTAACAGGTCTGTTTGGCATTTTAAGCCTTTCATAATCTGTCTCCAACCTATCTCTCCAAGCTGAATTTACATGATTTCCCCTTATATATTTTGTGTTCCAGACAAACTGTCTACTCTTCATACATGGCATTCCATCACCTGCCTTTCTTCCTTTGAACAAGCTGCCCCCCAAACCTCCCCACCTATGCCTGGAATATTCTCCTTCCTCAAACTTGACTCTAGAATTCCTAACTTCTTCCTCAAGGAAGCACTTCCTGATCCTTTCTCTCTATAGTTATAATTTTCCCCATTCCTGATTACTACTTTCTGTTGATTTTTGTATTTATTTGTGTACTTTTTTTTCTTTTCTTAATAGAATAGAAGAGATCCTTGAGGTACAATGCTATTTTTTCTTCCTTGTTTCCCCAGCCTAGCTACAATATTGTAGTTAATTAAATATTTCTTGACCTAAATTTAACTAGTAATATTGTTTTTTATAATATAAGGACGGAAATGTAAAGCATGTTGTTTGTTTTTTAAAAGAAGCAAGAGCATAATAATACATGAATTCCCAAACTTGCTCCCTCCCTGCAAGAACATTGTAGTCATTACCTCTGAAGATCAGAAATAAAGGTCTTTATCTTTCCTTGCATAGTGCCTCCTCATTCCCACATATATTATCATTTTTCCAGTACCACAGACTACATGAGTCTTTAATTATTCACTCTACTTCCCATGTTCCCTATCTGTCACTAAACTGTAACATTTCTTTGAATTATCTCTCTCTTTTTTCTCCCACTCTTTATTCTACTACATAGCCCAGGCTATCATGAAGTCAGGAAAAAACTTGAGTCACCATGAAAAAGGGCAGATCTTGTTAACTGGGACAAAGGGTTCCTTTGGCCCTAGATTATTCATATGTTTCCTGTGGAGACAGTAGGCTAGTTTGCACCAAAAACTAGAGAGCAAAGGTAAAACAATTCTAGACATTTTAACTTCTTTCTCTTGTCTACTCTTAAGAATATTCTGATAGGTTGATCATTACTGACTATCCTCTACTCTCATTTTAAAAAATCTCTTTCTCTCTTTTTCTTTCTTTCTTTCTTTCTTTCTTTCTTTCTTTCTTTCTTTCTTTCTTTCTTTCTTTCTTTCTTTCTCTCTCTCTCTCTCTCTCTCTCTCTCTCTCTCTCTCTCTCTCTCTCACACACACACACACACACACACACACACACATATTCTCTCCCCCTTCCCTTATTCTCCTTCCTTCTTCTCCTTTGTAAGTCCATAAAACCTCTAAAAGGCTTCTATCTCCCTTAAATGACCATCATACTCCATCACTGAATCCTCTAGCACTGGTCTCCATGGTTAACTTTAGAACTCACAATCTTCCACCTACAATTATCTCATCTATTATCAAATCAACATAGTCTCATCACTGGAACATTGTTTCTACAGGTACAACTTTAACACAATATAATAACATAGATAAGTTTTTTTTTAATTCTTATACTGCTAGACTCATTTTCCTAAATCAAAATTTCACAGGCTCATAGATTTACAGCTGGAAGATACTATGGATGCTATCTTGCCTAACCATTCCCACTAGGCATTTGATCATACCACCTTGGAAGAGCTGAAAATTTACAGGTCCCGAGAATTCGCTGTAAAACAGCTACTCAAAACCCCTGAAGTTTGGGACAGTACACCTACCCCCACCCTCCCCTCCACTGGAAGCAAAATCCTACCTTGACAAAGAAAGTATTTGACTGGGAAAATAAGCAACCAGTGAATAAAATCAGACTACAGAAGCGTACATTGGTGACAAAGAAGATCAAAACATACAACCAGAAGAAGACAAAAAAGACAAAGCTCCTTCATCCAAAATCTCCAAGGAAAATATGAATCAGTCACAGAACAAGGAAGAGCTTAAAAAGGATTTTGAAAATTAAGTAAGAGAAGTAGAGGGAAAACTAAGAAGAAAAATGAGAGAGATACAAGAAAATTATGAAAAATTTGTCAACAGCTTGCTAAGGGAGACCCAAAAATATACTGAAGAAAGTAACACCTTAAAAAAATAGACTAACCCAAATGGCAAAAGAGGTCCAGAAAGTCAATAAGGAGAAGAATGCCTCAAAAAGCAAAATTGGCCAAATGAAAAAGGAGATCCAAAAACTCGCTGAAGAAAATAATTCCTTCAAAAGGAGAATGAAGCAAATGGAAGCTAATGACTTTATGAGAAATCAAGAAATTATAAAACAGAAACAAAAGAATTGAAAAATAGAAGACAATATGAAATGTCCCATTAAGAAAAATCACTGACCTGGAAAATAGATGCAGGAGAGATAATTTAAAAAATTATTAGACTACCTGAAAGCCATGATCAAACAAAGAAGCTACACATCATCTTTCAAGAAATCATCAAGGAAAACTGCCCCGATATTCTAGAACCAGTGGGTAAAATAGAAATTGAAAGAATCCACTGATTGCCTCTTGAAAGAGATTCTGAAAGGAAAACTCCTAGAATATTGTAGTCAAATTCCAGAATTCCCAGGTCAAGGAGAAAACATAGCAATCAGCCAGAAAGAAACAATTAAAGAAAAGAAACAATTGTGGAAACAATTTCAAGATAACTCAGGACTAAGCAGCTTCTACCCTAAGGGATCAGAGGGCTTGTGTAATAGTAATGAAATTTGAAGTTCCTTTTGTATTGCTAAGCTAAGAGGTATTTAGCACCTAGTTTGAAATTGATTAGATCAAGCCTCTGTTAAGAAACAAGAGGTATGAACCCCTGTTGCTGACTTAACAGGAAGTTGCTGATATAACAGGGAGGGGCAGAACAGGGAGGAACTAATAGGTATATAAGGAGAAGCCCTAGCTGAAATTTCAGATCTTCTTGGAGCCAGGTTCTGGGAGTTGGAGGAGAGGCCCAGAATGGAGAGAATGATTTTTATTTTGAGAACCTGGATGAAGTGATTTTGATTCTACAAACCAGCTGAAACTTCTGCTGAGTCTGAAGGCCAGCTGGAACTGATGAGAAGCTGCTGAGAGCCAGTCAAGCTGCTGAGAGCCAGTCAAGCTGCTGAGGATTTCTGAGGAACAGCCAGAGCTGCAGAAGACTGAGGAAGCATGACTGTAGTGCCGGTATTTTGTCTGTTTGTGACTTTGTTAAGCCTTGACTTCCCAGGAACAGAGACTGTGAAAGATTTAAGGTGGACTACACACTGTGAGCTTCAGTGTGGAACAGAAACTGCATGGAAAGCTGGACAAGGAGCTGGGAACTATCTGCCTTTGAACCCAAGTGACAGTTTGGTGAATTCAGGTAGGAGCTGGGACCATGGAAGGGGATCCAGGGAAGCTGAAAGCCTGCCTCGAGTCAAGATGAAAATACCTCTTCCTGAATACTGAGTAGTGACTGATGAAATTATCTGAGTAGTGACTGACCCTGATGTGAGGTTTTGCTTAGGGACTCACTTTGGGAAGAGCTGTGTGATCTGGCCATATGAGACTCTGGGTAGCCATTGAGTCTACTCCTCTTCCCCCTTTATACCCCCCCACACCCCATACCCCACCCCCAGCTTTGAAAACCCAGATGCTGGTGCTTCCCTCTCTGGTAACTAGGTATGGATGTAATGGTCAGACAGCTGGAAGCCCTGTCTGCTGAATTGTGTTACTTTCTATTGAGTAGTAACTGATGGAATTGTCATTTATTTGTGATTGAATTAAGGATTCTGTGATTGACTAAATGAATGTACTACCCAGGTGTGGAATACTTTGACTTTTGTATTTTGTGTCCCTTAAGGAGGCAAGCCTTCTTAATGATGATTGAATGATTGAGTTACTAAATGACTGTACTTTGTTGAAAATCATTGTGACCACTTTGGTGAAAACTATGTGGCACTTCTAGTGATAAGTCATGGAAAATGCTTTTGGCATGTCAAATGTACTTTGATTTTCTGTGATAAGATATAACATTGTGAAAGTGTACCTTGATATTCTGTGAATGTTTTGCTCTGATTTGTTATTGAATAAATAGATAGTAAACTATACTGTGTAATCAGAACCTTGAAAAGCTGTTCACAGCAGCAGTCCTCTGGAAAGCTGTTCATGTGACTTTACAGCTTGGAATATGATATTCCAGAGGTCAGAGGAGCTAGGATTAAAACCAAGAATCACCTACACGGAAAAACTGAGTATAATACTCCAGGGGGAAAAAATTCACATTCGATAAAATAGAGGACTTTCAAGCATTCTTGATGAAAAGACCAGAGCTGAATAGAAAATTGACTTTCAAATCCAAGAATTAAGAGAAGCATAAAAAGGTAAACAGGAAAGAGAAATCATAAGGGACTTATTAAAGGTGAAGTGTTTATATGCCTCCATGGAAAGATGATATTTGTAACTCAGGAGACTTTTCTCAGTATTAGATAGTTGGAGGGAATAGATAGATAGATAGATAGATAGATAGATAGATAGATAGATAGATAGATAGATAGCACAGGGTGAGTTGAATATGAAAGGATGAGATCTAAAAATAAAATTAAGGGGTGGAAAGGAATATGTTGGGAGAAAGAGAAAGGGAAAGATAGAATGGGTTAAATTATCTAGCATAAAAGAGTCAAGAAAAAAACTTTTACAATGGAGGGGAAGAGGCGGGAAGTGAGGGGGAATGAGTGAACCTTATTCTCATAAGATTTGGCTTAAGAAGGGAAAAACATACACACTCAATTTGGTATCTTACCCTACAGGAAAGCAGAGCACATGGGGATGGGGGTGATAGAAAAACGGGCAGATTGGGGGAGGGGTAGTCAGAATCAAACACTTTTGAAAAGGGACAGGGTCAAAGGAGAAAATAGAATAAATGAGGGGAAGGACAGAATGGAGAGAAACACAATTAATCTTTCACAACATGACTATTATGGAAGTGGTTAGCATAACTACACATTTATAACCTATATTGAATTGCTTTTCTTCTCAAGGAGAATGGGTGGGGAGGGAAGAAGGGAGAGAATTTGGAACTCAAATTTTTAAAAACAAATATTAAAAAATTGTTTTTACGTGCAACTGGGAAATAAGATATACAGGCAATGGGGTATAGAAATCTATCTTTCTTTATAAGAAAGGGGATGGGGGTGACAGAAAGTAGGGCGGATTGGTGGAAGGGTTAATCAGAATGCATACCATTTTAGGGTGAGGGCAGGGGATAGATGGGGAGAAAATTTGGAACTCAAAGTCTCTTGGAAACAAATGTCAAAAATCAAAAATACATTAATTAAATGAAAATAAATAAATAAAAAGAAGTGATTTGAGAGCATCACTTTTTTTAAATGCAAGATTGAAAGCATGACCAAGAATCAAAGTCAAAAGACTCAGTGCCTTAAATTGAGGTTTAAAAGTCAGCAAAGTGTAGAATAGGAAATAATAATATTGTTGCTTTAAGGTTTAGAAATAATTTTGTTTAAAAACATCCCTATTTTATAGAGGAGGAAAAAGAGACGTATTCACAACTCCAATAAAGATTGAACCTTGGTCCCCCATGACTTTTGCTCTTGAACCAACCTTTCCCTTATAGCAAAAGGACAATGAATAAGATCCCTTGGATTGATTCCAAAGAAGAGTTCAGACCTGGGAAACATAGTGTTTGCCAAGACCTAAGAGCTGGAGTAGGGTCTTTTACAAATAATTTTTACATTCTTGACAGTATTTTACTTTTCAGCTATTGTTAATTCAGGTCTTGTGGCACACAAAGACAGTTTGTACCTTTTCTTCTTTGATCCTAAATATTTGTTAATTTATTGATCCTAGGTTTGCATTTCTGAGTCTTTGGAGTAACTTTTAAGGTATATTATATTTTTAGGAAGAGAGATCAAACCTCTACATGGAAACTCATCCAGTAAATGAGAGTTTAATTTATCAGTTGTAAAACTTGAACCCTTTCTGTCAGTAACTTAAACTCTTCTAATTTACAGCTTAGTGCCTTCGATTTCTATCTTCATCAACAAGAAGGGCAATAAAGATGGATTGCTATATTAATAAAACAAAATTATTATGTGTTATTTATACTGGCTCCCAATAAAATTAGACCATGGGGATTAACTGCTCTGGCTTGCAGTAATTTATGTCAAAGCAGTGTCCTATGTTTAAATCAGATTCAGGGTTAGACAAAAGAATTTTATTCCAAAGGCAGCTGAAACAGATGAAAAGGGGTTCCTTGAATGGTGAAAGAGCAGGTTTTGACAGGAAAAGTCATGTGGTCATTTTGACCTCTGATATTATAGAGCCATTTGCAAAGGAAGATGGCCTAAGAAAAATGTTATCTAATGAAAACTGTTATCTATCTTCAGAGAAAGGCCTGATGGAGTTTGAACATAGAATGAAAAAAATACTTTTTTAATACATTCCTTTTCTTGCTTGGGTCTTTATTTTTGGTCTATTTTTTATTTTGCAACATGGCTAACATAGAAATGTGTTTTGCATGACTGCACATGTATAATCTATATCAAATTGCTTGCCTTCTCAAGGAGGGGAAAGGGAAGGAAGGGAAGAACAGAATTTGGAAATTAAAAAAAAAATTTTTTTTTTGCTTTTTGGAGGGTAATTGGAGCTAAGTGGTTTGTCTCACGGGAATGGCTATTTTTTGTTTTAAGAGTCTGAAGCCAGATTTGAATTCAGTTCCTCCTGACTCCAAGGCCAGTGCTCTATTTACTGTGCCACCTAGCCGCCCCAATCAAAACTTTTTTAAATGACTGTTGGGGTGGTTAGATGGCACAGTGAATAGAGCACCTGCCCTGGAGTCAGGAGGACCTGAGTTCAAATCCGGCCTTAAGACACTTAACACTTACTAGCTTGTGACCTTGGGCAAGTCACTTAACCCCAATTACCCTGCCTTCCTCCCTCCAAAAAACAAAGCAAAAAAAATGAATGCTAAAATATTTTTATATATAATTTTTAAAAAATTTTAAAGAAATGTTATGTAAGAGCACACCTTCCACTCACTCTCCATATTTGTCAACTTTTTTTCAAAAGCAGATTTACTTAGGATTTAGAACTAGAAGCAGCCTCAAAGATTATTTTACCCAATATCCATGTTCATTCAGCCTTTGTCGAAGACCTCCAATGAAGAGAGAATACATTCCCTCCTAAGGTTACTCATTCCAATTTTTCATAGCTCTGATTATTACTAAACTCTTAAATCAAGCCAAAATCTGTTTCTTTGTTTGTTTGTTTTTAATAATGTCCTCCATTTGCTTTGGGGCCCATGCAGAACAAGTTGATTTCCACATGATCACTCTCTATATACCTAAAGACAACTATCACATCCTCACTGTCTTATCTTCTGCAGGTCTCAAGGCACTTTGTAAAATAAGATGATGAAAGCCAACAATATTCCAGATGAGGTCTGATCAAGTTAAAATAGAGCAGCACCATTACCATTGCAGTCCTAGACACTATGCCTTTGTTAAGGCAGCCTGAGATTGCATCACTCTTGGATAACACAGAATTAATTTTAATCATTTTTTTAAAAATAAGTTGGCATATAAGCTTTTAGAATAAATATAAACTGTAAATAATAAGAGAAATATTTAACTTTTTTGTACAGCTTTAAGGTTTGTAAAATACTTTTTAAAATATTATCAAATCTGATCCTCACAATAACTGTTAAGTATGTGTTACTATTATTTTCATTTTACAGATGAGGAAACAGGCTGAAAGTTCAAGCAACTTTCCCATGTGAGACAGATCTGCTTACATACAACTGAGACAGGATTCGAACTCGGGTTTCCTGACTACAAGTTCAGTACTCAGTCTACTGTACCAAAATCATTTAATGATGATTTGATAACCCCAGGGCAACTCTCTAAATAACCACTTTCCCTTATCTTTAAGTTGGAAAAACAACAGGCTTTAGCAGGAGTCTTATTGTCACTAGTTTTTCTGTATTTCCTTGACAAATCAAGTACATTGCATGAATACTTATGGGTTTAGTAAGGTCAGCATAGCCAGCCTTGCATCACTTTCATGCTTTTCAAATACACTTAGTTCCAGGCAATCATGACTACTATGACATGATCAAATGTCTAGAGCATGGAAATTATGAAGCGTGTCCTAGAGATGGAGAGTAGAATTGTTCGAACTGCTCCCCTGACCTGTGAGGTCAGTTCAAAAGCCATGTCTCTCACAGAGACTACTAATATTTCTCTAGCTCAGGGTTCTTTACCATTTTTGTTCCCTACCTTTAGCAGAATGTGAAGCCTCTGAACTTCTTCTTGAATGTCATTTTCAGATCCATAAAATAAAATATATGTGGGAAAATAATTATGTTGAAATATAGTTATCTACCTATGTGTGTATATGTATACATGTGTTTATAATTTTAAGTCCTAGTGGACCCAGCATAGCAGGTGCTTAATAAATGCTTATCCCCTCCATTCCACTCTTCAGCTGGACTATAGCTTCTTTAGGCTTGGGATTGTACTCCACAGAGTTTTAGTGGTAGTGGTTGATCTTGTATTCAGAGGACACTGGTATGGTTTCTACGTCCAGCACTTAACTGACAGTATGATTCTGAACAAGTTATTTAACTGAGGCTGAGCCTATAAAAGGTGAATAAGCAACACTTGTTCTCTGCTTCCAATTCAGTCTTGCAGGTATTTACTGAATTCCTGTTATGGACAAGGCTCTGCATAAGGTTTTGGTAATATAAAGATAAAACAAAGAACTCTTCCCATCCCACAGAATTTACATTGTATTGGGGGACATAATAACTAAAACTGGCACAGTGTTTTGTGAAAGTTTATAAAGCCCTTTAAAAATATTGTTTAATTTGATTTATATTATGGCTTCTTGCTATAGGTACTACAATAAAATAATTATCTCCATTTTACAGATGAAGATACTGAGACTCAGAAGTTAAGTGACTTTTTTGGACACACTACTACAACAAGTAGGAGGAGGGGGAGGGGTAATTCTTGGTGTGTCTATAGTGCCTACAATGTGCCAAGCACTGTGCTAAGCATTTTTTACAAATACTAAGGCATTAAATCTTCACAATAAACCTGAGAGCTCGATACTATTATTATTCCATTTGTAGTTGAGGAAACTTACTTGCCCAAGGTCCCACAGCTAGTAAATGTCTGAGGGTTTATTTTAAGTCAGACCTTCCTAAATCCAGTCCAAGAGCTCTGGCCACTCCACTGTGCCACTTCAATGCTCACCAAAAGTGTTCAGGTAGTATTTGAACCTGGGACGTTCCCACCTCCATGTTCTACATGCCATCTACTATCCCCCACTGCCTCAGAGGTGTAAAGAAAATACTTTGTAAATCTTAAAATGCTATCGAACTATAAGTATTTTAGCCTTATTGTATCTTTCCAAACACACACACACACATATATATATGTATATACACACACATGAATATATATGCATACATACATACACACACACACATATATATATGTATACTTCTTTGGCATGGAGGGTTCTGTATTATTTTGCCCATGTAGGTCTGTATGTCTGCATAGGTCTTTCTAGAGGTGACTCACAGAAAGGATAGATATCTCTATTACCTTCTCCCCAACCTTTTCCAAGGCAAATTTTGATTCATGCCAAGATAGAGGAAACAAGAGATTAAGACCAGAGACTGGAAACTCTTTTCTCTCAAGAGAGAGATGATACTGAGCTATAATTGCATATAACTGTTCCCTTAAATACTATTAGTCTGGGGGCTATGTTTTTTTAGGTTCAAATTAACTTCCTGATAACTATTCTTTAATGGGAAAAGTAGGGCCTCAAGCTCAATATCCAAGGCCAGTTTCACAATGACCAGACATAGCAAAATAAGCAAATAAATCCATTTATCTAAGTCAATAGCAAAACAGAAATCAGAGAATGTATAGAGAGAAGAAAATATACCCATTGATACAGAGTGAATGAATTCTCCCATTAGCATTACAATAACTCAGGTTAGTCAAAAGGGTAGATATGATATCTCACCCAAGGGAAAATTTCCCAAAACTTCTATAAAAGTATGCTAAGGATATAGATACAATAAAGACCATCAGTTTCTCTACATGCCAGCTTCTTTCCAGATTCTTTATCTTCCTCTAGCAATCTGAAGGGAGGTTGGAATAGAGGGACTTTTCTCAAAACCAGGAAAACCAGAATTTCTCTTCTTACCAGCTCTCATCAATTCTGCCCACCTCTCTTATATATTTGAATGATCCTTCTAGCCAAGGGATATTAGATATAGATAGATGGAGACAGATATATATATATATATATGTGTGTGTGTGTGTGTGTGTGTGTGTGTGTGTAGCATATATCATATATGTGTGTAAGTATATTTTGTGTAATGGGTATGTGTATATACACAGTAATTTTTTTGTAAGGAAGAACTAGAAACATAGTGCATATCCATTAACTAGAGAATGGTTAAATAAATTGTAATATATGAATGTAATTAAATATTTTCCTGTGAGAAATAATGAAGACAGATTCACAAAAATCAGGTACAGCATATATGAACTAATTAATGTAAAATGAAATTAATAAAGAGGAGAATTTATATGATGATCCCTATAATATAAAGAAAACCACAGAAGTCTGATTATCAAAATGACCAATCATGACTTTACAAAACTAAAAATGAAGCATGACTCCTACCTTCTGACAGAAAAGTAAGAGATTAATTATGAAACATGAGCTAATGTGTTGATTTGTTTTGCTTAACTTGAAATATTTGTTACAAGGAGAAGGAGCTGGATAAGGGTGAGCAAGTTAGTGTGAAGTAGTAAAGATGTAGAAAAATGAAATAAAAAACAATAATAAAACATTTTCAAATATCCAGAAATTTTTAAATTGAAGTTTGGAAGGTGACACTTTATAGGGTTATTCTGTTACTATCTTGTTTAAATTATGTATACTTTAAAAACAAATGATATATAAGAGATGCTCATAGGTAATTACTGCTTATTCTCTTTATATTGAAATCTTGGTGTTTGGTTACATTGACTAAGTTCATAATAAAGAAGAAACATTTTTAGAGGAAAAAGAAATCTTTCAAGCATGGTTCCAACAAAACAAATAATCTCCGTTTTCTGGGGGACCAATTGTCTTGGGCCAAAGAGGCTTATCAACAGTATACCTGCCATTTGGTGATGATTTATTTGGTCATGGCAACCTATGAAACAAAGAGTGGTTGAAAGTAGATCAGAGGGTACTAAAAACCATAAGTTTTAGAAAATCTATAAACATAGATTTTGTTGCCAGTTCTCTAAATGTGAGATGCCTGTCCACAGAGCACAGTTACTAGAGGAAGTGAAGCTTGTCAATCTTGACATTCTCAATATAAGTGAAACTAGCAGAAAAAAAAATGTATGATTGGGTAGGGAGGAAATGATGGGTTGTTCATGTAGAAAGAGCTAAGGGAAACTAAATGACATGATGTATAATCTAATGATGGCAATACAATTAACAAAAAAAACTAGAAAAACCCTGAATATGCTGGATGGACGCCCCCCCCCCCCCGTGGGGAATTTATGAGACGATGCATTCATCAATCAATGAGTGAACAAGCATCAAGTAAACACCAATTTTGAATCAGTTGCTGGGCTAGAGAAAATACAAATAAAAATCAAAGAATATCTACTGTCAACAAGCTTACATTCCATAAATACAACATAATTTGGAAAGAGGAGGAATTATTTGTTGGGGAAATCAGGAAAAGATTTACATTAGAGGCCCTGCTTGAGCAAAACTTTGAGGGAAATTAGGGATTTTAAGAAGTGGAGGTGAGGAGGAAGTCCATTCCATAAGTGGGAAGGGGGGGAAGCAGGGAGAACAAGTTATACAAAGGCACTGAAATGGAAGACATGTGAGTACTTAGGCAAGAAGAGGCACGGATAGATTATAGTCAATATCTTTAGAGCAAAAACCACATTAAAGAAATCACATATCCAGTGGTATAGCCACATATAAACCAACAGGATAAAATTCTCCTTAGGATAGAGATTGTTGCTGTTTTGTTTTCCTATGTATTCTATTATCTAACATATTGCTTTGGGAACTATAGGCATTTAAACATGTTTTATGAATGGAAAAAAAAATATGTTCCTTCAACTCTGAAAACCTTCAGACACCAGGTGATGATCTTGTCTTCCCTTAGTCTTTTCCAGGTTCAACAATACAATTCTTTGATATTATACAGTAGAAAGAATACAGATTCTGGAATAATAGTAGGTGAGTTGAAATCTCAGATGTTGTACTTACTACCTATATAATCTTGAGCAAATCACTTATTCTCTATGCTTCTGAGTTTCCTTAACTATAAAATGAGAGGATTTGACTAGAGAGCTTCTGAGGTACCTTCTGGCTCTTGAGCTATGATCCTATATGGTTTCAAGACTCCCCCTCTCTCTGGTCATTCTTTCATATTTAGTATTGATAGCCCGGAAAGAGATAAGGCCATTTTTCTCCTATCATTAAAAGGAGTGAATCTGAAAATTTCTAATACCTGTCCACCTCAAATTTATACCCTTGCCAGTGATCATGTACCATACTTCTTTCAGCGATCTGTAACAACAAATATGATCATGGTCTCAGGACCAATAAAAATGATGACTGACAGCTGTCTCCTAGGAAAGTGTTACCAAACTTTGAATCACACATTTTGACAAAAATAAATATCTCATGTGACTGGACCAGAAGTGTGAATGATATTCAGCCAGCTCCACAAGATTTTTGAGAGTACATGTCTAAGCAGCCATCATTTTACTGTACATCATATGAGTTAACCCTCAGATAGTCAAAAGAAATGAAAATCTCCTTGCCTATATTACTTTTTTTTTACCCAGAAAGCTTCCCTTTTCTTATCTCCCCGAGTATGATGCATTTAATTGAATGGAAAGAAGTGATGGGGAATGATGCTATATTTTGTAAACTCGACTGACATTTCAAAATTCATAGGGAGAATCTCTTCAATAAAATAGGATTCCGACACTGGAAATCAATACGAGAAAAAAAAATCTGAGAAGCATGAAGCTCCAATGTATATATAGTTGATTTCTATTGAATTATAAAAGAAATCATTATTCTGGGTTCAAAGATATCAGTTACCCCTTTATTCACCATGATCACTTCAAGGTGCTTGTGACCTTGCTTTAATTGTGTACCTGCTGACAAATTCCTTGCTTGGACTAAGAGAAGATATCGATATGTAACAAAGACAGCATTTCCAGGGAATTCTTTTGGAATATTTGGAAAGAAAAAGTAGGAAAACATCACCTCAAATTCCAAGTTTTATCTCAGAAAAAAGCACTAAAAATTATTAAGCAGTACCCTATCTTCCACAATGAGAAACAGGTAATGAGTGGTCTAGCTAATCAAATAAAGAAACTAAAGTAGGTTTCCAGGTCAAAGAACAGTCCCCAGGCTCCTGATCCTAGTGTGAATAGAGACTGACCACATTCTGAAGGTGAAACACTATGACAAAGGAGAAAATGACAATTTCTTAGCCCTTAAGGCACCTTCTACAAGCTGGTCTCTGCTCAGCTTTAGCAATAGCAGCAGCTGCTGAATGCCCTTTGAGGCAGGGGGAGAAAAGTGGCCACTAAAGCCAGAACAGCTGTCACTGCTAAACAAGGCAGCATGATGAATTCAAAATGGGCTAAACAGTGTTGGCACCACAATAAAGATGTGGGGGGATTAATAATGTACTACAGAACTTCCTCCAGATCACCCTAGCTTTCCATCCAAAACAGTTCAAGTTAATGAAAGCAAGCCAAGTATGTCCACTGACAAATAAACAGATGAGTCAAGGTATGAATTCATTTATCTATCTGTTTGATATGATTAATGTTGCTTTAGGCTAGAAGAGGTTATTTGCTAGGCTGTTGCTGCCATGGTGTGTTTAGCCTTTTTAAATGCTCCTTTGTTGTTTTGCTATGATCTGTATCAATTTGACAAACAAGTAAGTTCTACAAGGTGCAAAGCAGTGGTCCAAAATTTTTATTTTGGACAAAAATAAAAAAGAAATTGCTCTTGCTTTCAAAGAACTTATAGTTTACTGGAGAATCACATAATACTTTTTTACATTTAAATATAGTCATCCATTTTTGATAGTGAGCTGGTGGATGTGAGTTGTGTGGAAGCATTAGGAGAAATGATAATGCATATGTTTAATTAAAATGTTGTTCAGCAAAATTATCAGAAATTGGATAATTAAGGTCCCTTATATTGTTTTTCACTTGTTCACTTAAAGAAACCATGATTTTCTCACTGATATTCGAACACCAACCTTCACTGACATCCTACTTTGGAGACTTAACCTTTCCAGGAGACCTCCTGGTTCTCAAAAGCTAACCAATGGAAAACCTGTGCTGTCAGTCCCAATCAAATTGGAGAAATTTTCTGAGTCTACACAGGTTCAATGACAGCAGGTCACTGTGACTGTGAGTCTATGAGCCAGGATCAGCATGAACTAAATTATGATCATCTCCTACATTAGAAGACTGAGAAATACCCAGACTATCCATCCTTACCAAAAGGTTTGCACACTCTTTTCTGAAACCAAAAACTATTGAAAACCATCAACTAAAGGGTGAAGGGGTTGAGACCTTTGTTGGTGGAAGTACAAAAAGAAAAAAAAATATATATATATGGCTTTTTCTGATTCAATTAAAATTGAATCAGTAATCCAATTGATAAATAGTCAAAGGATAATGAACAGTTTTCAAAGAAACCAAAGCTATCCATAATCATATAAAAATGTTCTAAATTACTATTGACTAGAGAAATGCAAATTAAAACAATTCTGGGATAACACCTCATACCTCTATGATTATCTAATATGACAGAAAAGAAAAATGACAAACCCTGGAGGGAATGTGAGCAAACTGGAACACTAATGCACTTCTGATAGAGTTATGAACTGTTTTAACCACTTTGAAGAAAAATTTGAAACTATTGTCAAAAGACTATAAAACTGTGCATACCCTTTAACCCAACAATACCATTGCTAGGTATATATCCAAAATAGATTTTAAAAAATAAAAGGACTCATATATACTAAAATATTATAGAAGCTCTTTTTTGTGGTAGAAAAGAAGTGGGAATTGAAGGCATGTCCATCAGTTGAGGAATGACTGAACAAGATGTGATATGTTTGTGATAGAATACTATTATGATATAAAAAATGAAAAACTGGATGCTTTCGAAAGAAACCTGGAAAGACTTGCATGAACTGATGAAAAGTGAAATGAGCAGAATCAGGAAACCACTGTACACAGTAATAACAATATTATACAATGATCAATTGTACATGGCTTCGCTATTCTCAGCAATACAATTATCTAAGACGATTCCCAAGCAAAGATGAAAAAATGCCCATGTACATCCAGAGAAAGAGCTCATGGAGTCTGAATATGGATTGAAGCATACTTTTTTAACTTAATTTTTCTTGTTTTTTGGGGGTGGGTTCATTTTATTTCACCACATGACTCATATGGAAATATGTTTTGCATGACTGTACATGTATAACCTACACCAAAGTACTTGCCATCTCAAAAGGGGAAAGAGGGAAGGAAGGAGATAGTTTAGAACTCAAAAAATTTTTAAATGAATGTTAAAATTTGTTTTTACATGTCACTGGCAAAATAATAAAAGATTAAAAATTTAATCAGCAGCTATTTACTAAGTTGGGCAGTTAGGTTATGAAGTGGATAGAGTGCCAGGCCTGGAGTCAGGAAGACTTGAGTTCAAATCTGACCTCAGACACTTACTAGCTGTATGTGCCTGGGAAAGTCACTTAACACTGTTTGCCTCAGTTTCTTCATCTATAAAATGAGCTAGAAAAGGAAATGACAAACCACTTCAGTATCTTTGCCAAAAAATACCCAAATGGGGTCATAAACAATCAAACACAACTGAAACGACACAACAACAAATTTGTTAAGTTCCTACTATGTGCCCAAACACTGTGCTAAATGTTGGAGGCACAAATATGATAAATTATATTATTCTTAAGAGTCAGGAGCTTATAGTCTAACCTTAGAGACACCAAAGATGTACAGAATAAACATAAAGAGCATAAATAAATATAAATACAAAATAGTTAAATAGAAAGTTCCTTCGGGGACACTTAAGTATTTCTTAAGTGCCTACTATGTTCTAGGCATTGTGCTAACTGCTTTTATAAATACCTAATCTGGTCTTCACAATAGCCTTGGGAGGTAGGTGCTATTTTAACCCCATTTTACTGCCAATGAAACTGAGGCAGACAGAGGTTGAATGAGTCGCCCAGAGTTACACAACTATTGTCTGAGGCTAGATTGGAACTCAGGTCATCTTGACTTCAGGCCTGGTACTCTATCCTCTGTATAACCTAGCTGCCCAATTTAATAGATTCTGATTAAATTTTTAATCTTTTATTATTTTCCCAGTTACATGTAAAAACAAATTTTAACAATTGTTTTAAAATCTATCCATTGCCATTGTACCACCTCCATGTCTTTGGGAAGGAAGGCACCAATACTTGAAGGCACCAGGAAAGTTTTCACCAAGAAGGTAGTGCTTGAACTGAGTCTGCAAAGAGGAATCCTATGAGATAGAAGTCAGGAAAGAGTACATCACAGGTTCAGGGGTATGGGTGAGGCAGTCAGCACAAGGATAAGCATCAGGAGCTAGAGAGCCATGTGTAAGAAACAGAGAGGACAGTTGGCAAGATCACAAAGTGCAGGAGGGGGATTAACACAGAAGGAAACTAGAAAGATTGCTTAGGGTCCAGTTGTACAGGCCTTTAAAAGCTAAGCAGAGGAGTTTATATTTTATTCTAGAGGTAATAAGAAGCAATCTGAGTTTACTGACTCTACTGTCTTGATTCTCTAGTTTTCTTCCAGTTCTCCCACCCATCTGATTAACTTTCATTCTTCTTTGCCAAATACTCATCTAGGATGTGTCCAGTAACTATGGGTGTCTCCTCCAAGGGTCTGCCCTGGGAACTCTGACTCCTACCTACTCTCTCATTTATTGAACTCACTAATTCTCATGGGTTAAATGATCATCTTCATGCAAATGATTCCCATGTCTCTATAATCCGCCCTATCCTCTCCTCTGAACCCCAGTCCCACATCACCATGTTTTTCTGAACATTTCAAACTCAGCACATCCAAGACTGAACTCATGATTTTTCCTACAAGGCTCCCAATCACCCAGGATTTAAACCTCGGTGGCATTTTTGACACCTCTTACTTGCCTTACTTATTTACTTACCCAACTCATGCGATGTTTTATCATTTCTACCTTTGCAATATATTTCATATAAAGTCCCTTTTTCTTTGCTCAGACAGTCCCATTCGACTTCTGGATATCTTGCCTAAACTACTGTAATAGCATTCAAAGTGTTCTCCCTGCTTCAAATCCCCCTTCCGACTCCAGTCCATCCTTTACGCAAACGATGAAATTATTGACCTAAAGCATAGGTCTGACCATGGCATGCCCATACTAAATAAATTCCTGTGGTTCCTTATTATCTACAAGGCTAACTATAAAATCTTCTGCTTGACTTTTATATCCCTTTAGTCCCTGGATCCTTCCTATCTTCCAATCTTTTTACACTTGACTTCCGTCATGATATTCCCATTCTTACACAAGACCACCCCCCCCATCCTAATTGAATGTCTTTTGACTGGCTGTCCATGACTAGAACTCTCTCCCTCCTTATTTCTCTCTCAGTGTCTTACCTGACTTACCTCAAAACTTGGCTCAAATCCCAACTTCTACAGGAGACTTTCTCTCTACTGATCCCCATACCTAATTCCTTCCTTCTGAGATTACCTTGACTTATACTGTATATATCTTTTTTTTTAAAGCAATCAGGGTTAACTTGCTCAAAGTTACACAGCCATTTATTTCTGGGTGTGGTGGTGCTGAGTATCTGAGCCCAGATTTTATCCAGGTCATCCCGACGCTGCAGCCAGTGCTCTTACTCGCTGAGCCAGCTGGCCGCCCCTAAGCAATTGGGGTTAAGTAACTTGCTCAAGGTTACACAGCCAGGTGTTTCTGGGTAGGTGCTAAATGTCTGAGCCTGGGATTCGATCTCCAGGTTGTCCTGACACTGGAGCCGGTGCTCTTACTAGCTGAGCCACCTGGCCGCCCCTACTGTATATATCTTACAGGCACAGTTATTTGTGTGTTGCTTCCTTCTTATAGTTTTAACTCCTTTAGGACTTTTAAATCAGGGACCATCTTTTTCTCCCAGTACTTAGGATAGTGTTTGACACACAGTAAACACAATAAACCCTTGTAAGTATGTGTTGAATGACTGACATGGTCAAATCTGCCCTTAAGGAAAATCATTTTGGAAGCAATATGGAGGATGGACTGAAATGGGAAGAAACTTGAGGCAGGGAGACCAATTAACAATAGTCTATTCCAGTGTTGGTAAAGATTGGCCTAAGGTCTATTTGAGAAAGATGTCATAAGGGTAGCAGAAATCAATAGATTTTTTAGGATGTGATTGTGTATATAGGGTAGGAGAGAGAAGAATCAATTTCAATGCCAAGGTTACAAACCTGAGAGACTAGAAAAAATGGTCTTCTAGAAATAGGGAAGTTAAGATGGAAAGGTTGGGGGGAGGGGAGAAATAATGTGCTCTGTTTTGGACATGTTAAGTTTGAGATGTCTCCAGGACATCCAATAGACAATTGGTGAAGTGAACGTGAAGTTCAGGGAAGAGAATGGGGCTAGATAGCTAGTTTCTGAGAGTCATCTGCATTACCATGAAAGCGGATAAGGCCATCCAGAGAGAATACAGAGGAGGAACAAAGGATCTAGAGGAGAACTTGGGAATCAGCGATAGTCAAGAGGTATTATCTGAATGCTGAACTAGCAAAAGATACTGAAAGTAGAAGTTAAGTAAGGAAGGAGAAATGGGAGAGAGTCAGTTATTAATGAAAACATATTCAAACACCAAACTCTACACAGAATTACATATCCCTTCTCCTTGTTTCTCTTCTAAATCATTTAGCTAATTTCTACTGGTTGTTATATGTTTCTTTGGTTGTTAAAAAAAAAGAGAAATTCATTTTATTTTTATTAAAATAGCACATTGGTTACCCTATAGTTCTGGTTGGGAAGCTATCACCATTGCAATTCCCTTTTTTCAACCAGCCATTTTCACAAGATCTTGCATATAAAGGTGAAGATGTTTCAAATTTATATTTGTCAGAAAATGTATTTCCCAGTATCATTTTGAAAAATGAAATTTATCCATTCCAAATAGACAACAAGATCATAATAGTTTACACCTCCTAAGAAATAATATTGAATTGTTTAGGTCCTGATTTTTCTTTTAATTAAAAAAAAAAACATAAGATAAAATTAAAGCTCAAAGTTCCCATGAAGAAAGGCTAAAATACTATCATGTTATTCTTAATCAACCAGGAGACATTGAAATAGTGCTTATATCCATTTTCTATACTATGAATATGATTCGGGTCCGAATCATCCACAGGCAAGGATAAGAATTTTGGAGTAGCCATCTGATACAGCAATAACCATACAGATATATCGGTTGGCTGGTTGTTGTCCTTCATTCTCGAAGATGACCAAAATGACATCACTATACTGTTTTTCTGTCTGGACCTATGATTTCAGCAAGCCCTGAGTCACATAGATACTATGTAACAGAAACAGGACACGAACCCATATCTCCCTAATTTTGTGATCAGCCTTCTATCTACTATACCATGTTACCTTCTCGGCATGATTTTCTTTAATACATTCTAAATGAGAACATACATCATAAAGAAAGAGTTTTTAACATAGGGTTGATAAACTTTTAAAATATAGGTAGATAATTGTATTTCAGCCTAATTTATTTAGTTTGTAACCCTATTTCATTTTATGAATTTGAAAACATTAAACTGAGAAGATTTATAAAGGATTTTCCAGACTGAAAAATCAGTTCATAACACACACAAAAAGGTTAAGAATACCTGACTAAATTTTAACTATCACTCCATTCCTTGGCAAACATAGTTGAACATAGCTAAGAAAAGAAGAGAAAAGATGTTTCCCTTCTATGGTCATTCCAAGGTGGCTTGCTGCTGAGCTGAAGAGTAAGAATTGGTCTGATTTCCCCTTAAATCAAATATTTCATTTTATTTCACATTTATATAATACTTTCTATAGCACAACACAAGTGCTTTTATGATCTTTTCTATTCCTCATAACCTCTAGGCCTTAGAAGCTGACACATGTTAACAATTGCCCCAGAAAATACATAATTGGAGAACCTGCTTGGACAAGTGATTTCCAAAAAATTTATCTATGTATACTTAAAGATTAAAAGTGAAGACTTCCTACAGTAACATAACAAGGATAACAGGCAATCTTGTTTGGCACCCCACAAAGAGGTGAACACACTGGGTTGTTTTCTATTTATTATCATCCTTGCAAAAATATCTGATATCCTAGGGTTTACCTATTACTTTCAATTGAAGCTTGGTGTGTTCTGTCCTAGTTTTTAAAGCAGGAACTCATACTTACCCAGGTTAAAGGCTTGGTGTAACATCAACCACCTCTGACATGAGCTGAGCAGATCAATCCTAGAGGACACCTCATTATCAGATGGCTTCGATCCAAGTACCAACCCAGCCAGCTAATGTGGTCATTATTTCCCTAGGATTTTTTTGGTTATTTTTATGTCACTTTTTCAAAGTAAAGTTTGACTAGAAGTACACCTTTAACAAGCATGCTCACACTAGCTCCCTCTTTTGTGCAGTAGGTCACTTAGTAGATCATAATCAAAAGAGATCTTTGACGTATCAGAATTTGTTGCCTGGGATTCAATCTCCAATGAGAATTAATTATATGGGAATTATGATAGTTTTCCTAAATTCTGGCCATGTCCCAACACAGAATCTAAAAATTGAACACCCTCTCCTTCTTTCTCCTTCCCCAAAGTTGGGTCAGCTATTTGATTATTTATTCAATAGATTTCTAAATCAAGAGAACTGATTTAAATTTTAAATGCATGTATTAGTCAATGAATTATATGAGAAATAAAAAAGTCTACCATCAATCATAGATATTAAATTATTGATGATTTTATTTTGATGCTTTGATTTTCTGAAAGCATATGAGTGGGGACTCATATCTCATGTGCAGATTGTTGCTTTTCTTTGCCTTTTTGTCCTACGCAATTACTGATAAGAGGTTGGCGACAAAGGGGAGAGGAAGGGATAATAATTTATGTAGCAGGTACGTGCGAAATCCTTCTATAAATAGTATGTCATTTAATCTTTACAACAACCCTGTGAGGGAGGTGCTATTATTATCCTCATTTTACAGTTGAATAAACTGAGGCAGAGGTTAAGTGACATGCTCAGGGTCACATTGTTAGGAAGTATCTGAGGCTAGGTTTGAACTCAGCCCTTCCTGACTCCATGTCTACCATTCTATCCACTGCCTGTAGATTAAGATCATGGGTAACCTTGAAAAAAAGTAGTTACATTGGAGTGATGAGTTCAAAAGCATTATTATAAGGATTTTAGAAGTGAACAAGAATAGAGGAAATGGAGACATTTCTAGGAATATGTCTAAAGAAGGAAGCAGAGGTTTCAAATCGTGCTTAAAGGGATGGCAAGGTCAACTAGATATTTTAAAGATAGGGAGACCTGAGCAAGTTTGTATGTAGGTAGTAGGGAAGAAAACAATAGGCAAGGAAATATGGATCATTAAAGAAGGGGCATAGGGATAATACACAATTATGAGAACAAACTGCTGGAGAAAATTGATCTAGGGTACAGTTGGGATTGGTCTTGCTGGGAAAAGGGGCAATCTCTTCATCAGGAATTTGACCAAAAGAGAAGATGAAGGATGATGCCAATAGGTTTTGAGATGTAGAATAGGGGAGAAGTAGAAGGACCCAGAAAATGGTCTTTATTCTGTCAATAAAATATTAAGAAGGATAATCTGCCATGAGAAAGGGAAGAGAGCTCATATGGGAACTTGGAAGAAAGAGGAAAAGTTTTAGAAAAGCTGTTATGACAAGTTCAATAAAAAA
>NW_027185798.1:50671260-50714403 GCF_028583685.1 Petaurus breviceps papuanus | reverse complement strand
ATGTGAGAAATTAGTCAGTATATGTATATATATATATATATATATATATATATATATATGTATGTGTGTGTGTGTGTATATATATACATATATATATATACAGCACAGTTATATGACTTCTTCCAGTATTGTTCATGGTTGGGGTTTGGCATGACAAGAAAAGTTATGGGGCAAAGGAATAAGAGATTCTGGTATAGAGGACAGTGTATAGATGAAATTGTTAACTGTAAGGTTAAGACTGGGAGGTAATGAAACCAGAACAGGAATAAAAACTGAGACACCACTGAGGGAGGAAGGATCTGTAGTTCACGGTAAGGACAAACAGTGGGTATAGAAGAAGTTAGGTCACTTCTTAAAAGAAAAGGAATAACAACAATGTTTATATCATACTTCAAGTTTGGCTAAGCATTTTACATGTTACCTCATTCAACCCTTATGGTAAACTTGTAAGCTTGATGTTATTATTATAGAGGAAAAAACTGAGGCTAAGTGACTTACCCAGGATCCCACAGTTAGTAAATGACTAATGAAGTATGTGAACTCAGGTCTTCCTGACTCCAAGTAAAGTACTGGACCATTAAACCACCTATAGTGTGATAGATGAAGTGGACTGACTGATTGGAGATGATAGTGAGATCAGCTTGAAGATCTGTCAAAGGCACTGGGGGCCTTACAGTGTAGAAAAGAGAAGACATAAAGACAATATGATAGCCAGTGTCAAGTAGGTGAAGATCTGTCAATTAGAAGAGGGACTAGCCTTGACCCATTTTAGTCCAAAGGGCAGGAGGTAATGCAATGGGAAGAAATTGCAAACAGGCAAGTTTAGATTTGATATCTATTAGTCATTAAACAGTCCGTCAAAGAGCATTTATCAAGCACATAAACCAGGCACTATGCTACCTAAGCCTTAGGAATACAAAGGAATATCACCCAACTTAAGGCTGTCAGGAAAATCTTCCTAACAATTACAAATATGCAAGTGTGGAATGAGCAGGATAAGTTTCCTGTCATTAGGATTTCAGCCAAGGCAAGATGACCAATTCCTGGGTATTTTGTAGAAGGTATTCTTTTGCAGTTATGAGATGAACGGAATGGTTACTAAGATCCCTTCCAACTCTATAATTCTGTAAAGAAACTACAAAATATTTTATAAAGAATGTTGAGAACTTTGGTGGACAGAGAAGCCCACTCAGTGAAATCATGAATCTTTTGCAGCATTATAATAAGAAAAAACTTTGATGGCTTTATGACATGTAGAATGGCTCCTCATAGACTTTTGCCCTTTGAACAATGTGTGTGTGTATACATATATATATATGTATGTATGTATATACATATATATATATTTGTGTGTGTGTCTATGTCTGTGTCTGTATGCATGTATGTATGTGGTCCTACACACACACACACACACACATATATATAATATTTTCCTTATTAATACATATTATTTTCCTGATTTTCTTAAATTAATTTGCATTTCCATGGCATATTTTCTTCCTTCAGTGAATAGTGTGTCTACAATCATTTGTTGGTCACTTGGCCTACACATTTAATTCCCTTCAATTATCTTTCATTCCTCAAGTTCATTTCTTTTCAATTTTGAATGATTTCTGGGCAGAATCAGACTAGGAGAGTGGTCTCTTTTTTTTCCAGGACAGAAATTCAACTCCTGATTTTTCTTTATTTTTATGGTAGAAAGATTTAGTATCTTCACTCTAAACCTTGCTCTACTGCATCCCAGAGAGAACTACTATGATCCTTCCATTCCCATTCATCTCCCTAAATGCTTTCCTATCATTTCTCATCTATTCTCTCTCCTAGAGTTGCAAGCCAAAATGATTTAATCTCTGATGCTTGAAGATACATTTTACAGGATTTTTTTATTCTTTTTTACATGGTAGCAAACTGGATAGGTTATGTCAAAGTTTATCCAAAAAGGTTTGCCCTACTGTATGAATCTGTGGATGGGGTTGATTTTTTTAATAAGAAGAAAAGCAACAAACCATTTAAATAGATTCTTTTTTTCAACGTGCTATAGTTCTATCTGCATTTCAGTGATCTGCACTTCTGATAAGTCTCTGAAAACATAATCTAAAGTTGTTTCTTTGTGGTATCATTTTCATATGGCATGGTTTTGTTGTTGTTGTTGTTAATAAATAAAGTGCCTGCCATTTCAGAGCAACCCTTAATAGCGTAACAACAGATGAAGGATGTGGTTAGGGGGTTGTGATTGTACTTGATCATTACTTTCATGAGTGCTAAATAATGAATATGGCAGTGTTCATCTCATGCATTTTCTAATATTTCCTCCATCCTTATCTTTAATGCTTTTATTTTGCTAGAAAGCAAAGTTCCATCTTCAGTAAATCATTAATCAAGCCTTTTTTCTCTTTTTCTTTTTTAAATTAGTAGAGGGCTGGACAATTTCACCATATATTTAGTTTTCAGAGTTCAATTCCCTGGTTCAGGAAGATAAGTTTCTTTTAAGATTAGGAGAATGTTGTTTTTTAATTAAGATTTCTTTATGGAGTTGTTAATCTCATTTACACTCTAATTAAGTATTTTAAACTGTTCCATCACTTAGATCTTTACATTCTAATCTTTTTTGCCAATATTTTTTCTTATTAGAAATTAACATGCTTATCTTTGCATACTTAAATCTTTCTATCCACATAAATCACTAATTGCATTATTAAATGCATCAACTTTACACAATCAGTAACCATCATAAGCCATAACAATAAAACAATTTCATTGCTGTCTTGAGATCTCTGCCATTGCTCCCATTTCTATGTCATTATGCACAGTACAGCACATTAAGATAGAGATGGTGTGAGAAGTACAATGCCAATGTGACCTACTAACAGCCTTTAAAATCTAATAATGCTGACTAGTACTCTATCTCCAGTCTCACTAAACACCATGAACTTTCTTGAGGGAGGGAAGGAAAGATAAAAGGAAGGAGGAAAGGAAGGAGGGAAAGAAAGAGGGAAGGAAGGAAGGGAGGGAGGGAAGAAGGAAGGAAAGAAGGAAGGGAGGGAGGGAAGAAGGAAGGAAAGAAGGAAGGAAGGGAGGGGGGGAAGAAGGAAGGAAGGGAGGGAGAGAAGAAGGAAGGAAGGAAGGAAGGAAGGAAGGAAGGAAGGAAGGAAGGAAGGAAGGAAGGAAGGAAGGAAGGAAGGAAGGAAGGAAGGAAGGAAGGAAGGAAGGAAGGAAGGAAAAATCAGGCAGTTCACTGGTTCACTTTTTTTCTCCTTGATCTTTTTGCTGTAAGGTTCTTCAGGGTTTTCCCTCTATTTTTTTTTCAATCTTTTGATTCTGTTTTAATATTTCTTTTTGTGTTATAGAAGCATTTATTTCTATTTGGTCCCTCCTAATTTTCAGGAATTTGTTGCTTGAACAAGGTTTTGTACCTCTAGTGTGAAGTAGTTAATTCCCTTTCAAATTCTCCATATTTCTCATTTCTTCTCTAATTATATTCCTCTATAGTTCTAATTTAATTGAAAAAAAAATTCCTCAGTGTTTTTTAAACTCTTCCAGAGAGAGTTAATTCTAGTTAAATTTGTGCCTACTCTGTATTTTTATTTGATGCTTTGTTTGTAGATGTGTTGAAGTTATTCTCTTGCTCTGGGTTGCATCTTGAGTGTCCTAATCACCATAATAGCTTTTTTTATGGTGGGATTCTTTTATCTTTGCTCATTTTTCCAGTCTACTTTTTGATTTCAGACTTGATGTTAAGGCCAGGCTCTGTGCACTTCTGTAGGGAAGGTGTGGGCTGCTTTTTGTGGGATATTGAGTATTATCCTATTCCAAGATCTTAGATACAGCTCCTAATGGGGATCTGTACACTTTCAGCACTCCCAAAATATCCAAACTGCTGTTTTCCTGGTCTGAGTTCTGTAAGTACTTGGTCTGGGTTTGTATCTAAACCATATCTGGGCAGATGACTCCTTCTCACTGTACTCCAAATCTGAGATTCAGAATTAGGTATTGGGTAACAAAAGTGACACTTGATACCTAGCCCCATCAATGTGTCGCTGTATGGGCTTGGAAATTTCTCCTTCCCCTGTGTATAGGGCCTTAATGGGTCCTCGAGTTATCTGTACCCATTCTTTCAACTTTATTTTATTGTTTCTTGATGTCTCCTGGAGTCATTAGCTTCCACTTGTCCAAGCTAATTTTTAAGGAATTATTTTTTTTAATGAGCTTTGGTTCCAATTTTTCTATTTGGTCAATTCTATTTAAGGAGATTTTTTTCAGTAATTTTTGTTCCTCTTTTACCAAGATATTAATTGTCTTTTCATAATTTTCTTCCCCTCTATCATTTTTCCCAATTTTTTCTCTCTTATTTGATTTTGAAAATCATTTTTAGCTCTTCCAGAAATTCTTGTATCTAATTCACTTTTCTTTTCCTTTGAGGTTTTGATTGTAATTGTTTTGACAGCATTGTCCTCTTCTGAATTTGTGTCTTAATCTTCCCTATCACCATAGTAGCTTTTTGAAAAACAAATTAATTTATTTATTTTTAATTTTAAACTTTCACTTCCATAATTTTTAAATTTTCTCTGCCTCTCTCCCCTTACCCCTCCCCAAGATGGCATGCAATCCAATACAGGCTCACAAACACATTCTTGTTAAACATATTTTCACATTAGTCATGTTGTATAGAGGAATTAGACTATATGGGAGGAACAATAAGAAAGAAAAAACAAAACAACAACAAAAAGAGAGAAAATACCATGCTTCAATCTGCATTCAAACTCCACATTTCTTTGTCTTGATGTGGATGGCATTTTCCATCATGAGTCTTTTGGAGTTGTCTTAAATTATTGTATTGCTGAGAAGAGTTAAGTCTATCAAAGTCACTCATCACTCCATGTCACTGTTACTGTGTACAATGTTATAGTGGTTCTGCTCGTTTCAACCAGCATCAGTTCATATAAGTCTTTCCTGGTCTTTCTGAAGTCTTCCTGCTCATAATTTCTTATAGCACAATAATCTTCCATTCCATTCATATACCACACCTTGTTCAGTCATTCCCCAATTGATGGGCATCCCTTAATTTCTAGTTCTTGAACACCACTAAAAGAGCTGCTATAAATATTTTTGGTACATGTGGGTCTTTTCCCCATTTTTATGATCTCTTTTGAATACAGCCCTAGAAGTGGCATTGCTGGGTCAAAGGTTATGCACATTTTTATAACTCTTTGGGCATAGTTCCAAATTGCTCTTCAGAATGGCTGGGTTAGTTCACAACTCTACTGACAATTCATTAGTGTACTAATTTTCCCATATCTTCTCTAGCATTTATAATTTTCTTGTCTTGTCATATTAACCAATCTGATAGCTGTGATGTGGTACCTAAGAGTTGTTTTAATTTATATTTATCCAATCAATAGTGATTTAAAGTATGTTTTCATATGACTATAGATAGCTTTAATTTTTTCCTCTGAAAATTTCCTGTTCATATCCTTTAACCATTTATCAATTGGGGTATAGTAGCTTTTTTATATTTGGATTCTTTTGCTGTTATTGTTTATTCATTTTTCTAGTCAATTTCTTGATTTTTAACTTTGTGTTAAATTTGGGCTCTGTTGCCGGCATGGAGGCAGTAGGAGGGAAGGGGCACTACTCAAGTCTCAGTAATTTTTGTATTGCTGTTTTCACAGCTAGTTTTGGGGGTTTGGATGTTTAAGGTATTCCCAAGGTGATATGATCTGGGGAAAAATGTGGTTACTGCTCTCTTGGTTTGGGTTCTGGTCCTTAGCCAAGGTGGGCCCCTGATCCCTTGCAGCCTAGATTGATACTGCTCCTTAGGGTCCCTGCTCCCTCATGATTAAAAGGGTTCCTGTCCATTATTGAACTGTGACCTGCAAGTCTGTATAGACAATGGTGGTCCTACACTCGATGCCAGCACCAGAGTCCCCTGTAATCTCTTTCTGAGCATTTATCTGATGCCTTTACTCTCTCTGACTTGGGACCTCCCAAAGCTGCTGTTGTTGCTTTCACCACCACCAAGTTCCACAACTGGTGTTGCATTCAAGTGATCTCCAAGCCAACCTCCAGCTCTGTGTCACAGATCTCTACTTCTGACCCCCAGTGTTATCCTGGACTACAATAATGACTCACCCTGAACTTCTATTAGCTCTGCCACTCCAGAATTTTATTTGAGGTGTTATTTTAAGTTTTAAGTTCTTAGAGAGCTCAACTCTACTGCTTTCTCTACTCTGCCATCTTTTCTCTGTCCCAGGAAACCTCCCTCTGTATCTGTTTCAGATCAGAGCCCATCCTTCCACGTCTGAAGACCTCTCTGTTTATTTTCCTATGTAGACCTGGGCTGGGTAAATGGCTTACTATCATTTCTTTGATTTTTAAATCAGGATTTGGTCTGGCATATTTTCTAGATCTCTTTAGATGAAGGTTCTTTCTCTTGAAGAAAGGGAAGGGATAGGCCTCACTGCTTTGATTCCTGCTACTCCACCATCTTGTCTCCACTTCCTTTTCACATTGCTTTGTATCCCCAGAATAAGCTTGGTACATAGTGTCCAACAAATGATTAATAAATGTTTGAGGGGTAGCTGGGTGGTACAGTGGATAGAGCACTGTCCCTAGAGTCAAGAAGTCAGACCTGAGTTCAAATCTAACTTCAAATACCTGACATTTACTAGCTGTGTGACACTGGGCAAGTCACTTAACCCTGGCTGCCTCACAAAAGTAGATTAATTAACAAACAAACAAATGAAATGAAATAAATGTTTGAGGGTTTGATTTACATACTTACAGGGAGGTTATCTCTCCTTCTAGGTTGAAAATTATGCATAACATAATACCTAACTTATAGTGTTCAATAAATGTTTTTAATTGACTGATTAGATTCTCCACTCCCCTCCAACAAAAAAAAATAATGTTATTAATGTAGTAAAGTGCAAGCTGTTTTCTAACTTAGAGTAGGAATCATGGATTGAAGTCCTAGTTCCACCATTTACTAGATGTGTGATCTTGGCCAAGTCATTTAACCTCCTTATCAGTTCCTTTCCCTATAAAGGGGGGATCAAACTACTTGACCTCTCTTCCTTTAAGAGCTGATGTGTGGATGAAATGAATGAATTGAGATATAAACATTGTTACTATAAAGTTACCAATATAAGCCATTGTTATAAAATTATGACTTATCTTTTTCCCCAGACTAAATCCATTTTCAAAGGACAACAAAAATACCATCATTGAAGCAATTCAAAGAAATGTGCAACAGATTCTAGAAGAAATATGTGTGACTTCACCAATATCACATAGTAAGGGCCTGAAGAAGCATTAGAACCAAGTCCCTTTTTATTCCTAGCACTCGATTTACCACATCACAAAAGTGGAAGCCAAGAAATATTGGAAGCTGTTGGAATAACTGAATAATTTTTCCTAATATTTCAAGTCTTGAAAGAAACAATACTCATCTGTATGCATATATCCTGGCAACCTTACTTAAAAAAAATCACTCTCATAAAGTTGCACTATCTACATAACAGGGTTGTTGTAAGGAAATGACATTATAAAGGATAGAACATTCTAAGAATATGAGTTATTATTATTATTATCACTACATTATAGCCCATATATTCTGTGCAGATTCATACCTACAGGGAATAAAGCATTTTGGTAGAATTAGAAATTAAAAGTGGGTTCTTTTCCTATTTAGATAGAGGGCTTAGTTGGGCTTTCAGCAGGGGTTGAATTGGGGGTGGGGGTTTATAAGAATCAAAGTATCCTGAAGATGTTCTGAAGTTATGAATTAAGAGCTATGAATGACGGAACTAAAAGTAGTGTGAGGAACTAAATGAAGAAGAAATCTGGTGACTGATGGATGGTATAAGGGAAAGCTAGGTAGAGTGACAAAGAAGTCTGTTTATTGCCCCATTCATCCCCTGAAAATATCTCTAGAGGAAGCAAGGCTGCTTGAAAGAAAGGAAAAATTACATTCACCAACCCTCTGTAGTTTTCCAGGGGTAGGAACTAATTAATGAATGTATCAATCAGAAAGTATGTATTAAGCTTGTGTCACTGCTTAATAATTCCTTGTTGGTTGATTAAGTATGGCATAGTAAGAGGAAGTGTGGATAGAGACTGATCATCAGAGCTAGGAATACCTGTGTGACCTTGGGCAAGTCATTCAACCTCTATAAGGGCAAATCTATCAGAATATAACTTGCAGAGAAACTACCCACTGCACTGAGACTTTTGGCACACCATTTTTATTATACTGTTGTATAAATTATATGTTGTTAGGTAATGGATTCAATACCACAAGGTCTATAATTAATCTACACAGAAACCACATCTAATGGCCCTTCTGATCAATTTCAAAATAAAGTTTGCTGCAAAGATGCTACTAATTCAATAATAATGTAAACATATATAGCACTCTAAAGTTTGCAATTTTCCCCTATGTATTGTCATTGACAATTTACAATGCTGTGAATTAGATATTACAGTTATTATGCTTCCAATTTATATATAAGGAAATTGACAGAGAGAGGTGAAATGACTTGACTGTTGTGGTCACATAGTTAATGTCAGACCTGAGATCTGAACCCAGGTTGTCCTGATTCCAAGTAAACTGCTCTACTAAGTCACATAGCCATTTATTTTATAGCAACTGTGTTTTGTTACTCTAAAGTAAGGGTTTCTAAAACTGAATACTTGAAATCCTTAAAGTTATAACTATATTTAATAGAATTGGCTTCCTCTGTAAACCTACATGTTTTATTATGTGTGTATATGTGTTTGTGTGTATACATATATCACAAAAATGGTCTAAAAGGCTGACTGAACTGTCAAAGTGTCCATGACACAAGAATAGTTAAAAATTCCTGTTCTTTGACCACTAGGAAGTAGAAAGTGGGGATGATGATGATGACGATGATGATGATGATGATGATGATGATGATGATGATGATGACGACTACATCGCCCTACCTTACACAAATTGGAATTGCAGTCATGGCCCCAATTCTAATACTGATTGACACAGAAGCTTTAACCTGCTCCATTTTTCTGACCTGGGACCATTTGCCCCTTTTTAAGCAGCCTGGAAACCTTCCACTGGGTGGCAGGAAGGTAAGGGGTTCACCTTATTTATGTCATACTTTGTATGGACACCCAGTCAACTTGAACATTATTGCAGTTCAGAATTCAAAAATTCAAGGTATCCACCAGCTTTAGTCTCCCCAGGAGTAATAGGGACTAAAGGCAAGCACCACCATGCTTGGTTCACAGGATGTATTTTAGTAAATATTTTTAAATAAATTGATTTTAAATATTCTGGTTTTATAGGATCGCATATAACAGAGAGTCTGCCCTGATATAAACCATTGAATAGTTCTTTAAAATAGTCTCATTTATAAATATAACTAGGCATAATAATCACAGAAAGTGTGTCGACAAAGCCATGTTTACATCAGACTTAAAACCTTATAGAATTTTCACACTTTAATTAAAAATATATTTCACCCCTTACTTTCTGCATGACCTGTGTCCAGACTGAAGCCTTTAATAGTCCTTGATTTTTATTACTCATTTTGGGTTCCATCTGATGTACACTGAGGTTTTAAATGTTTGATTATTAAAGAATTTTAAAAACAGATTGTGTGATTCCTTCCTTGAAACCCTTTCTGCCTCATGCCCTTGGATTGCAGGGGATTTCATTAGTGTGTGTTCTGCTCTGGTCCTCCAAATCCTCATTACTTTAGACAAGCATGGGTTTAATTGAGAGAAAACCTGAACTGCAGCCCAGGTGTGAAGGCTGTTCCTCTTAGCAAATTCAATCCAGTATAATGACTGAGTGGTCTTTTTCCTACCCTTATGATAGATTTAATAGCAAATAGTAATTGTTGTTCTAGTCGCCTGTACTAAGTGATTGTTTTCTCTAGTATCATATTGAGGGTGATTAATGTTCAGAACAATTTTATTATTTCACACCCAGAACAGATGATTAACACCTGGTACAAGGATCACCAGGTTACAAGAGTGAAGATTAATCTAATCAAGAATAAGCATTTTTATAGATTCAAGAGACCAGAAGATCACAGGTATTGACCTAGAAGGGAACTGAGAGGAAAATACATCCGACCCTCTTATTTACTGATAAGGGAAATGATGCTGAGAGAGGTTTGCCCAAGCTCATACAGGTACTTTGTGTGAGAAGCAGGATTTATACACAGGTACACTGATTCCAGAAGGTCTAGAACAGGGATTCTTGAACTTTCTGGGTATCACAGACCCCTTTGTCAGACTGGTAAAGCCTATGGAACCCTTATCAGAATATTTTAGATGCATGAAATAAAACAATTATATTGAAAGAGTTATCAAAATATTAGGAAAAAAGTCTACAAGTTCCCTCTCTAAATCTATATATGAGTCACTTGGTGATCTATAGACTCTAGATTAAGAACCCTTGATGTAAAAGATAAAATATTTGACTCATAATAAAAATAACCTGAGCTTTTATACCTATGTTCTAATGTGTTCATTTTGTGATCTAGACCAATAGATATATTCACTATAGAATTGATCACTGAATTATAATGTCAGAACCAGAGGGGACTTCATCTTATCCAATCTCATTTTACAGATAGAGAAACCAAGGCACTGAAAGACTTGCTTAAACTCACCTAGTAAACAGTAGAGAGGGATTTGAATCTAAGCCTTCAGCCTCCAAATTCAGCCTCTCTCCATTATGCTACAGTCTCCCATAAGATTTTCCTAAAGAACAAGTCAGACTACATCTTCCTTCTGCTCAAAAAGCTTCAATGGCTCCAAATTTCTTTTATTTTAGTATAAAATATAAATCTTTCTGCTTGTCATTTAAAGGTCTTCACTGTCTGGGTTCAGAAAATGTTTTCAGGTTCATTACATATCACTTCCACTTATGTACTCTACACTTTCACCAAATTCTCTTGCCTGCTGTTTCCTATAGATTAAATTACTCTGTCTCAGTTCCTTTTTGAGCTATTCCCAAATTTCTGAAATATTCTCCCCCTCTTTACCTGTCTGCCTCTTGTAGCTTCCATCTCTTTTCAAGGTTTAGCTCCAGTGGCACTTTTTTCTAGATTCCTTTCCTGACTCTCCTAATTGTTAATGTCACCCTTCCTCTCTTACTGTAAATCTATTTTGAATAGATATCATCATTACTTATATGTGAACGTGTTGTATTCCTCTTAATTGAATATTAAGTCCTTTAAGGCAGGAACTGCCTCCCATTTGTATTATTTCCAGTGATGAGCACAATGCCTGGCACATAGTAGGCACCAAGTAAACTCTTATAGATTGATTGATTGATTTGATTCATGCTCAAATTTATTCTCTTTTGCTCCAGCACACTCATTTGAATTAATTTACATTTTCTGAAAGGTCACTGCTGAAAGGCAACAAGAAGAGGCCCAAATACACTTGGGAACAGGGAAAGTCAGATTTGGTTTAAATATTTTTAATGCTTTCATTCATTCAAAAAGTAATTTATTAAGAGTGTATGGGGTGTTCAGGGAGGACCAGCACTTCTGGGGTAAGAGCTTTCCAAGCCCCTTTCAGGGCTCCTCTTCTACCTTTGGATTCCACCTGTCACCCAACTCTCACCTGTGCCTCCAAGAAGCTGTAATATGCACAGTAGCCACTCTCTGGTAAAACCATTTCAGCAGGCAGACTGAACCAGGTTGAGGGTAACTGATGGGCCTCAAACCCATCAATGAGTTAGGGGGATGTCTACCCCAAGAATGTGAAGACTTCACTCTGTGCAATGGGTAGATGAGAAAAAATTTATTCCAACAGCCAAGAAAGTGGCTGAAACAGGACTTTTGGAGTGCTTAGAGTTTGGTCAGATACTAAAAATGCCAAGGTCATCCAATGCATCCTGAGCCATCACCAGTCATCTTAACTTTTGTCTTGACATTGGACTTCAATGATTGCAGGAGAGAGTGAGGCTGAAGACTCTGGGCAATTCTGCCTCACTTAAATCCAATTCAGACAAAAGTCAAGACATCACCCCATGATGCTATTGGTTCTTTTCAAGAACAAAGGATGAACAACAACAATTTATTAATAAATTTATTTAAAAATGGGTTGTTATAATTTGCCATGTCAAAGGCAGTGTGCTAGCTGGAGAGATAAAGCTATAAAGAAAGTATTTGATACATACCATTCTGCATCACTTTCTATTCAATATGTTGTTGTCTTGACTTCTCGAATAACACATCAACTCCTTAAGGGCACTAACCGTCACTTTTACATATCCACATGACCTCTGGTTCATTTTTTTATCAGAATTATTTTCCCACAAAGGATAATAGGATATATATTTAGACCTCAAAGGAAACTCAGAGGTCATAAAAACCAAGCTCCTCATTTTGTAAATGAGGAAACTGAGGTACAGTGATTTTAAATAATTTGCCCAAAGTAATATGGATATGAAGTGTCTGAGACAGGATTTGAACCCATGTCTTCTTGACAAATGCCCTATCCAAATGAAATACTGTACAATTTGATGGGAGAGGAGATGATTCTTCTATCGAAAAATACTTTTAGTGTTTACCAAAGAAAAGTATAATAGTAAAGGGCCTGCTCAAAAATGAACATCACATAATTAAATGAGACACACATATCCAAAAATATCTCCCAAACAGAAATCTTCCACTGATGTCTGAAATTCCTCCACTTAAGATATATTACTTTGTAATTAAAGGATTTTTGTCTCCAAGAATCTTTTTAATGAAAATATACCATAGTGGGGATAATTGTAACAACACATTTGTATAGCACTTTTAAGTTTTACAAAACAATAATCCCCATCTCAAACTCAGCATGTCCAAAACTGAACTAATTATCCTCCTTCCTAAAACCATCCCTTCTCCAAACTTGCCTAATTCTGTGGAAAATACGATCATCCTTCTAGTCACAAACTGTTGTACCCTAAGCATGTACCCATGCTAAACTTCTCCTTTTCCCTCCTATCCAATCAGTTCCCAAGTTGTCTATTCAACTTTCACAATAGAGCAATAATTTTGGTACCTGTGACAAACTCACTTAGCAGTAGGTTTTGGTTTTTTTGTTTATTTTGCAGGGGACACCACAAGAGTATAATAAAAAATTGTAGGAAAATTTTTACATAACTATCCAGAGTCATATGGTATATCAGGTCTCAAAGAACTACCCTTATGTTAATTTCACATTCACCACTAGGTTGCCTCCAGGAGGATAGATTTTTTTGTCACAATAACTCTCAGAGATAATCTACTAAGTTTTTGAGAGGTTGTGATCAGTATCATCAAGGAAGTCACAAATCCTTGAAGTACTAAAAATATCCATTCTTGTTACTCACTGACATTGACATAATTTTCCCACGTCCCTGTGCCTGAGTGAAGAACACAAGTTTAAGCAGGTTGAAATGACAAAGAAGGAAACACAGAGTCAGATGAGAAGAAGCTTTAACCAATTCTAAATTGGATGGAGGGTGAATACCACCATCACCACCCCCGTTAAAGAAGAGTGCTTTCTGATGTGATTCATGCTCTGGACTTTATCACAATGGGATTGTTTGGAATAATCACTTCTTTGTCAACTGCAGTTTCTTTCTGGGTGATAATAGCTTGAGACTGTGTTTCAGACTCCCTTAAAATATCATCAAATATATCTATCTGCTTGCATAATATTTGATCATTCATTTATCTTTCTCATCAAAGAAAATTTTATTGGGCATCTTCTCGGTGCAAGGCCTAGTTTAGTAGGGGTGCTGATTGGCACAGAACCAACCAAAGGACCAGACAGCCTAAAGTGTCCCATGAGAATATTAGTTTAGCACAAAGATTATTAATGGTGACAGAGTTTTGACTGAAATTTAGCTATCCCAGGCATAAATCCAATGTCCTAAATAGCTGCACAATACTAACAAGTTAAGTCAACACTCTGACACTGAAAATACTGTGATCTCTAGACTAGATGACCTCAGAGGTTCATCTGGAATCTGCAAGTAAATTTACTATCACTTATGAAACCAGGGAGGACTCCTACAGTAACCCATATATTATGTATCTTTCTTTTCAACCTGTGATCTTTCCTAGTTCAGCTGTTTGACTTTGTGTTCTACAAGTAGGTGACACAGTGAAATCAGAAATAGCTGAGTTCAAATCTGGTCTCATGTACTTACTAGCTCTGTGACCTGGCAAGTCCCTTAAATTCGGTTTGCCTCAGTTTCCTCAACTATAAAACAGGGATAATAATAGCACCTACCTCTGTGGGTTATTGTAAGGTTCAAATGAGATTATATTTGTAAAAGCACTTAGCCCAGTCCTGGTACTTAGTAGAAGCTTAATAAATTTCCTTCTTTCCTTCCTCCACCTAAAAATGAGAAACACTGATGTCACTCTTTTAAAAGACTTTACAGTTTGCAAAGTACTTTCTTCCCCAAAGCTATCTCAGATGGATAGCACAAGTGTTATTATGCAGTAGCAGCAAGCACCTGAGCATCCCCAGGGTGGCTGCCAACACAGGTCCCTAGATGTGCTTTTCTAAAGGAAAGAAACTCAAAATGGGTTAACAAGTTTACTTTAATCAATCAAACATATATTGTTTAGCTAGTTCAGGGGAAAAAGGTCAGCACCACTGTATCAGCAATGCCATATTCACAATGCCTATAGAGATTACAAATATGCTGATATAATTATCCATCACAAAATACGTCAGGTTTGCCATTTGGGGAAATAAACTAGAAAATTTATTAAGATACAAAAAGGCAATTTGTCTTTTTCCCATTCCCCTAAATCGCTTAATTGTGAAATCTTATCCAGCACCTCTGAAAGAGGGTGCCCTATTTCTCCAATTAACAGAGTCAGAATTAGGTGCTTATATGCAGGAGGAGCCGTCTTCACTATGATATTTCTATGAGGAACTCCTAGGGGGGTATCATAATATGCATTTGCATCTCCAATCAGGATAGCAGTTTTCATTACCTCCTCCTTTAGTTTTCTCATACAGTCTCTAAGTGAGTACCAGGGTCTGTCTCCCCTAGGCCACATAGATTCAGTTGGATATTGCTTTTTGCAACCTTCTGCAGCTAAAGCTAGAAGATTCGTTTTGTTATTTCCTCCTTGCATGTGGTGATCCCTAAAAGCCTGGTGTACAAAAGGATTCTGACTGATACTTATGAATTTTAAACAGTCCTCATTGTCCAGTGTTATTCCTCCTGCGCCTTCATCAGTGATTCTTACTATCCAAGACACTAAAGACTCCCCCATTCTTTGGGTAAATCTACTCAATATATCAGTGATCTCCTGTTGAGTGAAATCCTCAATTATCTCCCTGGACTCTGTTTTGCCTCGGTGGTTCTCCTGCCTTCTTCTTCGTATGGGGAGAGCTTCTACATTAGAAGACTCCTCATCTAACCTTGGTCCATTCTCCTCACACACATTCTCCTGGAAGCTGTCAGGGCAACTCTGCCCAGCCTGTACAAAAGCTGCATGCACATTCCTTCTGCTAGTTTTTTGCTTCCTTTTAGCTACATGAACAGTAGCTTGCTCCTGGACCACATGGGTCCCTCCAGTTTGCTCTTCTGAGTACTGTGACACAGAAGAATCCTCAGGCAAACCAGCTGACTCCCTAGCCATCCTAGCTCTTTCCTTCAGCAGCTTGTCCCTACTTTTACACATAAGGCGATAACTTGTTAGCAGCACCCAGCCTCTCCTGCACACTCCTGCCAGTTCTTTGCCTGGTTCTATGGGTATTGCTTTCAAACATCTTTCCAAATCTCCAGGTTCTCCCTCTTTTAGCCTTGGTTCCCAGTTTTCACAGGGCCCTGTGCTTTTAGCCCATTCTCTGGCTAGAGAGGAATAAGGCAAATCCTCCCATCCTGGAATAGCCATTTCTCCCTCTAAAGCCCCACTGCTTCCAAATAGAGGCCTGACATTTTGTGATCCCATCCTCGTCGCCAAATGTATCAGCAATGCCATATTCACAATGCCTATAGAGATTACAAATATGCTGATATAATTATCCATCACAAAATACGTCAGGTTTGCCATTTGGGGAAATAAACTAGAAAATTTATTAAGATACCAAAAGACTGAGTCCCAAAACCAGAAAGTGAAAGCCATCAGAGTAGTTATGATATTGGCACAGGTAGATAAAGTAGAAAGCACCCACATTCTCAAGCCTTTAAAACAGAACAGGCTACCTCAGGCAAAGGTCCTCCTCTCCCCACTCACAGCAACCACCCAGCGTGCTGGAAGAGCGCTCCAAGCAGCTCCGGCCCCTGGCAGTCCTCAGCAGGGGTCCTAACTCAAAAAAAAAAAAAGGCAACCGCCACCAACTGCCAACCGCAGGACCGTTAGCTCGGCTTTTCACTTTCTCTTGCTCTGCTATGTCAGCACGTCCATGGGGCATGGGAGATCTTTAAATCCCATAACCCTTACAACCACAAACTTCAGAGTATATAGATAGAAGTTACAAGACAGAGAAACAGATCAAGCAGACAGGCTTCCAAACTGTCTGACCATTACATGCTTCCATACCTAATTACAGTTACCAGATAGGGAAGCATCAACACCTGGGTTTTCAAAGCTGGGGGGCTCTCAACAGCTGCCCAGAGTCCATCTGGTCAAATCACACAACACTTCTCAAAGTGAGCCCCAAAGCAAAGCCTCCCATCAGGGCTTATATAGCCTTCTTTTTGTCTCAGAGAATGTAACAACTCTCTTGACCCACTGCCCAATAACAAAGTATCTCCTGAAAAACAAGCCTCCCATCACAGGCTCCAGGTGCACTTAACCTAGGGGCAGGGAAGATCTTAAAAATTTACATTCCTATAACATATGCCCATTTCACAAAGGTGTAAATATTAGCAGGGAAAGGGATGATAGAAAACTTAAACAAAAGAAGTAGTTTTTATCTTTGTCTTTGTATCTTAGTTGCTTATTATAACCCGATTTTTTGTCAGACAACAAGCATTTATAAAGCCCTTACTATGTACCAAATATTGTGTTTAGGCTCTGGGAATACAAATACAAGTAGAAAAAAAAAGACAGTCTAGACCCTCAGGGAGTTTACTTCCTAATGGAGGTAGAGAACACAGAAAAGGAAGGTTAAGAAAAAAAAAGTCATGTAGGAGAAGGGAAGACATAGTTACCCTGTGCATGGGGCTTGGTAGAGAAAAAGTCGGGAGTTCAGAAGCCAATGTCTTAGACATAGTAGGTACTAAATAAATGCTTGTTAGATTGAATGGAACTGAATTGAATTAAACTGAACCTTGTAAAATAGAGTATATATTTCCTATTACCATTCCCAATTCACAGAGGATGAAAGTAAAAATCAGAGAGATTGAATGACTTGTCCACAGACACATGACTAGTATTTAAAGGAGCCCTTATTGGAACCCAGTCTAGATTCCGACTAACAATTCAGTGTTTCCTACTGGAGTAAGAATTTGCTGTCTCTAGAATCCCATTAAACTATCAGTCAATGAGTTCACAGGGAAGTGTTAACAAGATTGGTTTTCTCCAGGAAAGCTGACTTAGAAGAACAGCAGGACACTGGGAACACAGGAGTTTTAATTGGAGGGAGTGAGGAATAATTAGAAGGCCAGGAATCCTATGCTTAGGTGTGGAACTAAAGTCAGAGACTCTGGTGGGGGCAAAAAAAAAAAGAGCATGTTGTTAGGGGGTGAGGAAACCCATACAAAGGAAGAAGGTGCAAAACAACAATCTTGTCTATTTCCCAGGTTTGCCTAGAGTAGACACAAGTGTTGGATTCTTAAGAGTAAGGGGGATAGCTGCAAATAGGTTTAGGCTTGCATTTAGGCTTGATGTAAGAAAAGCTTTCTAACCATTAACAATATTCAAACTTGGGAATGTTCTACAAGTCATGTCTTCTTCAAGAAAGATCTTCAGACAGGCCCTGGATAATCACTTACTGAGGATGTTGTTGATAGGATTTCTGATAGGATTGATAGGAGTTGGATTAGTTTAGCCCTGAAGCCCCTTACATCTGTGAGATTCTGTGACCCTGAGGCAGCTTATTCCTTTTCCCCCAAAACTCCAATTGTTGGAATGTTTCTTTTTATATTAAATCAAAATCATCTTCTCTTTAACCTTTTAGTCCAAAACCTGTCCTCTGAGGCCAAAAGGCATCATTCTAATCTCTCTTGCACATGACACTTCTCCAGATATTGGAAGGCAGCTGTCATGTTAACCTTAAGTCTCCTTTCCACTGATTAAATATCTCTATTTCTTTAAGCCTTTTATCTACTTTAGTTTAGAGTTTTCTCACTGTCCAGGTCACCTTCTTCTGGTCATTGTCTAGTTTTTAATTTTATAGTTAGACTTAGATATAAAATTTATCCCTCTTGAAAATTCTGCAACCCAAGTGACCAAGATGTTAATGACTACTGACCCAAACTATAGGATAGTTAATATTGGAAAAGGAGATTCACACTGGGCTGACTTTTAATAATGATGATTGATGGCATTTATAGAGTCCATTGTATCTTTTTTACCTCAGAGACGTCCTGTGAAGTAAATAATGAAGTAGTTATTCCTATTTCACTGACCAAAAATTGAGACTTAGAGATGTAAAGAACTGATCAAGATCCCACAGTTAATAAGTACAAAGTAGGGTTTGAAGCCAAGGTCTTCAGACACAAAATGTAATTATCTTTTCACTACACATTCATTATCCTCTTAGCTGTGTTTCTGACTCTGTGGACTTTCCCGCTATGCCCTCACTTCCCTTCTCACCTTAGGCCTTCCTTCCGCCATGCTGGTTCCCTTTTCCCCATTGGTGATTCCCTACCAGGGCCTCCACGTGGGGGCCAGCCCAGGCTGTCCATGTTCCATTCCCCTGACAGTTATGCTTCTGATTCTGCTTCATCACCATGCCTCAGTGGCTTTCTTACCTCAGGCTTTCTTTCAGTTGCTGGACCCTTTTCATCTTAGAACCTCCCTCTGCCATGTTGGCTCCCATCCCCTATTGGTGGAGTTCCTATAGGGGCGGACATTTCAGGGACATGTTTCATTGCCCTACTGGCTCTCCTTTTGATTCTCCATACATTGGTATCATACCCCCATGTGGCTAACTCCACTCACCTCCCATTTAGCCCTGTTTTATGTCTTCTAATGTAAACTTCTTGAGAAAAGGAATCATTTTGATTTGTATTATATTTGTGTCCACAGAACTTGGCACAGGGACTAATAACTATTAAATGCCTTATAAATGCTTGTTGCTTTCTTGCCTTTCTACCTACACTCCAATTATATCTTTCGAATTAGTTAATACAGATCATTTTTTCTGGAATATATGAAAATTTAAAAATTGTTAACAATTTTATAATTTTAGATTCCTCAGAGTGTTATAATTCTCAAAATAGTCTATAGGGGTCAGGGCTCTATATAAGATGCTATTTCTCATAATCTTTTTCTAAGTAGTGAACATTGCAAAATTCAATTTTAGAAAGCTATCAAGACTTGGTGGACACAGTTCTCACTTTAGCATCAGAAAGACATGGATTCAAATCCACCCTCCAATATGTAGAATCTGTGTGATCATGGGCAAATCAAATCACTTAATCAGAGAAATCCTTAAAGTTTATACAGTCCAACACTATTTTTAAAATGAGGGAACTAAGGCCCAGAAAGATTAAGTGATTTACCCAACGTCACACAAAAAATAAATGGCAAATCCAGGGTTTGGACCTAGGTCCTGTGACTCCAATTTCACCAATTTTTTCATGCTCTGTACTTATTTTTCTGCCAAATAAAAGATATTGATAACTACAAGTAACTACTTTACAGGGTTACTGGGACACTACAATCAGATAACGTTAATAAAATACTTTATAAACCTTAAAGTGCTGTGTAAATGTCAGTAATTAGTAGTAGTATTATTAATTTCTAATGCAATACTCTGCTCTGCAGCTGTTCTATCTCCTTACAGCAGGTGACTTGGGACTAGATATCAGGCCTGTATCTAAAAAGAAGAAACCATTTACTACCATGAAACTTCAGTTTCCACATCTATAAAATGAGGACAGCTACATAAAACAGTGGATAGAATACCATACCTGGAATCTGGAAGACTCATCCTCCTCAGTTCAAATCTGGCCTCAGACACTAATTGTATGACCCTGAGCAAGTCACTTAACCCTGTTTTCCTCAGTTTCTTCTTCAGCTGGAGAAGGAAATGGCAAATCATTCCAGTATCTTAACCAAAAAACAAAAACACAAAACCAAACAAAACCCTATATGGGGTCATGAAGAGCAAGACACAACACAACTCAACAACCACAAAGAATGAGGGCACTGAACTAGAAGATGACCTCTAAAGCCATCTCTAGCTCTAAATTAATTGTGATATACTATTCTGCAAACTATTTCACAAGTAGATAAAATAACTAATTTTGTAGCTGAAAGTATTAAGATATAGGTGCATCTGTAGGTTCGCTGAAAGCATAACTAGTACAAATCTCAAAGCACAAAGAAAATAGGGATGATATGTGTTTCATTCCATTTAAAGAATGTTCTTCTTCCTAGAAGAATTTCTCCTTGCAAGGTCTCTGTATTCTAAAAGAAAAAAAGCTTTGTATTCCTTGCAGCTTAAAGATAATTGATATCTGCTATGAAAATAGCTATTAAGACCATTATTATCAAGTCTTTTTAGATCAATGAATGTTTGCGGGTAATAGTTCAATCTGTGATAATGTTCTGATTATAATCATTATAGTTCCCCTGCCAAAAATGTAGGTAGATTTGATTAATTGTAAGTCTATAGAGAATTCCATGGTACATCACATTTTGAAAGGTAATGTCAGTCAGGTTATCTTCAGTCATATTGTGCTGCATTCTTTTAGCATTCCCTATGATCAATGGTTGATTGTGTACTTTGGACTGCACTTCTGTACTCCTTTTTGATTCCGCAATGGAGAAAAAACTAGAAAGAGTCAAGCAAATGGAGTAGCTAAAAGAACTTCTGAAAAGGGGGGTGGGGGTGGGAAGGGAGGCCTTTCCTACATTGGATTTTCCTTATAATATATTGGCATGAACTAGAAGATAAAGTGCAAAGGTCAGAAAATAGCTCCAGGGGGTGCTTTCCCAATGATGGCCAGCCTGGGATAATTATCCAGCACACAGGAAAATTACCTCTGTTGGTCTCTCAAGCATGCAGACTAAATAAATCAAATTAGAAGCAAGGTTCTATTCTGCCATGCTATGCTGTGTGCGTGCATACCTCTGTGTGTGTGTGCATGTGTGTGTTGCATGATACACTGAGTGATTTATTTATCCAAGTGAATTTCAGAAGTAGTTCATTAATATTAGAGAAGGGCTGGGACTTGATCTTTAATGGGAGAGGGCTTTGGGGGTAGAGAGGTCTAATGGTTAATATTCATTGTTTCATCTCTTTCCTCCCAAGTGCTTCCCATCTACATTTATTATTTTTCCTAATCTGAGTCCATGCTTGAAACTTTGGTGTTTGTTAGACCTAGGGTGACTGAGATTCTATGAAATGTCAGTCTGCATGCCCACACAGAATTTGATAACTATGTATTAGAGTTATTCTGGCACAGAGCATTAGATTTAATGTTTTATGAGTTTACTTTGTATCATGAAATCCTTCAAAGAACGTATAAATGAAAGATGTAAAACTATTAGTTGATGCCAAGGTACTAAAGAGATCTGGGTCCTCCAGACCCAGAAATCTGTGCTCAAACAATGCCTCTTTCCCACCCTCCCCAGGATCTTCATTTGTTCTTGTCATGTAACTTACTCTTTCTTAGCTCTGGATCCCTCGTGTCTACAATAGCAAAAACACTAAACCTGCCTCTGCAGCAAAAATCTTGAGAAATCTCAGATTGCTGTATAGTTAAAACAATGTTCTACTAATTATAGGAAATGATGCCAGTGAACATTTTCTAGAAGAGATGGAAATCTCACCTTGCAGCTTGAGATCTTCCATGAGTTTAATAATGTCCTTAACAAGAAAAAGATTAAAGGGTATTATCAGGGGCGGTTAGGTGGCACAGTGAATAGAGCACTGGCCCTGGAGTCAGGAGGACCTGAGTTCAAATTCAGCCTCAGACACTTAACACTTACTAGCCATATGACCTTGGGCAAGTCACTTAATCCCAATTGCCCTGCCTTCCCTCCTCCAAAAAAAAAAAAGGCAAAAAAAGGTAATATCAGCAATTCACATAAAATCCTGTCAAGTATTTCAAAGACAAAATGTTTATAACAATTAATACTGCTTTAATAAAGAACTGAAAACAATATGGGTACCTATCAATTGGAAAATGGCTGAATAGACTGTCATATGTAAATGTATATAGTAGTGTTCCTTCCATATACATATATTTTATTTTCTGAAAAGGCTAGAAAAGATGTGAAACTAAGAGAAAAGAAGCATGTGCTTCTGGGAACAACTGATAGAGAGCAGCCCCACTGATGAAAGTGTTTAAGATAGTCCTGAGAAGAGCCAAGAAGATCTCTTCAGAGATAAAAGTACTGAGTGATAGCAAAGATGGATGTAGTGCATTGTTTTCCAGCAACTAATTTGCATATGACTGGTTTTAGGACTTTGCAGTTTATTGCTGTCAAACATTGAATCAAAGAATTATTTAGGGATTATAGTTCAATTGTGTATTGGTTATTTGTGTCATATCTGAGAAATGTGAAATTGGGTTTTCCAAATTAAAGGTAAAACTGGGTCATTACATATTTAGAGGCCCTAATTTGAGGCATGGGGAAATACAGAAACCCATTTTAGCATCTGTATATAAGATCAATCGGTCAACAAGTATTTTTTAAGCTCCTACTATGTGCCAGTCATTGTCCTGGATGCTGTGATAAAGTACAAATAATGTATCACCCGTGCTTGCAGTAAAATTATATTTTATTTTTATTTTTTTTGCTTTTTGGAGGGCAATTGGGGTTAAGTGACTTGCCCATGGTCACACAGCTAGTTTTTGTGTTAAGTGTCTGAGGCCGAATTTGAACTCAGGTCCTCCTGAATCCAGAGCCAGTGCTCTATTCACTGCGCCACCTAGACACCCCAGTAAACTTATATTTTAATGGAATTAATGTGATTGAAGGGAAGTTCTGGTGCTTGGAGCAGACTAGTTTAAGCAGAAACCTCTTGGTTATTTGAAGAGCTGGCTGTTAAAAGATGATTCTTCTCTCTACAGCCATGTCAGCATCTTTAGAGCGGGAAACTACTCAAAGGCTTGCTTATGTTACCTTTTATTCCACCTATGACTTGAGTTGGGTTTGAGACAAGGATCCCATAAGACCCATAGAAGAGACCTGAAGAGCTTTGCATTTCCCAGGATTAAAAGACATGCATTTTGCTAAGACAGAGTGTGACTGCCTTAGTGACAAGCCAAGAGAACAGACCCAGAAAACAGCAGATCTTGGTATAAGGTCATTGTCTTCTAAAAGAACTTAAAGTGAATGGCTCAAGAGTAACAAAAAAGCAGTTTCATCCAGCAGGAGAGAGAAGTCCCAAAGAGTAGTAGTCCTGTCTAGTAAATGATATGTAGTACAGACTGTTCCCTAAAGAGTCCAAGGACAGTCAGGATTGTGGTTTATACGTTTGTTTGTTTGTTTGTTTTTAATTTTAGTATCACTTTATCTTCTGTTAGTAAATGCTTCATGATGAAGGGTTAATAATGTCGTTTTGATGTATATGTTTAAAAAGAAACCATACTGGCGGGGAACAGGAGCTATAATTATTATATAAACACATACATATATATATATATACACATACATACATACATACATACATACATATATCTCCCCTCAGACCGGGGGCTCTGAGCTTTATGACTCTAAAAATGAGTTGTTGGGGGAACCACTCAAATTTGCCAGAGGCAGTAAAGTGGGTTGAATGAACAAACAACTTGGAAAAAAGTTGTTGGTGCCACACAATGCCTTGGGTTACACTGAGTGACCCTCACGAAAAATGTTATAGAATATCAATGTACGATAAAAAAAAAAGGGATATAGACTGTAAAGATTTCAGTATGCTGATATAGTGTGAAATGAATAGATCCAAGAGAATCTTTAACAAAGCAAAGAAAAATATTTTCTTTGATACATTTTTGTCTTAGAAAAGGGCATCAATATAAGCTACTAGGTAGTTATAAAAATGCAAAAAAAAAGTATCAATAAAACATTTAAAATACACAGTAAACTAAAAAGCACAGAAAACGACAACAAAGAAATTTTATTACCTTTTTCATATAAACCTACCCATTATTCATCCTTTCTTTTCAAAGATGACCAATGTTAGCACAAAACACACAGTGATATCTTGACATGTACATGAATTAGTTTTAAGTGAGTCAGGGTTGTGCAAAATCATCAGCCTTGCTTTCTCTTCCTGAGTCATTGAAGTCCATCAGTAAGACAAAAGTCAAGATGACTGGGGATGGCCTGAGATGTAATGGATTACCTTGGAAGCTTCAATATCTGACCAAGCTCTAAGTTCTCTATGGTGTCTCCTGATGCTGCCTTCATGGCCATTGGAACAAATTGTTGTCTTCTGCCCATTCCACAAGGGGAAGTATTCACATGCTTGAGGTAGACATTCCCCTAACTCACTAATGGAAGTTTTAAGGTATTTACCATCAGTTACTTTCAAACTGTTTTAGTCTTTCTGCCAAGACAGTTTACTGGGGTGTAGTCATGGCACGTGCTGCAGTTTCTTGGAGCCACAGGACAGAGTTGGGTGATGGGTTAGGCATCAAAGGTTAATGAACAACCTTGCAAAGGGCTCGGCAAGCCTTCATGACAGGTGCTAGTTCTTGAACACCTCATATGCCTCACTCCACATGCATATATAAGAATGGCTTGCCTTCTTAATGAGAGGGGAGAGGAGGGAGGGAGAGAATTTAGAACTCAAAATTTTTAAAAATGAATGTTACAAATTGTACATGTAATTGGAAAAAATAAAATATTTGTAAAAGAACAAATGAAAAAAATTTAAGGAAGTTCAAAAGAGAACACAAACAGGAAATCTTTGGTACTACCTTGTTAAATTTAATTTAATTTTAAAACACTGTACTTAAGAGAAGTGCACCCATTGTTCTTTGTAGCTTGAAATTTCTACTATGCTGATGATTATTAAATTTTTAATGAAAAAAAAGAACATTAGAATTGAAAAAAGCCAGTCAAAAACTATGGCAGCAGGTAGAGCAATCTTCTCTCTGTGATTAGAATCATGTCGTCAAACCACAAGTCTATTATTCGATCTCAGCTATTGCCATACCTTTCCCTGTTTGTTGACACTGCCATTCTCAAACCCATAATGGTTTTTGACAATATTAGCTAGATTTCTACTATTATAGTCAAGATATTTTCATTCATTCCACAATCCATGGACCTGATTAGAACATTTCCCATGTTGAAAAAGGTCTGTTTTCTATCCTCAGAAACAAAGGAGAGAAAACTAAAAAAGAAGAATCAGAATACTAATCAGAGCAGAATGATTTTAACATTCTAAAAGGGGAAATAGTCCCTCCCATGTCACGGCTGTCTTACCTGGAGAGCAGTATGAGAATTAAGACAGACTGGCAAGATGCCAGTATAGGCTATGCAAGGGAGAAGGGTGATAGTACACCTGTTCCTGAGAAAGGGTGAGATATTCTCTCTTGGTGATTTCATAACATCATATGGGTTTAATAATAATTTATGCAAATAACTCCATAATATTAGATTCAAAATCTTCTCTTCTGACTCCAAATCCCATATTATTTTTAATGACCCATGGTGCCTCCAACATTTCTTCTGCTCTCACTTAGGGAATAAAGAAAATGTTTCTCATACTCTACAGTTCATCCATAGGAGCTGTATCTCAATCAAATTAATAAAATGACCCAGGGAAACAAAGTAATGCAAATCTAAGATCAGCTGTAACAGGTAAGAATGAAAACATCAAAATCCAAACCCTAGTCTAACTCAATCATGGATTGTCTATACTTTTCTTATCTGTGTTTTTTCAATAGAACACAAATTCCCTCAATCTCTCTGCTGTCTTTCCAGTTGACCAGTTACGCTTCAGACCTTGCATTCAGTCAGTCAATCCCATTCATTTATTGTCCTTGTGTGCAATGAGTGTTATATCCTAGGAACCTCAAAGTCAGTGATTCTTTGCCTTTTTGAGTAAGAGGACCACCCAGATGACAGTTATAATACTAATATTTTTAGACAGAGACAATAAACAATGTCCAAAGGACACTTGGAGTTCAGCAAAGCCTTGACTCACATTATACATCACCTTTGGCAAATCATTGAACCATTCTGGATTTTAGAATTCTCATATACAATCAATCCTCAGTATTTGTGCATTTAACTTAAACGATTTCAAGCATTCCTATTATTTTATTAGTAACCTCACTTTAACTTTCACATTGGCAATGATCCACATTTGAGGCTATGTGTAGTAGAGGGAAAAAAAGTGTGACATGTGGAAGTTGGCAGAGCTGCCAACTTAAACCCTGATTTTGGTGTTAGCAAATGGAGGATTCGGTTCCTCCACGAGGAGGGAAGTATTTATGGTTCTGTACATTTAATGCATTAGGAAAAGTGAACATTGCCTGAAATCAATCACCTTTTTAAATTGAGATGTTAGCACAAAAAGTTACAGAATTTTAAGGAATTACTAGCAAGAAAATATGTTTTGCATGTTACCAATTTTATTTTGTTTAATGCATTTTATGAATTATGTCATGGTTCCTGAGTCAGGAAAAGTACACATTTATAAGAATTAATGTTTTGTTATTAAAAGCTGCGTGCATAAAAGTGTATTTTCAGCAAGCTCTAGTGAAAAATTACAGTTTTTGGTGGTCATGGGAACCTAACTTCCTATTTCCCACAGATTCAAAATATCAACATTCACATTTTTTTAATTTCTCACCAATTTCAAGGAATGTTTTCTTCTCAAAAGTTGAGTATTGATTATACAAAAGACTTTGCAGGATGGCTGCTAAGGTGACTCCTTTGTTCCAAAAAAAAAAAATACTTGGTCTTTTTACACTAGGCAGAGGTACTATTTGGCATGTTGATTTAGTTATTTATAATAAGACAGCCCATGCTGATTTTTTAGCTTTCAGTTTACCACAAGGATAAAATAAAAACTCCTTTGTTTCGCATTTAAAAACTTTAATAACCTTATTCCTCCCTCCCTTTCAAGTCTCTTGACTTATTTTTACTCTCCACCTTCTATATTCTAGCAACACTGGCCTACTTGAAGATCCTTGAACATGACACTTGACCTTTGCACTAGCTGTTCTTCACACCTAGAATGCTGTACATTGCAAATCCATCTCATAGTTTCCCTGACTTCCATAAAGGCTCAGATCAAATCCATGCACTCCAGGAGACCTTTTTAGTCCTTCTCTGAAGTCCAGTTGTTAATGTCTGCCCCTCTCAGAGTACCTTCTATCTACTCCATAGTTTGTCTACCGAGTTATTTAAATTCTGTCTTCACATTAGAATATAAACTCCTTAAAGGCAGGAAGTCTCTTTTTTCCCTTTATTTTTATCCCCAGGGATTAGTATAGTACCTATAACATTAATAAACGCTTGTTGAATTTCTGAGATGGGATCTCTGGTGAAATAATCTCTAAGAGTAGATCTGTTTCTAAATCCACTGTCTAAATACTAGGATTTTAATACAAAAATAGTAAAGAAAAATTTTAATCTCACATAAACTGAAGAACATTAGCACACTGGTTTTGTTGATCCAACCATTATAAAGAGCTCTCTCCTTGGCCTCCCATCCCACACACTCACCTACCCCTAGAAATTTACTAGCTATAGAATAGGAATCCCTGAATTAATAAGGAAGAAGGAAAATGGGGTATCTCCTTGATCAGAACTTACTGTAGTAAGAGGCAAACACCTCTTATAACTTGAGGGGGAATTAAGGAAGTTAGTTATAGGCTCTGACTGAAAGTCAAGAGAAAAAAATCTTTTCTCTGATAATTCACTCTGCACTATCAACAGGAAATGCTTTCACTACCCAAGACCTCAGTCCCAGAATTCTGCCATTATGCTTATTCTAACCTTTCAAAAGTGATTAAACTAGTACACATATATTCTCAGGAGGCCCAATAATTCTTGTTTTCCCAAAATTATCTTTACCACTGCTCATCTCAAATTCAAAATTGTAAAGTTGTTTTCATGGGATGGATACACTCTGAGGTTGCCCCTAGCGTTAACCATTCTATCAGGAAAAAAAATGAATGCCCAATATTTTCCTGTTTAGCTAATGGAGAAAACCTACCATTCTTCTTGTTGTATCTTCCAGAGTCTGCCAAAGTAAAACTTGCAGAAGAAAAAACAAAAAAAGTAAAACTGGGAGCTTGTCATAGGTTAAAGAATCAAAAAGCAGGTCAGGAACATCCTATGATACTATGTCCTTAGATGAAGTTTTCAGAGGTCTCTAAGAGGAAAAATCCTAGAAATTAAAACATATGGAGGTTATCCCAGAAGCTTCTGATCTCATCACTCCACTTAAGCTGGTATCTCCAAAGTAATCAGCAATACTTCAATTGCCAAATCCATGTTCTTCTTGACCTTTCTATGGAATTCAACACGTGCTGGCAACCCTCTCTTCCTGGACACATTTTTAGGTTTTTGTGACATTCTTCTCTCCTGTTCCACCTCATAATTGCATAGTCAGTTTTTCAGTCTACCTAGATAGATTATCATAAATACAAACCCAACCATGTATATGTATCTCTTAGGGCTTTGTTCTTTTCCTTTGAAGAATCTGTCTTCTCTCTTTATATCTCCTATCTTGGTGATCTCATCATCTCCCATGGGTTCAATTATTATATCTATATCTATATCTATCTATCTATCTATCTATCTATCTATCTATCTATCTATATAGAACTCTCAAAGTTATATATCCATTCTCATTCTCTCTTTAAATGCAGTTCTTTCTAGTCCATTAGACATGCCTAACTCAATGTCCCATCAATATACTATACTCAAAATATCTAAAACAGAACTAATTAGTTTTCCTCCCAAATCTGCTTCTTTTCAAAGATTTTATTTCTGTCAAGGCTAGCACCATCCTTCCAGTCACCAAGGCTCATAACCTTGAGGTCATCTTTTTCTCTTCATACTCAATGTTCCTATACATCCAATGAGCTGTCCCTTCTAATCATTTGATCTTTCATAACATCTCTCCAAAATTTCCCCTACTCTAAACTTATGCTGGCCACCTTCATTCAGACCTTACCACCTCTCAACTAGACTACTGCAATGGGCTCCTATTTAGTATCCTTGTCTGAAGACTCTCCCCATGCTTATCCATCTTGCAGTTGCCAAAGTTACTTTCTGAAAATGCAGATCTAACCATGTCAATCATTTACTAAATCAATTTCAGTGGTTCCCTATTGACTCTAGAATCAAATATTATTTAATCATAATCTTATTCTTTTAAAATTCTTCTTTCTGCAAGTACATGCCTAAAATGTATATATAAATATACCTGGGGTGTTTGATCAAAAAACTTTTACTCTGAAGAATTAAGAGTCAGATTCTTGGAATAAACAGAAAAATTAATAGACTACTACCAAAAAAGAGAGGGGAAAATTGGAATAGTTCTTTGAAGTACTCTTACCTTTGTTTAATTTCTCTTCCTGGTACAGCACTCCAATGTTCTTTACCTTGAAACTGGAAGTAATTACCTTTCTCTTTATAATGCCTCTCTAAAAATGATGGTCCTGGGGCGCCCAGGTAGCACATCGAGTAAGAGCACCGGCCCCAGTGTCGGAATGACCTGGGGATCAAATCCAGGCTTGGATACTTAGCACCACACCCAGAAATAACTGGCCGTGTAACCTTGAGCAAGTTACTTAACCCTGATTGCTTAAAATAAATAAATAAATGAAAATAAAAATGATGCTCCTGATAAGAATGGTGGGAGGTATGTAATAAAAATATAGTTACTCCCCTCTAACAAATAAAAAGAAACCCTGAAGTTCCAAGATGTTATGTGATTTCTCCAAAGTCACAGACAGTGTTTCAGGGCCAAGGTTACAATCCAAATTTCTTACAAATCCAAGTCTAGTGTTCTTTCTACAAATGACATTGCTGATTTAAATAGAGATGAGCTGTTAGGCAAAGTAGGGAAGGGAGTGAACTAGGATAGAAATGGTAAGGACAAGACAAATGAAGTTTTAGAGGAGAAAATACTAAAGCCCCAAAACAATTAATTAATTTTTCCAGGGTCACACAGGTGGTAAGTGACATAGATTTGAACTAAGGTCCTCTGATTCCAAATACCCTGCATTTTCTAATGCTTCTTCCAGATTCTAAAAGGCCAAAATGATGATAAAGTGTAAAGGAATGGAAATAAAAGACAAAATGTTAAATGGAGGGAAAAGAAAGGAGGCCAGTTTGGCTGGCACGTAGCATGGGTAAAGGGAGATAATATGTGTTAACCAACTGATCTGCAACATACACTGCAGTGAAATTCTGTAGTTTTAAATGACAGCCTTTGAAATATGTGTTTCATCGCAGAGGCAATAGGAAAGCACTAAAGATCCTTAATCAGAAGAGTGAAATGGTCAGACCGATGCTAGGAAGATTAATGGTATTATCATGCCTCAGATCCCCTCCCCCAACCGCCCACCACCCTTAGAGCTTCTTTGTGGAACACAGGAGATTCTGTATTCTTCAGGGCTATAACAGCAGAGAACTCTTAAAGATATTATTGCTAAACTGTCAAATTTTCAAGTCCAGAGATGACAAACTACTGGTGTTTTGTTTAAAGACCAGCAACCTAACTTAAGTTTAGGTAGGCTTACCAACAGAAAATTGATACCAGTGATATATCTATATATCTGTATCCATGCACAAGTATATACAAATATATGTTTACATGTATATATAGATGTATATGCATATAGAGATACACATGTAAACATATAACATTTTGGTGTGTATGTATATATACACATGCATATGTATATGTATGTGTATATGTATGTGTATGTGTATATGTATGTGCATGTGTATGTGTATGTGTATAAGTACTTGTTGTCCAGTCATTTCAATCATGTCCCACTCTCCATTGTCTAATTTTGGGTTTTCTTGGCAAAGAGCCTAGAGTAGTTTGCTATCTCTTTCTCCAGTTTATTTTATAAATGAGGAGCTTAAGTAAACAGGGTTAAGTGATTTGCCCACGCTCACACAGCTAGCGAGTGTCTGAGGCCATATTTGAATCGAGGAAGATGAGTCTTTCTTACCAGGCATTTTATGCACTGTGCCTCCTAGTAGCAACAAATATACATATCCATACACATATACACATGTTTGTTATGTATGTGTGTGTATATATATATGTATATATATATATATATATTTGTTGCTGTAGACAGCAATCCAGAATGACTGTAATTTTAATCAGTGAAGGAATTACTGATGTTGCTAAAACCATGGCTTCTTAAAGTAAGCATCTCTGGAAGATAATATCTCATTGTCCCCTGTATTGACCAGAACATATAATAAAATTTGTTTTCCTTCATTTTTAAGCCACAAATTGAATGAGATCACTTGCTTAACTAAAATAAGTAAAGAGGTAAATGGACAGGATGGTGAAAAAAAATTTAAATCAAATAAAAATTAGGAGATGTAACAGTAATTTAATCTGAAGGTCCTTTTGTATTGCTAAACTAAGAGGTACTTAGCACCTAGTTTCAAATTAAGCCCTGTTAAAGAAACAGAAGGTATGAACCCCTGTTGCTGATGTAACAGGAAAGGGCTGAATAGGGAGGAGCAACACTGCATATAAGGAAAAGCCCCAGAGCAGGAGAGTCAGAATTTCTTGGGAGAAGCATCTGGAGGCAGAGCAGCTGCTCTGAACTGAAAATTGAGAGCTGAGACAGAGTTTCTAGGAGCAGGCCACGTGGAGGCAGAAGCCGGAGCTGCCAGAGTAGGCATGATTGTGGTGTCAGTACTTTGTCTGTTTGTGACTTTGTTAAGCCTTGACTTTCTGGGAACAGAGACTGTGAAGGATTTAACGTGGACTGGATGCTGTGAGCTTCAGCATGGAACAGGAAGTGCATGGAGAGCTAGACAAGGACCTGGGAGCTCTCTGCCTTTGAAGCCAGGTGATATTTTGGTGAATCTAGGTAGGATCTGGGACCATGAAAGGGCATCCAGGGAATTTGAGAACTTTCCCCGAGTCAAAATGAAAAGGCCTCTCTGTGAATACTGAATAGTGACTGACCCTGATGTGAGGTTTTGCTTTGGGACTCACTTTGGGAAGAGTTGTGTGATTAGGCCAGATGAGACTCTGGGCAGCCATTGAGCTTTGAAAACCCAGATGTTGGTGCTTCCCTCTCTGGTGACTAAGTAGGTATGGATGTAATATTCAGACAGTTGGAAGCCCTGTCTGCTGAATTGTGTTATTTTCTGTTGAGTCATGACTGATGAAATTGTAATTTATTTGTAATTGTATTTTGTGATTGAACTAAGAACTCTGTGAATGTACTAGCCAGGGGTGGAGTACCTTTACTTTTATATTGTGTGTCCCTTAAGGAGGCAAGCCTCTTCAAGGATGATTAAATGATTGAGTTACTAAATGATTGTTCTTTGTTGAAAACTATGTGACCACTGTGGTGAAAACTGTGGCCATATTAGTGATAGGTTGTTGTGAATGCTGTATTTTGATTTTCTGTGATAAATTGTAATATTGTGAATGCTGTACCTTGATTTTCTGTGAATGTTTTGCCATGATTTGTTATTGAATAAAAAGATTGTTCACTATACTGTGTAATCAGAATCTTGAAAAGCTGTTCATGGCAGCATTCTTCTAAAAAGCTGCTCATGCTTGGCTTTGCAGGAGGCAACAACATAAAATGTAAAAAGAAATAATCTGCAATCAGAGCACCACGAATACTTGACTCTTTCACTTAATACAATATGTCTTGGAAAAGTCACTTAATTCCTGTGGGCCTCAGTTTCCTTATCTGTGAAATAAGTAAGTTAGACTAAATGACCCAAGGAGTTCTTTCCAGTTCAAAATCTGTGACCCAGTGATTGAAGATTTCTAATCTGGAGAAGAGAAAATTTAGAGAGGAAATGATCACCTCCTTCAGATCTTTGAAAGGCTGTCATATGGAAGAAGTAAAAGATTCTGCTTGGTGTCAGAGGCAGAATAAAGATTTTTAAAAGATAAAATCTGAAGAGAAGCACACAATTTTTTTTTCCAAATAACAAAAATAAAACTTTTCTAACAAATATCTCTGTCCAAAAAGGCTTATTTATGAGGTACACTGGAGGCACTCAAGCCAACAAGAAATAGCATTACAAAAGGAATATTGTAAAGGAGAAACATATATATGTGGAAACTAGTTGAACTAAATGACCTCCAAGATGCTTCCAATTGTAAGACTGTGATTCTATAATTCTACTGGGAAGATGGAAGTACCTTCTCTTAAGGAAATTATACTAGGGCAGCAAGATCAATAGGAGATCACAATGTGATATAAGGCAGCCAAGAATGTGAAGGCAAATTTAGGATGCATTAATAGAGGCATTTCTTCCTGGAGTAAGAAGGTGAAGAGTCTTTCTGATAGGCCTTGGTCATTCTACATCGGGAATATCATGTTTGTTGTTCTTGTCAAAGTTTTCAAAAACCACTGAAAAGCCTGAGAACATTCCAGATGAGGGCAACAAAAAAAAAAAAAAGAAAAAATGTTTGCAAATAATTCAATTTAGGCTTGATTTAAGGGAGAAAAAAACTATCTAACAATTAGAGCTATTACAAACTACCTTGAAAAGCAGTGGGTTCTCTCTGATCAGAGCTTTTTTAGTAATGGCTAGGTGATTGATTTTTAGCTATGTCTTTGGTAGGCTTGTACTTGATAAGATGGCATCTAAGTGAAATTATGTGATTATTTGTTTCTGACTATATCCTCAATTCTAGAGATCATATTTATGAAAGATTTTTTTTTTGGTTAGGGATTATCCAGAGGACAACAACCAAGACAGTAAATAGCCTGGGTCCAGGTCAATTCACAATCAGCTGAAGGAATTAAGAGTGTTCGGCCTGGGCATGAAATAAAGATAACTCAGGGGTGAGGGTGGGAGTGGTTAATAATCATCTTCAATTACTTAAATAGTTAACCGAAAGCAGGATAAAAATTATTCTGTTTTGTCCCAATGTGGTAAAAGTGGAAACAATGGGTGAAAGTTGTGAAGAGGCAAATAGTAATGTGATATTAGGGGAGAAAATTCCTAATGCTTAAAGATATTCAAATAGGAACAAAGTAGTGTATTCTCCGTCATTAGAAATCTAAAAGACTACCTTTTATGTATATTGTAGAGGGTATAATTTTTTCAGCTGTGGTGTAGTCTAGAGGGCTAGTGAGGTCCCTTACAACCCTATAATTCTGTAATTTCTTGATTTGGTTGAAAGAGATCATAGTAAACTAAAGAAAAAAAGATACTATATTTTCCTAAAAACAATATTACCAAAAAACCTCTGAAGGCCTTGCAAAAATTTCCACAGTATAAAGAATTAATATTAATATGGTACTTTATGATATCAGCCATAAAAATCTCCTTATGGGCATGTGAGATTAAGATGATGATAATAATAATAAACCATCCATAATTAACCAAAGCAATGAAATAATGCTAAAGCCAGTTGGCATTTAATAACTGTTCTCCAAGGTGACTGAACTCACTCAAGGTCACTTTCTTCTCTACATGTCTATCTGGCAAAATGATTTCTCCTTCCCCTAAAGTTCCTGTCTACTTGAGTATGTCTATAACAAACTAATACATCACACTTCATTTACTTTCCAGTAAGAAAATGCATTTTCTGACTTGTGCATCCTTTAACTTTTCTCCCTTCCATTAGGAATTATCATTCATTGCTCTTTTAAAGAAATCACTGGAAACATATTCTGACTTATAGAGTCTATTTGAAAATGATGTTACACTGTATTTTTAATGGCTACTTGGTCACATTTTTCTCAAGTTTTTCCCCAATTATGAGTAATTATATGCTACCTTACTGACATGAATTAAGTTCTGAAAATACAGTTTACTTCCTCAGTAGAAAAGAGCAACTTTTTCAAATGAGTATATACATATATATGTGTATGTATGTATGTATACACACATATATACATATCATAGCACAAGGTCTGGTCAATAGATTAACATTTTCTCTAGATTTCCTTTAGAAAAAAACAAAGAAATGATTGTTAGGTTGCCAGAAAAGTTCATTATTTTATACATCCATCCATCTCTCCATACAGCCACTTCTACTCAACAAACATTTTTAAGTGCCTAGTTTGCCAAAACAACATCCCACTCAATAGAAACAGCAGGAATGAATTACATTCAATACATTGCCCCTTGTCTTTCAGAGGCATAGTGTAGGGCCAAAGCATTTTTAACATTCTTTTTTTTAATGTTAGTTTCAAATTCTCTCCCTCCCTTCAGTCCTTCCCCCATTCATTGAGAAAGCAAGCAATATGATACCCATTATACATGTGGAGTCATACAAAATACATTTTCATCTTTTTAATATTCTATTTTAGGTCAAAACATTTCTTAACAACATTAGCTTCATGTTTACAGGTAAACCAATAGTAGAAGACTTAATTTCATGAGATCAACATGTTATTCAAATATTTAATACAATTCAACAAGTATTTATTAAGACAGCAGTATATACTCCACACTATGCTAAGGATTGAGAGATCCAGAAAATAAGTAAAACAACAATAGTAACTAACATTTCTATAGTGACTACTTTGTGATAACTGTTTTACACATTTTTTTTTCTCATTTGACATATAAGACATCTTTCCTTTATTCAAAGAAGTTTGGGAGATAAAATGAACATAAATGGAATAGGTAAAAAACAACAGGAGAGTAAAAGATCGAGTGACACAATGTGCAGTGTGCTGGAGGTTAGAGTCTTAATCATGTCTTAAAAGAAGACATAACAGGAGGGATCTGCGTGCTCCTGGGGGATAGTCAGAACTCCATCATTTTTCTAGCCAATAAAGGTCAAATCCAATGAATCATATGAAGAAGGAGAAGGGCGGCTGTGCTTAGCAGCTATAGCAGCAGGTGAAATAGCTTGATTTTCTTAGACTTCTAAGTTCAAAAGGCTTAGAGAATGTTTTCAAAGGATGCTGTAGGTTTGTGATAGAATTCATTGTTGTTATTGTTATTTAGTTGTTTCGGTCGTGTCTGACTCTTTGTGACCCCATTTGGGATGTTCTTGGCCAAGATAAGTGAATGTTTGCCATTTCCTTCTCCAGTTCATTTTTAGAGATGGGGAACTAAGGCAAACAGGGTAAGTGACTTGCCCAAGGTCACGTAGCTAATAAGTATCTGAGGCCACATTTGAGCTCAGGAAGATGAGTCTTCCTGACTTCAGGACCAGCAATCTATCCATTGCATCACCTAGCTGCCACATTAGCAAAGAGTAATAGTATTATCTTACTGTAGTAAGGGCAGAAATTGAAAGAACAGGTGAGAAAAAGATTAAGAATGAAGTTGTCAATGACAGAACAAGTGTTTCAAAGGAATACATTATAAGTGGCAAGAAACATTGGAATGGGACATGAAAATGGCAGAGATCAACAGATGGGAATGAGAAAATGGGAGCAGGGCCAAAGATGGGGCAGTATTTTTCTTTTTCAAAGATTCTACTTTACCCTAATTAGGACTGAAAGAGGCAAAAGTTGTCTCATTGTAAGACTGGAATACAGCACCTTTTTTAATATAGAACCAACCTTAAGAATCTTCTTAATTCGGGTGGCTACGTGGCGCAGTAAATAGAGCACCAGCCCTGGAGTCAGGAGGACCTGGGTTCGGATGCAGCCTCAGACACAACACACACACACACACACACACACACACACACACAAACTAGCCATGTGACCTTGGGCAAGTCACTTAACCCCAGTTGCATTCCAAAAAGAAAAAAAAAGAATCTTCTTAATAGCAGGAGATGATTTCAGTCATCTTTCATACATGGTAGAAGAGATGTTGGGCCTAGTGTGAGTGATCCTTGCATACAGTAAATGTTTGTTGATTGATTTGACTGGTTGAGGATGAGAGTCTAAAACAGGCCTGCATGACATATGGCCCACAGGCCACTTGAAGCTCCCTGGAGAATTTCACAAGGCCTGCAAAAAACGTAGAGTTGCCAATGTACACTCTCCTGTTTGTCACATAAACTCATGGCACCAACCATCATCAATCTGTCTCTAGTCTAACTTATCTGCAGCCTGAAGAAGTTAAGCCTATTTTAATTTTGGCCCCTACTGCCAAGTTGTGCATGTCTGGTCTAAAAGATGAAGCTAGGAGAGGATTCTTGGAAGATGGCAAAGTAGGTCAGAAAATTCCAAGCTCTCAAGATTTTCCTTCACAAAAGAAATAACACAGTGCCTCAGGGCAAATATAGAAAACTAAAAATAAATAAGAGAAGGGGCAGAATAAGGTTCCTCCTGGGAAAATTGAAGAAAATTTAAAGAAAAATTCCAGATAAAGTTTAGTACCTATGAAAAATAAACACCTCCAGGCTAGGAATAACTTAACCAGCAAGCTACAAGCCCTGAGGCGAGCCTGGTTAGGAGTGTGTGTCAGCCTCAGCCACAGGAATGTTTACCCCCAGGACAGTGAGGTGAGTTGGGTATCTGACCTGGAGAAGATCAAGGGAATATCTGATGAAAATGAACACCAGACTCAGCTGTACTACCAAGAGTGGTAGGGGTGAAAAGGAAGCAGCACATGCCCATTGAGTGCAGAAGCAGTGGTGCAGAAAGCTCTTGGCTGTGAGCATTTACAGGAGGTTGGAGGTTTGGCTTTGGTTCCAGGATAGAGGGGAGAATTGAAGATCTGGGGCAAGAGGCACCATTTCCCACACACCAGGGCTAGAGGTGATTACAAAAATTAACTATTACCACAAAAAAATGCACAGGCAAAGGAGAAAGAATTCAACCATAGAAAGCTATTATGGGAATAGAGATGACTGGAGTTCATCTTCAGAAGGGGATATTGAAGTAAAGAAATTCACAAAGATTAATATCAAATGGTCACCTGCCCAAAAAGTATTCATAGATCTTTAAAAATGACTTTAAAAATCAAATCACAGAGATGAGGAAAAACTAAAAAAGAAAATAAGAATAATCCAAGAAAAACAAGAAGGATATGAAAGGAAAGTCAACCAATTAGAAAAGGAGATCCAGAATCTTAAGGAAGAAAATGACACCTTGAAAATTAGAATTAGGCAAAGCAAAGACAGAGAAATTATAACAGATCAAGAAATAAAATATGAATAATGAAAAAATAGAAAAGAAAGTGAAACATTGTATAAGAAAAAGAACAGATTTGGAGAATAGATAAAGAAGGAAAAATATAAAAATTATCAGACTAATTTAAAGTTAAAATCAAAAAATAATCTTGATGCAATAATACCAGAAATAACTAAATAAAATTGTCCTGAAGCATTAGAACAAGGTGGGGGAGGAGTAGAAAAAGAAAAAAAAATTCATCCATCACCACTTAAAAGAGATCCTATGAGAAAAACTCATAGGAATATCATAGTCAAATTCCAAAACTTCCAGTTCAAGGATAAAATGTCAAAAGCATCAAGATGAAAACAATTCAAATATAATGGTGCCACAATAACAATCCCACAAGACCCAGAAGCAGAGACATTAATGGACTGAAGGTCTTGGAACACAACATATTGAAGGGTAAAAGAACTGAGGGTCTGCCTGAAAATATCACACCCTGCAAAGTTAAGCATTATCTTAAATGAGATAAAAACATTTGAAAAACTCTCAGACTTTCAAGACTTTGTAAAAAAAATCCTGAACTTAATAGAAGATTCAACATATAAGAACCAGGAGAAAAATAAGGCACATACCAGAGACTAATTATAAGGGATTCATAAGGATAGACTGCTTACTTTTTAAATATGTAAAATGCAAAATGTATGTCTAAGATTCTTATTAATAATTGGATAAGTGATTGGGGTAAGCATAAGTATGATAATGAATTTTAAAAAGTAAAACCATTTAGGAACAGCTAAAAAGAGTAATTATTTTATACAAATGAGGTGCAAGAGAAAGAAACAATAGAGAGGAATTAGATGGGGGAAGGGGGCTAGTAGTTCTGGTAACCTACTTTCATTGGGAATGGGTTTAAGAAGGAAAAATACAAATATATTTATAAGAGTGTAAAAATGTTCTAAATTCAGAAGAAATAAAATGGTAGGGGCATAGGGAGAAGAGAGAGGACAAGGGAGATATCTTTAGAGAAGTTGAGGTAACAGGTAAAAGAAGGGTTCCTGGGGGAAGGGGGATAGACAAGTAATAGGAGGGCAAGGTAGTAGGTAGAAGTAAAGTAGAGAAAGTAGGAGGGATAGAAAACAAAAGATATGCATAAACATAAAAACAAAGATCAGGAGTAGAGTATGTTTGGGAAAGTATGTGTCTACATATGTATATATATGTATGTATATGTGTATATGTATATGTGTATGTATATATATATATAGCTACAAAGAAACATAGCTAAACTTTATTGTAGCCTTCTGGGGGGTGAGGGAGGGAAAAAGAACAAAATAAAAAAGTATTCAGCAGAGAACAAAAGAAAACTTACAAGGAAGGAAAGAAAAGATGGACAATCCTCAATACAATGTGTATTATTTATCATACAGGCTTTCTTAAAATGAAAATTTATTGTTACGTATTTTGAATCCTCTCTTATGTTCTGCTATGCACACATGCTCTTCTTTCTTTGTATTTAATTTCAATACTTAAGTTTATGATGTGTTTTTGTTTCTTTTCTCTATTCTGTATTGTGTTCTGGCCTTTGAGTCTAGATCTTTTTATTTTTTTAAAGAAGGGAAAATTGTCCCGAAGCATTGTAACAAGAGAGGAAAGTAGAAAGAGAAAACATCTGCTGATCACCACCTGAAAGATATCCTATGAGGAAAACCCACAGAAATATTATATCAAAATCCAAAACCCTAAGCTCAAGGATAAAATATTATGAGCAAAAAGAAAAAAAAATACATATGGCTGGGCCAGAATTAGAATCACACAAGACCTAGCAGTGGCGACCCAAAAAGACCGTAGGTCTTGGAACACTATATATAGAAGAGCAAAAGAACTGGGCTTCCAACCAAAAATATCATAACCAGCAAAGCTAAGCCTAATTTTGAATGAAAAAAAAAATGAACATTTAATGAAATGTCAGATTTTCAGGACTTTAAAAAAAATTAAGAAACCTGAACTTAATAAAAGATTTGACATACGAGTCAAAAGAAACATAATGTACATACTGAAGACCAATTACAAGGGACTCAATAAGGATAGATTGTTTACTTTTCATGTATGTAAAATGTAGATCATATGTTGAAGACTGGTATTAGTTATTGTATAGCTCATAATAAAGATTGGGGTGATCCTGAGCAGGGTATGACTTGAAAGAGTAAAACCATTCAAGAACAGCTAAAAAGAGTGATTATCTTATACAACTGAGGTGCAAGAGGAATAACCAGTACAGAGGAATTAGATGGGGAAGGAAGGCTCTCAGTTCTGGAAACCTACTTTCATCAGGAATAATGGGTTCAAGAGGGAACAATACAGATACATCTAGAAGAGTATAAAAGTCTTCTAAACTTAGAATAAAATAAAACGCTAAGGAGATGGGGGGGGAGGATAAGGGAGAGATCTTTAGAGGAGTTGGTGAGGGGATAGGTTAAAGGGGGAATATAGAAGGATGTTTAGATTAATGGGAATGGGAAAATAAGGAAAGATCTTTAGAGGGGAGAGAGAGAATAAGTCAAAGGGACATATAAAAGGGTGTTTCTACATGGGAATGGGAAGATAAGAAAGGGATCTTTGGTGGGGGTAGGTTAAGTAATAGGAGGGCAAAGTAAATAAAGCAGAGTAGTCAGAAGGAATAGGAAATAAGAGATATGCACAAACATAAAAGTAAAGGGGAGAACTAGAATCTGTTTGTAGAATATATATACATATATATGTTTATGTGTATATATGTATGTATATATCTACATCTAAATATATTCATACTTAATTGTAGCCTAAGCAGAAAGGGGAAGAACAAAATAAAAAGTGTATCAGAGAACAAAATAAAACTTACAAGAAAGCAAAGAAAAGATGGACAGTTCTCGATACAATGAGTAGTATTTATTACAGAAGCTTTCTTGAAATGGAAATTTATTGCTATGTATTTTGAATCCTCTCTCATAATCTGTTGAGCACATGGCATGTTTTTTTCTTTTCTTATTTCATATTTAAGTTTCAATATTTAAACTTATGTTTCCTTTTCTTTTAGCATTACATATTTAAATTTTCATATTTGTATAAAATTTTTAAAAAGAAGAAGCTAGCAAGAAGAATTGAAGATGATCATATCATGATGGGATTGTGTCGATGTTGATTTCTTTTAGTGAGTGGCCTTTGAACATTGTTGACTAGTGTCAAGCACTGGTTACAACTAGTGGTTTGACCTTCTTAGTATGATGAACATGTATTTATCAAGCATACATTAATTATGAATTTGGCATTTATGTGTATGTGTGTCTAAATGATTCGAGTTATGTTTCCCACTCCCCTGGATTCTAACGAAGGCATTAACCTCTGAGACAGTTTTAGGAAGTTTCATTGTAGCTATACAATAATTAGAAGGTGAGCAGCTCATGCAAAAACCTGCTATTTATTCAAATAGCATCATGAAAAAGACCTGATGGATGGCAGCATTGGTTTTATGACAACAAACTGTTTGAAAATGCCATAAAAACCTAAAAATAATGCATTTTAATTTTCCTAACAGCTTGAAGCAAAATTGGATGTTTTAAAATTAAAATCATACAGGGCAGTGTCTGTTGGTCTTAATTCAAATATCTAGGATACATGTGATCTACTACTTCATATTACATCCAAGGCACTAGCTACAAATATTCCCTTAGATAAGTAACAAATTATGACAAATTATGTAAATTTTTTCCTGAATTTGTTACCAAACTCTCTCAATTATAGTAATAGTGCTGCTATTACCTTAACTTTATATACTATGTTTTTGGCCAGATTCTCAATGACATTTTGCATGCTAAAAGTAAAATGCTACAAAAGAATGGACAATATATTAAAATGTATTTTTGAGGGAGAGAAATATGAAATGCATGGTAAAGAGCTATGGACGTTCTCTCCTAGGCCCAATTCATCACGTACCTGATTGGAATCCTTAGGTGTCCTAGTGGGACACCATCTATAAATTACACAAATACTGACTACAGAAAGTGGCCTTTCAAGAAATTCCTTTTCTTCTTTTTTCTTCTTACCAGAAGCATAAAAAATTTCCACATGATACGACTATTGCAGAGGCAACATGTGAGAACAGTGAATTTCAAATCAGAAGAGGTGTTCAAATCCCAGTTCTGCTGATTACTACTTATGTGGGAATCTAGACAGCATAGCTGTACAGTGAATGGACCCAGAGTCAGGAAGATCTGAGCTCATAATCTAGCCTCTGCCACTATTCACTGCTCCATTCTGGCCAAGTCACTTAACATGTCTCAGTTTTCTCAGCTGAAAATGAAGATGATAATAGCACCTACCTCCCAGGGTTGGTGTAAGGATCAAGTGAGATAATAATTGTGATGTGCTTAACAAAGTGCCTAGTAATAAGTTCTATATAAAAGTTATTATTATCATATGATATCATTAGTCTAATCATGGGCTGACTGACCATCATTCCCTGAATCACATTCTCTCTCTGGACCTTAATGTTATCTTCAAAATAATGAATATCTAAGGTCCCTTTTAGGTCCAAATTCTATTTTATATGAGAGTGAAGACAGTACCTGAGGGCAAGGGCAGGGCAGATGTGAGGAGCAGATGCAGACAAAGATGCAACAGATATTCTGGTAGAATACACATATTTCTATTGCGTAGAAGTGTAAGAGGGAAGTATGATTGTAATGTAATGCCAAAAGAAGGCAACTTCCCAGGTTCAAAATACCAGCATAGGTGCTCTCTATTTTATTCAGTGACAAACCAAGAACAGAGAAGATCAAAACATGACATCATTC
>NW_027185798.1:50655408-50671250 GCF_028583685.1 Petaurus breviceps papuanus | reverse complement strand
ATCAACAAGCCCATCCCACAGGTGGGATTAACAAACTCTGGGTTTTAACACAATCAATTTGAAAACCAAGCCAATACAGGGGAATCTTTAATTGCCATTACTATCACAATGATATAATTCATAGAGGACCAGCCTTAGAGTTAGAAAGACCTGGGTATGAGCCCTGCCTCTGACATGCAATAGCTGTGACCAAGTATTACCCAATGAAACTCTCAATGGCCCTAAGCAACCTCCTAAAACTGTAAGTTAAAGATTGTTTTCTGATTTGTACCATTGAAAAGTAATTCCATACTTGGTGTTCCCAATACAAGTTAGGACCAAAAAGGAAATGTCTGTAAGTGTTTGGCACTTGAAAGGGAGTATGGCATAATGAATAGAAGGCTGATATTGTACTGGGAAGATCTACATTCAAATCCTACCTTTGACTTATACTAGCTATGTGACCATCATAAAATCATTTAATATCTCTGTGGCCCAAACCACTCTCTAAAACTAGATATTACTTAAAGGGTCATGGAAAGATAGACTAAAAATTAATTGGAACTTAAATAATCTAATCCTAAGGAATGAGGAAATAAAATACACTGTGTACACTAATTAGTGAATATCTCGTAGTTCTTGCAGGGAAATGAAAATATCTGTATTCAGACTCCACAATTATTTTTCTGGATGTGAATAGCATTTTCCATCATGAGTCTTTTGGAACTGTCTTAGATCATTGTACTGCTCAGAAGAGCTAAGTCTATCAAAGTTGGTCATTGCACGATGTTGCTATTACTGTGTACAATATTCTCCTGGTACAAGAACTAATATATATTCATTAATTAGTGTGCACAGTATATTTTATTTACAATTTTATTTCCCATGAACAAGTATTTCCAAATGCTTGTAATTGCAAAAATTTTAACACTAATGTTCTCTTTATGATGTTTTATGGCTATGTATCACAGAACACCAACCTCTTGGAAATCAAAATTGGAAGAATTACCAATTACTTACCAATGACTGATGCACAGGTAACATTGTGAAAGATATTATCAAGGACACATGATTGGAGACTCGTTGAAATATGTGAGCATGGTTATTGAGTCAACTATAAATCCACAGATCTTTCTACATCTTAGTTCTAGGATTGATTGGTCAATCATGTAGCAGGCTTAAGAAATGAGAGAAGAAATGTCTAAGGACTATGTCACTATCCCTAGGATATATAAAGAATGCTTCCAGAATGTTAGGTTGGTCCTCCATGGAAAGACATAGACATTAATGACATGGGATAAGTAGATGTGAAAAGGTTGCAATTTTATCAGCAGAAGGAAGGAGTACATCAATTGGATCATAGATCATAAAAAGACAGAATCTCTGAATCAGAACCTCCTTCAAGGGTCATTTAGTATAACTTACAACTAAACAAGAATCCTCTCAATCAAATCTGGGCCTTACCTGAGGGCCTCTTTAAGGGGATCCAATAATTACCTTGGTCTTTTAGAACTTAGAACTTTAGTCCCTTCCCCCATTTTACAGTAAGGAAACTGAGGCAAGAGAAATTAAGGTATTTCTCAAAGCACACAGAGTTAGTAATTAGAATATTGGATTGAAATCTATATGAATGAATAAGTTTTAGACAAAAAAGCTATTTCTTACACCATGCTACCTCTCAGATCAAAGACTAGCATGAAAGGATACATTCATTCACTCCAACAAATATTTAATGAACACCTGAAATCTGACATTAATGTCTCTGAGCAGATTTGAAGACTGGAAGGAAAGTTGGACAAGGAACTGACAAGGTTCCTTCCCACTATCAGTGTATACGGCATTATTTTGTGTAAAGCACTATGCTGAATCTAAGCTTTGGGGTATAGAGGAAAGGTTAACATGACACTATCTCAGTAAAATTATGGATATATGGATTTATAGATGATTGAATAACTGTTCACAAGTCTTGGTTTTATTAGCTGGCTGAATAACTGGGCTCACAAGTCCTGGTTAATTTGAATTTTTGATTGATGATAACTGATCTCCAGTGGTTTGCCTCAAGGCTCTGTCCTTGGACCTGTCATGTTTTACATTTTTTATCAGAACTTAGATGAAGAGGAAAGAGAACTCATTTAATTCATGGATAATCCAAAGCTGGAAAGAACAGTTAATATCAGTGATGATAAGATAATGAGTCAAAATTATCTTGAAAGCCTGGTTTAATTGGTTAAAACCAACATGAGATTCAATAAGGTGAAATGTAAAGTCATGTAAGCCTACAAAAAAATCAATTGTAATACAAACAGAATTAAGGGTAAACAGCTTAGGAAATTTTCATATAAATAAGTTAACTTAAGTTTTAGTTCACCACTAGAACAATATAAACCACAAGTGTGACACTTTAAGGAAAATGGCTAATGCCATCATAGGTGATATGGACATGGCTATGATACAGGGAAAATCCTGGTGAGGTAACTCCTTGAACCATTGTAGGTTAGCACCTTGTCTGCAATTTCTATTCCTTGTGAGTTTCCTAGAAGTTAAATGAAGCAATTTACCCAGGATCCCATAGTCTGTATGTGTCAGAGGTTGTAACTCAGCCAAGTTCCTCCAAGCTTCAAGGCCAGTTCTCTACTTACTTCTACATTTATCTTAGCTGCATTAAAAGTCAAACAACAAGCTTATATCATGGACCAGCCACTATGCAAAACACCAGGGGGACCAGGTATAAAGAAAGTAAACACCTTGTCCCTGACATCAAGGAATTCACATTCTGATAGAGGAGATAGAATGAAAATATGTGAACATACAAGATATTCATAGTATAGCTGGAAGGAGATCTCAGAGAAAAGGCTCAAGAAGGGAAGGTATGAAGTGGACAAAAGAAAGTGGGATTTTAGCTGAATCTTGAGGGAATCCAGCGAAGTTAGGAAAGGAAGGTAATGAGAGACAACATTCTATCCATGGGGGAAAGCCATTAAAAAGATATGGAGATGAGATATGGAGTGCCATGTGTGAGGAAAAGCAAATAGGCCTGTATAGCACAATGATTGGAGGGAAACAAAGCATAAGACTAGAATAGTTGGAAGGGACCAGGTTGTAAAGGGTTTTAAATGTCAACGCATTTTATATTTGATTGTGTAGGCAATAGGGAGACATTAAAGTTTATTGAGTAGGATCAGACTTGTATTTTAGGAAAATCACTTTGACATCTAAGTGGAGGGCAGATTGATTAGAATGAGGTTGGACTTCAGGCAAGGAAACTACTTAGAAGTCTATCACAGTAGTTCAGATAAGAGGTAATGAAAGTCTGTACTGAGATGTTGGTTGTGTGAGTAGAAAGAAAGGGACAGACATGAGAGTTACTGTGAGGGTAGAAAGACAAATTTAACAACAGATTGGATATGTGGGGGTGAGCGAAAATGAGGAGTAGAGCATGACTTTGAGGTTATTATCTTGGGTTACTGGAAGGATGATGGTGCTTTCAAAAATAATAGGAAAGTTAATCATCAAGGGGATTTTGGTGAGAAAGATGAATTCCATTTTAGACATGTTGAGGTCAAGATTTATACAGGATATTAAATTTGAGAAGTCTAAAAGGTAGTCAGTGCTGTGGGGATAGAAGTCAGGAGAGAGGTTCAGGCTGAATGTATAGATGTGGAAACATCTGCATAGAGATGACAATTGAACATATGGGAACTGATGAGATCATCAGTTCAAATAGAATAGAGGGAGAAGGAAAAAAGGCATAGGACAAATCCTTGAAGAAAATCTACAGTTAGTGAGCATGGCCTGGAAGATGAACCAGCACATTAGAATGAAAGCAGTCACAGAGGAAAGAGGAGGCTCTGGAAACAAAAAACATCATAAAAATTGAGAGAAGTCAAATATCTAGGAGAAAGAGATGCTGAAAATAGAATGTCCACCTTAAAGAGAGGGAAGAATTCATTTTTCTCTATCCTAACCAAGCCAAATCTAGAATACTGTACTCAAATCTTGGCCCCATTTTAAGAGGGACATTGATAAACGTAAGCATGACCAGAGGAGCATATGTAAAGGAATACATACAGAGCATATCTCTCATGTGATGAAAGATTGGAAAAATGAAGCTGTTCTTCCTGAAAAATAGACTTGATAAAGAGTGTTTTATTGCTATTTTTATATATCTGAAGGTAGGTTGTGTGGAAGATGGATCAGACTTGTTCTGTGGTTCTCCTGAGATCTGAACTAAGACCAGGGGATAAAGGAAAGAAGTTACAGGCAGTTTTCTGCTCAATGGAGCACATTGCTTTTAATAGAATTATAAATTTAGAGCAGAAAAGGAACCTAGGGGTTATCTAGTTCAACTTTCTAATTTTATAGGTGAGGAAACTGAGTCCCAGAAAGGTTAAGGGACTTGCCTGAGATCTCACAATCATAAGTATCAGTCAAGCCTACCTGTTCCATTGTGAGGTAGTTCAAACAAAAAGAGAATTCTTTCATATAATCAAAGTAATAAAATATATGGGACAAATAGAACTTTCTTACAATGGGACAAACTGACTTGCTAAGAGATGAGCTCTCTGTCTCTAGGAGTATTCAAGTAGATGCTGAATGGCCACTTATCAGAAAGATTACAAAAGGAAAATTTTAATTGTCGGTAAAAGGTTGAATTCAGTCATTTGTCAACACTTATTAAGCACCTACTATGTGCCAGGTAATAGGCATATAGAGAAAACCATGATAGTTCCTTTCCTTAAGAAACTGACAATCAAATAAGGGAAGAACATGCAAATAATTTTGCATGAACAGGCTATGCACAGGATACATAGGGAATAAGCATCAGAAGAAAGAGCCTAAAATTAAGAGATATTTGGAAAGGCTTCGAGTAGAAGGTGGGATTTTAGCTGGACCTTGAAGGAAGCTAGGGAAGGTAACAGGAAAAGATGAAGAAGGAGAGCACTGCAGGCAAGGGGAACAGTACATGCAGAGAAGAGAAATGGATTTTCTTATTCAAGGGAACAGCAAAGAAGCCGATGTCACTGGGTCAAAGATTAAGTGGGCAGTTTTAAGGTATAAAAAGATTGCAAATGTAGTGGGAATAGGTTATAAAGGGCATAGAATGTCATACAGAGTATTTTATATTTGATCCTGAAAGTAATGTGGAACCACCAGAGTTAATTGTGTAGGGGAATGACATGGTTGATCCTGCACTCTTGGAAAATTACTTTGGTGGCTGAGAGGAGTGATGGACTAGAGTGGGGAAAGACTTGTGGCAGACAGATCAATCAGCACACTATTTCTATAGTCCAAAGGTAAAGAGATGAGGGACTGAACCAGGGTTGAAGCAGAATCAGGACAAAAGAAAGTATATTCAAGAGATGTGGCCAACGTGAAACTGACAAATATTGGATATAGGAGGTGAGTAGTTGAGGTATGATAGCTAAGTACAAAGCCTGGGTATTGGGAGGATGGTGGCTCCCTCAACAGTAATACAGAAGTTTGAACATGGGGAGGCTATGGAGGGCGTGGGGGGAGGGGGGGAGAAAGAAAATAGTTCAGTTTTTGACAAGTTAAGTTTCAGATATCTTAGAATCTCAAAAAAAAGATATCACCAAGATGTCCAATTTGAGATATCTTTAGGGAATTGGAGATGTGAGGTGGTGTACCAGCAAGCACCCCAGCGTCCCCAGGGTGGCTGCCAACACAGGCTCTTGGATCTGCTTTGATAAAGGAAAGCAACTCAAAATGGGTTAACAAGCTTACTTTAATCAGTCAAATATGTATCGTTTACCTAGTTCAGGGGTAAAAGGTCAGCACCCCAAACTTCAGAGCATACAGACAGAATTATCAAGACAGAGAAACAGATCAAGTAGACAGGTTTCCAAACTGTCCAACCATTACATTTATACCAAATCAACATCTGGGTTTTTCAAAGCCAGGGGGCTCTCAACAACGGCTTCCCAGAGTCTCATCTGATCAAATTACAGAACACTTCTCAAAGTGAGCCCCAAAACAAAGCCTCAAATCAGGGTTTATATAGCCTGCTCCTGGCTCAGACAATGTAACAACCTTCTGGACCCACTGGCCAATCAAAAAGTATCTACTGAAAAACAAGCCTCCCACCCCAGGCTCCAGGTGCACTTTAGCCTAGGGGCAGGGAAGATATTAAAAATGTACATTCCCATTACAGGTGGGAAGTCAGCAGAGAGGTTTAAGGGTGGTTAAGTAGATTTGCACATAGTCAGCATAGAGATGATAATTTTATCCAAGAGAGCTCATGAGATCTCTAAGTGAAAGAGTATAGAAAAAGATAAAAGAGTCCAGGACAAAATTCTGTGGGACACTTCTGGTTAGTGGTAATCACCTGAATAAAGATCTAGAAAAGGAGACCTAAAAGGAGCAGTCATATAAGTGAGAGGAGAACCAAAAGGGAGTGGTATCCCCAAAACCTAGAGAGAAGGGAAATATCAAGGAAAAGAGGACTAAACAACAGGGTCAAATGCTTCAGAGAGGTTAGCAAGAATGGGGATTGAGAAAATTCCACTGGATTTGGCAATTAAGAGGTACTTTCGAAAAGAAGAGTTTCCATTGAATGATGAGGTAGGAAGGTAGACCATAGAAAGTTAAGAAAACAGTGAGAGGAGAAGAAGCAGAGGCACATGTAAATGACCTTCTCAATTTTAGACGTGAAAGGTTAAGGTCTCTTTTATTTCTAAGATTCAACATCTATCTATGGAGAAATGTACTACTTCATCCTAGAAGATGATAGGCATCACCAGACATTTGTTGTTGTGGTTCAGTGGCTTTAGTCCCATACAACTCTTCATGATCCCATCCAGGATTATGTCTTCCTGACGTCAGGCCCAGTGCTTTATCTACTGTCTTGTGTAGCTGTTTCAATAATAAAACAAAGTTAATTTAGGTGATAATGATGTCAAGGGCAGCTAGGTGGCACAATGGATAGAGTTCTAGCCTTGGAGTCAGGAAGACCTGAGTTGAAACCTGGCCTCAGACACTTACTGGCTGTGTGACCCTGGGCAAGTCATTTCACCCTGTTTGCCACAGTTTTCTCATCTGCAGAATGAGCTAGAGAAGGAAAAGCCAAACCACTCCAAGATCTTTGCCAAAGAAAACCCCAAATGAGATTATAAACAGTCTAATACAACTGAAAAATGATTCAATAACTCAAATTCATTTTGTTGTGGTGGTAATAGTATCAGACTCATGACCTGATTGGTACAAGTAACTCTTAGTAAGGGCTTTCCCTCTATTAATGCAGGTTTGCATCTGTTCTACAAAGAATAATCATTGAGTTGCCTTGGATACTAAGGGATTGAATAACTTATTAGGATAGTCATGTGAGGTCAGAAGCAGGACCTAAAGACTTCAGGACACCAAGGCTAACTCCAGCTACTGAGCCATACTACGTATTTGGCCTCACATAGCACAAGAAATCAAACAGCAGTCTGGGAATCAAGAAGCTCTGAATCTAGTTTGACTCTTTCACTTAAAAGCTATGTAAGCCCTAGACAAGTCACTTCAACTATAGGTGCCCCAGTCAATGTATTTGTCTATTACCTAGAACATATGGTGATAGGAATTAGAACTAGGAGGGACATTTCAACAACCATCTATTCTTCCCTTTCACTTTTTTTAATAGAGAAAGAGACTGAGATATAAAAATTGAAGGGGCAGGGGCGGTTACTTGGCGCAGTGAGTAGAGCGTCAGCCCTGGAGTCAGGAGGACCCGAGTTCAGTTCTGGCCTCAAGACACTTAGCACCCACACAAAACTACTAGCCGTGTAACCTTGGGCAAGTTACCTAACCCCAATTGCCCTCCAAAAAATAAAAACAACAAAAAAAATTGAAGGGACAGGGGTGGTTAGGTGGCACAGTGAATAGAGCACTGGCCCTGGAGTCAGGAGGACCTGAGTTCAAATCTGGACTCAGACACTTGACACAAAAACTAGCTGTGTGACCTTGGACAAGTTGCTTAACCCCAATTGCCCTCCAAAAAGAAAAAAAAAACAATTGAAGGGACATGGCCAGGGTTACCTAGCTTGGATCTATATTTGATACCAGATACATGGACTCCTATTTTTTTTTCTTTTTCCACTTACTCACACTTATAACTGTATGAAGCACTTCTTTGGATGTGTATGAAGAGCAAATGAGGATCATAATAAATTTGAAAGTGCATTGAAAAATAAAAGTGTAGAGAAAGAAGAAGAAATCTGTTCCCAACTTCTGGAGACTCAAAGTGTCTTGACTCCTGGAAGGGATAGCTATTTCCTGATAAGGTGTGAATGAAGAAGGAATAAGAACAGCCGCTAAGAGGGTTGGTGTGAATGGAGAGAAGACTCAAGTGGTACAAGGATGGTACATAATAGCTGAATTCAAATATTTGAAGAGCAGCTACCTGGAACAGAAATCTGGCCTGTACTGCTTTCCTCCAAATAGCAGAATCAGGAATGATAGGGGGAAGTTTCAAAGAAGCAAATTTAGTCTTGTCATCAGTAATGGCTTCATAAATCTCAGAGATGTCGGAAAGCGGAATGGGCTACCTCGGGATATAGTAGATCATATCTGATTTGGGGTCTTCAAGGAAAAGCTAGATGATCATTTATCTGCTTGCTGTAGTAGGCAGTGGATGTTCTGGATCAGATACAGACTGGATTACGTAGCTGCTGTTGTTTCCCCAACTCTGAATTGTACAGTTCTGGGAAAGCATTTAGGCTCCTAGAGAAAGGGGAAAATTCAGCAAAAAAAAAAAAAAAAGGGCGGGGAGGAGAGAGAGACAGAGTGACAGACAAAGACAGACAGAGACAGAGAGACTATGTATGAAAAGAACGAATATGGCATAGTGGATAGTATGTCAAGAAAATCTAGGTTCAAATCCTTCCTCAATCTAGATGTGTAATGTGAAACAAGTCAGGTGATTAGTCAGACAGGCATGATAATAAGCAGCTATCTCACAGGGCAGTTGAGGCTATTTGGAAAGGGAATAAGATACTTTGCAAACCTTAATGATAGTTAAAATTTCATGGCATTTTAAGTTTGCAAAGTATAAAAATGATATCACCTGATCCTCACAATGACTACATAAAGTTGTTGCTATTATTATCGACGTTTTACAAATGGGGAATCTGGGGAGAAGCAAGGTATAGCAACTTTTCTAGCATCACATAGCTGCATAAGTGTCTGAGGTGGGATTCAAACTCATGTTCCTGAATCCCAGTCCAACATTCTAAATCCACTATGCCACTAGCTGTCTGCATGTAGTAAAATACACATACCATGCTACTATATCAGTATGGTCACACTATGACCAGAAAAAAAGTAAATCATGAAAAAAACTTCAGGATTTTCTTTTTAATATCAGCAACTTACAACATTTCATCTATAAGTCTGACTGTCATATCCACATTTACGCATGATACAAGTTACTGTCCACAGATTGTGGCCTAAAGCTCTCAGTGCAATCAGCAAGAGACATAATCTGTATAATGAAGGCTAATACCCATGATTTTCAAAATTGATACCAGAGTGTTGTTTGGATCTGACAGCCAGATCTGGAGATTATAGCAGGGTTGCTTTGTTTTGTCACCGATTCTGCAGGCTAGGGAGCAATGTGCCTATTAGGGTAGAGATAGTATAACACCCAACTGAATCATTCATTTGAACAGGGATTCTCAGATATATTCTCATCAGGCTGCATTCTGGCAACAAACTAAATTCCCCAGACACATTTCCTCATTCTGGAAATAAATGTTCCTTTCCCTAGATGCTTCACCACCAAGCTATTTTTTTACCCTCGTACTATCATCAGTCTCCACCAATTTTCCTTTTCTCCTAAAGAGATCACATTCATTGCATAGAGAACAGTTCAAGCTCACAAACTTCTTCTATCAAAACAATACAGGGGAAGGGGTGGTAGTAATCATTGGTTATACCCATTTCACAGATGAAGAAATTAAGGCTCCAAAAAAGGTTAAATGACTTGTACAGATTTATCAACATCCCTTGTGAAAGCTAGCACTCAAATCTACATTTTCTGACATCAGTCAGAAGCCCATTGGTTGATCATTCTACATTATACTTCTCCCCTTTTCTCCTTCTCCCAAAAATGCTTTTCACAAGTCCATTTTCCATGCTAATCTTTTACTCCACAGTAGGGCATAGTGTATAAAATATTGAATTTGTAGTAAGAAGAAATGAACCCAAAGTCTGACTTTAACATGCACTAGGTGTGACCATGAGTAAGTCATCTAACATGTCTAAGCCTCAGTTTCTATATCAGTAAAATAAGGATAATGAAATATATTACACTTCGTCATAGTACTATTGTAAGGCTAAAATGAGAAATATATGTGAAAGCTTTGCAAACTTTCAAATATTATGTAGAAATATTCATTATTAACATATTCTCATATAATTCAATGGAGTTAAGATAGAGATGGTCTTGGGACTTACAATTACTCTTCTATTCATCATTTTCTGCAAGATTTCACATGTGGAAAAAATAGCTATTTTTTAAATTGAATAAATAAATAGGGATCCAGTTTGAGCTTTTATAGACTCACTGAATTTATGTTAAACACAATTTTAGGAGAATACAGGATCTCAGAGATGGTATGTACTTCATTGCATTCCACAGAATTTTCATTTCTGTGACTATGTCAATATTTTTATTTTTTTTAGTTCATGTAGCTTGAAGATGGCACATATTTTGCATAACAAATCTTAGTATCTTAATAATTATTATACTAATGATATTAGTAAATCTTAAATTTATATGCATCAATTGTATGTCCAAGCAATTAAGGGGCAATAGTTCTATCTATGATAATGCACTAGTTCAAGCACAATTTATGTCCTGAATTCTCAAGGGTATTTGGAGATTGGTTGTTTTCTGCTGTCAATTTAGATTACACTTTCTGTGACGATGAATGAGAGTTTATACTTCCTACTTCTTAGGAAGTTTTTAGTAAAGTGATGGGGTGCCCTTTCAGTGGTATCACTAATGACCTTGCATTGGGAAGTTTTCCATAGTTGTGATAGAATTGGACTGATTCTCCTCTCCACTCTTAACCAAAGTGACTCCCTTAGGTGACCAGCATCACCACTTAAGATGAAGCTTACCAGAGTGAATGGTAGGTACAGCATTTGGTCATGAAAAATGTCAGATTATTTTGATTCTATAAGGGAGTCATTTTGTTGATGTGGGTAATCCTTCTAAAGAGTGATTTCAACACATTTATATATTCTCTTACTGAGGGACTTTTGGCCAAGTATTAGCATAAATCCCTCTAAGAAGGTCCACTCAACATGCCGTGGGCCAGTCTTTTGATCTAAATAAACTGAACGGAGGCAACATATCATATCGGACAGCTTGCTGGACTCAAATTCCTCTTCAGATGCTTATAAGCTTTGTGAACCTGGGTAAGTCAGTTAATATATTTACCTGCTTCCTCATTTGTAAAATGATGAGGTTGGATTCAATGGCCTCTAATGTCCCCCTGAGCTCTAAATCTATGAACCTATCAATGTACATAATAGAGTATGTGAGCTCTCATTTATTCTTCATTCTTTCTTAATGATTGGCTCACTTCTGTCTGGGGGCATACAACTCTCTGAATATATCTTTTATGCTGCTTCTCCCGAAAATTCTCCATTGGCAGAGAGACTATTACATAACAGATAGAAAGATGGCCTTATAGTCAAGAAGTCTTGGGCTCAAGGTCCACCTATGACACAAACCAGCTGGGTGATACTAGGCAATGACACTGTCACTGTCCCAGGAAACCCTCTAAGATCATAAATTACAGAAGAGTATGTGCTGATCTGCTTTGGTAGAGGGAATTTCCTGATTGGGAGTTCCTTGTAACAATAAAATCATAGGTTTAGTAAGAAAAAAAAATATATTGTACTCTGCTTATACCAATTCCAGCATATACACATTCCTTGCTCAGGGGATCATCTGTTAATCTGTGATTCTTAGTGATGAAGGATCACTAGAAGAAGATTGGCATTAGAAATATGGGCCTTTGTTTCTAGAAGAATCACAGGATAAATAAAAATACTACAAAATTTTCCAAAGGCAATCCAATCCACTATCCTGACCCTGGTCAGTTCTGAGTCCAGATTACTGTATATCTTCTTCTTCTGTCCAAGATTGAGCTACCAGTTCTATGGATGGCCCAACAAACTAAATAAATGTCGTAGACTTAACCAGAGATATTTGTAGAATCACAGATCACAAATTTAAAGCTAGAAAGACCTCAAAGGTCAGTTAAATACAAATCTTCCATTTTGCAGTTGAGGAAATAAAGATCTGGGGAAGTAAAATGAAAAGGTCAAGGACCAAGAGGCAGTTAGGATTCTAGGTAGTGTTTGAAGGTACGTCTTCCAGCTCCTATGACCAGTATAATTTTTTTCCTGAATAATGTTAGTTCCTATGTATTAACCGCACTGCTTCCAACTTTTCAATCACTTCATTTATCTTGTATGTATCATTAAAGAAACTCTCTTGGGGTAGCTAGGTGGTGCATTGAATAGAGCACCGGCCCTGGAGTCAGGAGCACCTGAGTTCAAATCCTTCCTCAGACACATAACACAAAAACTAGCCATGTGACCTTGGGCAAGTCACTTAACCCCAGTTGCCCTCTAAAAAGCAAAAAAAAAAAAATTTTATAAGTTAAGAAACTCTCTTGAGTGATTATGAATCTCTTTTAGTTATACTTTAATAATAGCTGAAGTTAAATAGAGCTTTATACTTTATAAAGTGCTTTACATATGTTTTATCATTTGATCCTCACCATAATCCTGTGAAATAGGTGCTATTATTTTATTATCCAATTTTTTCAGATGAGGAAAATGAGGCAGATAGAGGTCAAGTGATTTATCCTTGGTCACACAGCAATTAAGAGATGGGATTGGACAGGATTCAAACTCAGCCTTCTTGATTCTATGTCCAGAACTCTCAACACTGCATCACCTTACTACCATTTAGGAGGCTGAGCAGTATCACAGCAAAATGTCACCCACAAACAAGAAAACCAACATGTCTTCACTATCTATAAGAAATTACATGCCCATCAAGCCTGGAAGCAACCAACAGCAACCAGGAGACCGATGGACGCTCAAACCCTGCAGGGATCAATGTCAGCAGGAAACTGCACAGCACACCCACATGGACTGTAGCAACTGAACATCTAGCAGAGATTGCATGCCATGCATGATCCATGATTTATGTCACAAAACGTATCCAACAGGAGGAGCATCACAAAAATGTCTCCAGACAGCACTGGTGCCCCTAAGGTGCTAGAGTCATGAACGGATCTGGAATTGTCTTCCCCAGCCACGTACATTCCCCATCCCTATGCCCTGCCATTTGTGTATCTTACATATGTTATTTTCAAACATATACATATCTCTATTTTTTATAGGTATCCACACTTCTTGTGGGTGGGGTGTGCATTTGCAGGACTGTAATTCATTTCATAAAATACATAGAATATATGTAGAATTTCAAGCATATACATATCTCTATTTTTTATAGGTATCCACACTTCTTGTGGGTGGCCTGTGCATTTGCAGGACTGTAATTCACATATACAGAAAGAAAATATATCATTCATCCTTTATTAATGTTATTTTGTTGAATGTCTTTGTATTGAACTAATTGTGTCTGGTTTACTAAAAAGAAATGCGAGTACGTTGGTCAGAGCTCATAAGTTGAGACTGTGATGCAGACTCAGATTCCAGGAATTACTTGGCACATAGTAGGCACTTAATAAATGTTTATTGCATTGAATCTGGTATAGCTTCATCTGGAGGATCCACTTGAAAATGTTGCAGGTGCTAGAGACAACTTGAAGAAGAAGAGAGCACTTTCAGAATCTTAGAGCAGAAATGGGATTTTATTTGACTTCTTCATCATCATATAGATTTAAAAATTGGTCCCCAGAGAGGTGAAGTCATTTTCAGGTAGTCAAACAGTAAGTGGAAGAGTCAAGTTGAGAACCAAGGCTTAGTGATTTACCTAGTCCAGGGATCTTTCTCATTGCAGTGCGTTCCCTGGTAAGTCACACTTTCAAAGGGATATTAATAAATATGTGCCTACAGAGGAGGCAGTAATTCCTAATGGCTTTACAAACAAGATAGCCTCAAAAGCATTTTATTATTGCTTTTACCTTTAATTCATATTCATTTTCTTCACCCTCTTTGCCACCGAGTCCATTACAGATAAAGAGAGACACTTTATCATGCTTTCTTGTAAGTGCTCCGGCCTCAATAAAAGGCCAGCTGTCCTGTTAGTCAGATAGCTGTATACTTTGCACACATTCCTTTCACCACTTCCTACTCCAGCCAATTTCCAACTCACTGGTCCTTTTATTATTTGGTCTATTGGAAATATAAAAATGAATGAAGCTCATTGTACTAGAATGAGCTTTAGGGTGAACCAGGATCTAATTCCAGCCACAGCAGTTTATTATTGGGCACTAGTCAAATACATCTGCTCTTTGGGCCTCAGTTTTCTCATCTATAAAGTGGGGGCATTCAACCATAGCTACAGAAATATTTGTGGGCTTTGGGGAGGTCAAGTATGACAACCAAATGAAAATACCCATTAGAGGGCTGGAAATTCAGGTATATAATTTTTTTTATTAAAAAGGGCTCGAGATAAAAGTTTTTAAATATTCTTATAGATATTATAGTCAAAGATGTGAGTGTTAATGATATTGTCAAGGAAGAGAGAGAAGAGGTAAAGGAAATGGCACAGTGCATTACAGTGTATAGAAGTGAACCAGGAACTAGCAAGTAAAACAAAGGAGGAGCTGGGAAGTGAGAGGGTACTTATGAGAATTTAGCACCTGTGAAGTCAATAGAGGAATGAATATTCCATTCAAGGAAGAGGATCAAAAGTTCCAAATGCTCTCAGAGAATTAAAGAGTGGTGAGTAAAGAATTAACGATGGGCAGCTAGATGGTGCAGTGAATAGAGTACCTGCCCTGGAGTCAGGAGAACCTGAGTTCAAATGCAGCCTCAGACACTTGACACAATTACTAGCCGTGTAACTTTGGGAAAGTCACTTAACCCCAATTGCCCTCCAAAAAGCAAAAGAAAAAAGAAGCAACCATACTGGGTTCAGGGGATTTTTGAAAGAAGTGTAGTATTAAATGGAAGAAGGAAGATGAATTGATATCTGGATTAGGGTAAAGGAAAAACTTTGATGGTTGTGTTTGTCAGTGTTGTTGTTGTTATTACCATTACAAATATTATGGAGGCCAAAGACTGTTCATAGGCAGAACAGAAGAGGTTAGCAGAAAGGGGAAGGTTAAAGATGCATAAAAGAGTTGGGGTGACAACTGGATCGAGGTCTTAGAGAAGATTTGAGAGAAGATGAATTTATTTCAGCAAACATTTATGAAGGATCTACTATACATTAGTTTCTGTGCTAAATGCAGAGGATACAAAGACAGAGCTGGAAGAAAAGAAACTTCTAGTCTAATGGTGGGAAATAGCACATACTCAGATAAATAAATGGAAAATCACTTTAGGAAAAAGGGATTTTTTCTCACTGGCAACAGTGAGAATTAGTAAGGCTTCCCATAGAAAATGGTACAAGTAAAGGAGCTAAAATTATTAAGAGATAGAGGTATCTCTAATTCTGCTGTCAAAGGGAGGAGGAAAAAGTGGTTGCTAGTAGTATTAAGTTTTGAGGAATGTACATGTGGGGATGTGTGAGGAAGGATACAGAGGATTACATCTGGGACTCTCAAAAAATACCTGAAAGTAATGAGGTAGAGTCTCAGATATAGATAGATAGATAGATAGATAGATAGATAGATAGATAGATAGATAGATAGATAGATAGA
>NW_027185798.1:50652499-50655398 GCF_028583685.1 Petaurus breviceps papuanus | reverse complement strand
AGATAGATAGATAGATAGATAGATAGATAGATAGATAGATAGATAGACAGACAGATATATAGAGAGAGATAAGATAGATAGACAGACAGACAGATAGACAGATAGATAAACAGAATTTTTCTCACAGACTCATCTGTACTAAAACAAAAAAACCTACCATCACCAGAAACAGAATCAGGCAGAGCAACAACGCCCTGAGGAAGGATACCATAGACTCCTTTTCACAAGCTATTATGTCAGGAGAGATGGAAATAATCATGTGCACATCAGGTAAGTTTCTGAGGGAGTTTTACAAGGAAAAGCTGGGTGGCACAGTGGATAGAGTACTAGAATGGGAATCAAGAAGATTCATCTTTCTGAGTTCAAATTCAGCTTCAGATCCTTAAGAGTTATGTGACACTGGGTAAGTGTAATGATAAGGGAATCTGAAGATCTTCCCTACCCCTTAATAAGCCTAAGGGAATTTGAGGACCTTCCCTGATTTGAAAATATACTCTGCCCCCTAATAGGTTGAATATGGTCACAAGGAGCCTGTGGTTGGAGGAGGTTTCTGAAGAGTGGAGCAGAGTCCAACAGGAGAAGCTTGATTAGGGGAGGCTTGTTTTTCAGGAAAGCCCACACCTCATTACTTTGTAATTAGACAGTGGGTCACAAAGGTTGTGATGTCCTCTGACCCTGGAGAAGGTTATATATACTGTGAGGTGAGGTTTTGCTTTGGGGCTCACTTACAGGAAGAGTATTGTGATTTGGCCAGATGAGGCCAGGCAGCCATGGAGGACCTCAACTTTGAAAACCCAGATGTTGGTGCTTCTCTCTCTGGTAACTAACTAGGTATGGATGTAATGGTCAAAGAGCTAGAAGCCCTGCCTGCTGGTTTGTTGAATGGTGTTATTTTCTCTGTATTTTTTGTCTGTTTGTAACTCCCGTTTGTACTATCTGAAGTTTAGGATGCTGACTTTTTCCACTGAACTAGGTAAACGATATATGATTGATTAAAGTAAGATTGTTAACTCTTTTTGAGTTGATTTCCTTAAGAAAAGCAAATCAAAGAAACTGTGCTAGCAGTCATCCTGGGTGTGCTAGGGTGTTTACTATTACAGCAAATCACATAACTCTGTATGCCTCAGTTTCCTAATCTCTAAAATGAACTGGAGAAGGAAATGGCAAACCACTCCAGTATCTTTGATAAGAAAACCCCAAACAGGGTCACATAGAGTCAAACACAACAGAAAAACAACTGATCAACCAAACCAACAAGGAAGCCTCTTTTAACCTTTCTATGCTACAGCAGCTCTGGGTCTAAATTTTGGTATAAAAATAACTCAGATCACCAAAAGGTACTGTGCTGTGCCTGGGCTGTTCTAATTATTTATTATCCACAACCACTGTTCTGTCTTCCCCTTAAATATCCTAGCTATGTAACACATCCACAAAGTTGAAATGGTGGGAGAACACAGTTCTGATGGAGTCAGCTCCTCTCTTCCTCTAGCCATGGTGTTGATAAACAGAAATGACCTTATATTTTTTTCCTGGAAGTAAGTGGTGGTCATTGAACAGGCTAATGTTGGAATGAACTCCCTTTTCAGTATACCATTCAAAACAATCCCTAGTTTCCTTCAAGAGTTAGATCAAGTGCTACTTACTACATGAAGCCCTTTCCAAACCATCCAGCTGTTAGCATTTTATTCCCCCCAAAATAATTTCATATTACTTTTGTATTGATTTATCTGAACACATGTTGTTTTCCCAAATAGAATATGACCTCCTTGAGGGCAAGGATTTTTTTCTTTCTTGCCTTTACATTGCCATCACCCATAAGAGTGCATAATATATATCAGTACTTAGTAAACATTTATTGAATGAATGGATTAATTCATTGTAAGAGTAGAGGACAGGGGTATGTTTGAAGTTAACATGAGAGTAGCAATCATTCTAAGAAGTGAAATACACCATTGAAGACAATAGATTGGGATTACCAAACAGCCCAGTTGAACTGGAGTTTATTTTTCATTAATTTATCATATGGAACAATCACCCTAATTCCATGACTTTCAGCAAGGTCTAACATCCTTGAAGCAGGAACTTCACTATCCAATGGCGGTCATTTGGAAAGGGGAGGACCAGGACATGAAAAGTCTCAAGTCAGTAATAGCAGAAGGTTGAAGAACAAAACATACAAGAGTAGCATCTAATGGCTGACAATAGGGTCAACGTTCAGTAGGGAGGCAAATAGAAAGGAGAAAATGGACCAGAAAAATAAAGTTGAAGCAAAGAATTCATAATAAAGGCAAAGGGTAGAGTTAGTATGAGGGCAGGTAGGTGGCACCAGTGTATAGAATTCAGGAACTTGAGTCTGGAAGATTCATCTTCCTGAAATTAAATACATTTTTAGACATTAGCTGTGTGATCCTGGGCAAGTCACTTAACCCTGTTGGCCTCAGTTTTCTCATCTGTAAAATTAGTTGGAGAAAGAAATGACAAATCATGCCAATATCCTTGCCAAGAAAACCCCAAATGGGGTCATAAAGTTTTGTACACAACTGAAAACTACTGAACAACAACAAAAGAGTTAACATAACTAACCTGAGTCTTTGGAAAAGAAAAAAAAATGTGTTTAAAGAGCAGATTTACAAAGTTCCAGATTTTAGAAGTAGCATGATTCTGAGAGAATACTAATTTATATGTGTATATGTACATAAAATATATATAGGAATAATATACAAAAATTATATGTAGGTACATCTACATGTTTATATAAATGTGTTATGTGTATGTTTGTGTATACTACATTTGGTTAGAACAGTTATCCAATTGAAATATATACCCACAAAAATTTGAGATATATATGCAATATAGATAGATAGATAGATAGATAGATAGATAGATAGATAGATAGATA
>NW_027185798.1:50648546-50652489 GCF_028583685.1 Petaurus breviceps papuanus | reverse complement strand
ATAGATAGATAGATAGATAGATAGATAGATAGATAGATAGATAGATAGATATGCATATAGATAGTGTGTGTGTTGGGTTGGAAAACTGCTTGCGCCAGCTGAATTCACTGATGTCAACAATAAACCTATGATTTCTGAGACTTATATTTGCAAAATTGTCTATATACATAAATGTGTGTGTATATGTGAGTGTGTATGTGTAGCCATTATCATCAATGTTTATAGTTTTTTAATGTACTAGAATCATCCAAATTCCTAAAAACCCTTTAGGCTTATGTACAGAAATAATTTAGTTGCTCAAATAAATGTACAACTTAAACTGTCTCTGTGGTTAACATTCTCCTTGTTCTCTCCTCTCATTCAGGCTTTATTTCACCGACTTTTGGTCCACTGCTTTTCACATTCTTCCCTTTCCCTTGTTTAGTCAGATGTTTTTCTCCTTCCCTCCTTTTCCCTGCACTCACCCAAGTTTCTCTCCTGCCTTCCTAACTACATAATAATGTACACAAATAGAACAGATGGGGAGAAAGAGAAAAAAATTACTAGAAAAATGTGAATCTCCTTTCAGCTTAACACTAAAGAGAGTAAGAGAAATGATAACAGAGGAATAAAAAACAGAGAGAAGACAAACACGAAAAGTTCTATTTATGGCAGAATTATCTGCCTAATCAGTCAGTAAGGAAGTCAATAAATATTTATTGAGTGCCTACTATGCACCAGGCACTATGTTAAGTCCTGGGGGTAAAAAGAAATGCAAAATATAGTCCATGTTTTAAGGAGCTCACAGTCTAACACAGGAGACAACAAAAAACTTATGTACAAAGAAAATACTTACTGAATAAATAGGAAATAAGGAGTAGAGATAAAGAATTAGCAGTAAAGGAAATCAGAAAAATATTTTCATAAAAGGTGAGATTTTACCTGGGACTTGAAGAAAGACAGGAGGTAGAAAGGAGGAGAAAGTGCATTCCAAGCATGGAGAAGAACGAGTGAAAATGCTCCAGGTTCAGGAATGGAGTCTTTATTTGAGGAACAGCGAGGAAGCCAGTGTCACTGGATCACAGAAAGTAAGGTACAAGAAGACTGAAAAATAGGAGGGGACCTGATTGTGAAGAATTTTGAAAGTAAATGGGGAATTTGACACTGAATATTAAAGGTGAAAGGGATTCACTGAATATTCAATAAACTTTCAATATGTGAGTGATGTGGTCAGATAAGTAGTTGAGGAAGATCACTTTTGACAGCTGAATGGAGGATGGACTGGGGTGGGAAGAAACTTGAGACAGAGAGACCAAACAAAAAGCTGTTATAGTCGATCAGGGGTGAGATGATGAGACCCTGAACTAGTGGCAATATTGTCACAGAAGAAGGCAAACATGACTATAAACTCCATCAGGGCAAGTGCAGTGGAATTTATTTATTTCTATTGGCACTGGTAGCATATACATTAAAATTCAAACTATATAAAATAAGGAGCATGACCTCTGATGAAAAATGAAATGTAAATTTACAAAGTTCCCAACTTCACAAAGATGTTTTTCTTCCTCTGAACTCACTACATTTATTATCAATATCATAACTTTGTCAAGTGTCTTGAGTTCACTTGTATTATTGATCACATTTCATATAGTATCATTGAACCTTCCAGTCTAAAGGGTCATTAGAGGCCATGTAGTGTAAATTTTCACTCAATGCAGAATACCCCTTTTATAACATACAAACCATCCAATAATCCTGTTTCTCTTTATGTTTCCAGGGTCAAGGTCAAAATTGCATCAATTTTGCAATTTGGTCTCATCCAATTATTGGTAGGCATAGCTTAATAAAATTTTTTAAAGCAATCAGGGTTAAGTAACTTGCTCAAGGTTACACATCCAGGTGTTTCTGGGTGGGTGCTAAGTGTCTGAGCCCAGATTCGATCCCCAGGTCATCCCAACACTGGAGCCAGCGCTCTTACTTGCTGTGCTACCTGACCACCTGTAATGGAAATGCAAATTTAAAGATCTTCCCTGCCCCTAGGCTAAAGTGCACCTGGAGACTGGGGTGGGAGGCTTGTTTTTCAGTTGATACTTTTTGATTGGCCAGTGGGTCCAAAAGGTTGTTACATTCTCTGAGCCAGGAGAAGGCTATATAAGCCCTGATGTGTAGCTTTGTTTTGGGGGCTCACTTTGAGAAGTGTTCTGTGATTTGATCTGAATTCTGGGAAGCCGTTGTTGAGAGTCCCCTGGCTTTGAAAAACCCAGAATGAGGAAACCCAGATGTTGACTGGGTATAGATGTAATGGTTGGACAGTTTGGAAATCTGTCTACTTGATGTTTCTGTCTTGATAATTATGCCTGTATACTTTGAGGTTCAAGGTGCTGACCTTTTCTCCTGAACAAGGTAAACTATATATGTCTGACTGATTAAAGTAAGCTTGTTAACCCATTTTGAGTTGCTTTCCTTTAACAAAGCAGATCCAAGAACCTGTATGGGCAGCAAACCCTGAGGACGCGCTTGGGGTGCTTACTGCTACACCACCCCAGCTTAATAAATTTTTGTTGGTTGAAGGGTGAATTAATTAATCGAACAACTATTTACTAAGCACCTTCTAAGTACTAGAAACCATGCTAAGGAACTAGGACTTCAGTAAAAAACAAGGCAAGTTCCTGTCTTCAGGAGATTATATTTTCCTAGGAAAAAAAACAACATGCAGAAAGTCACTGAAAATATATGTGAAATAAATACAAAGTCATAGCAGTGTAAAGGAAAGGGGACAAGAAATACCACAGAGTTTGAACTTGGAGGGATTCTAAGAGAAAGTACTACAGAGGGATGTAGAGGGGCAACCTGTGCAAAGGCACAGAAATGGAGGTAATTATTTGTGATTAAAATAAAAGTTTGTCTCTCTATAATTTCTGTCACTGGAATTTATGTGGAATAATTCCAGTCTTTTTTCTGTTTGTGACAAATTTAGAAATATTTAACAACAGCCCCTATATCCTCCTGGTCACTGTTCTATTGTAGGTGTAACCTCAGCCTACTAGAATATAAATTTCTTGGGGCAGTGTAATGTAACACCAAGGAAAGGCAACTTCCCAAGGTTCAAAATACCAGCATAGGTGCTCTCCATTTTATTCAGTGACAAACCAAGAACAGAGAAGATCAAAACATGACATCATTCCAAATACAGCATTTACTAAGCATGATTAAATAATCTCCAAGTACTACCCCACCCCAGGACCTTCCAATCATTCAATCAATTACAAAGTCTCTGTTCTAAATACTTCTCCACCCCTAGGCTATACCTTCATTTAGTCCACCACAAAGCCCCTCTTCTCAAATGGAGATTAGTTTCCAAACATAAGGTCAAAAGTTCCCCACCCCTGGATCACAATTGAATCTACCCCAGAGTTACATCAAGTTTAAGCACAGCACTTAATACCCAAATGGAGGTCTTTTCTTCATCTTGACACGAGGCGAGTTCTCAGCAATCTTCGTTCCTGGGGAGACTAGGCTTAGCAAGGCCACAAGATACATTGCCAGTCTCTTCACTAATTCATCCTCTGTCTGTAGAACAGTCCTAGAACCCCTGAAAACATTAGCAAAACCCTCTCCCAGGATTTCTGTAAACATACAACCAGAAAATCCTTCTTCAGGGCTTCTGAACCAACGGAAAGGTTCCCGGACCCCTGCAACAACAGCACTGTCCTTCACCAGTGGACAGTATTCACTCTGTCTGCAGGACAGTCTCCAGACCCCTGCAACAACAGCACTGTCCTTCACCAGTGGACAGTATTCACTCTGTCTGCAGGACAGTCTCCAGACCCCTGCAACAACAGCACTGTCCTTCACCAGTGGACAGTATTCATTCTGTCTGCAGGACAGTCTCCAGACCCCTGCAACAACAGCACTGTCCTTCACCAGTGGACAGTATTCACTCTCTGTCTGCAGGACAGTCTTA
>NW_027185798.1:50615410-50643546 GCF_028583685.1 Petaurus breviceps papuanus | reverse complement strand
TGAATACTGTCCACTGGTGAAGGACAGTGCTGTTGTTGCAGGGGTCTGGAGACTGTCCTGCAGACAGAGTGAATACTGTCCACTGGTGAAGGACAGTGCTGTTGTTGCAGGGGTCCGGGAACCTTTCTGTTGGTTCAGAAGCCCTGAAGAAGGATTTTCTGGTTGTATGTTTACAGAAATCCTGGGAGAGGGTTTTGCTAATGTTTTCAGGGGTTCTAGGACTGTTCTACAGACAGAGGATGAATTAGTGAAGAGACTGGCAATGTATCTTGTGGCCTTGCTAAGCCTAGTCTCCCCAGGAACGAAGATTGCTGAGAACTTGTCAAGATGAAGAAAAGACCTCCATTTGGGTATTAAGTGCTGTGCTTAAACTTGATGTAACTCTGGGGTAGATTCAATTGTGATCCAGGGGTGGGGAACTTTTGACCTTATGTTTGGAAACTAATCTCCATTTGAGAAGAGGGGCTTTGTGGTGGACTAAATGAAGGTATAGCCTAGGGGTGGAGAAGTATTTAGAACAGGGACTTTGTAATTGATTGAATGATTGGTAGGTCCTGGGGTGGGGTAGTACTTGGAGATTATTTAATCATGCTTAGTAAATGCTGTATTTGGAATGATGTCATGTTTTGATCTTCTCTGTTCTTGGTTTGTCACTGAATAAAATGGAGAGCACCTATGCTGGTATTTTGAACCTTGGGAAGTTGCCTTTCCTTGGTGTTACATTACAGGCAGCTAGGTGGCGCAGTGAGTAAAGCGCCAGCCCCGGACCGGAGTTCGGTTCCGGCCTCAGACACTTAACACACACACACACACACACACACACACACACCCCAAAACAAAAAAGACTAGCCGTGTAACCTTGGGCAAGTTACTTAATCCCAATTGCCCTCCAAAAAGGCAAAAAAAAAAAAAGAGAATATAAGTTTCTTGAGGGCAGAATTAGTCTTGTTTTCTCATTGTATCATCAGTACTTGATACATCATAACACTCAAAATGTGTGTTTCATTCATTCATTCATTTAGTCACTCTTCCCTTAGTGGTCTCCAAGTTAAGCACCCCCAATTTCTTTATCTGCTATTCATAGGACATGGTTCCCCAATTCATTACTTTCCTTGATTTACTCTGGTTTTTTTCACTCTCGTAAAATAAAAATGCTGCAGCACAGAGTCCCCAACTTCCCACCCCCACCAAACTCCTCTCTCCTCAACAGTTCAAATACAATTCAGTTAAAATACAATTATACCTTACCCTTCAAATGCCTCCACAGTCAGCCCTTCACTAGGCAGATTAAAAAGTAGGCTTTCCCTAATAGCATATTTGGAATTCATTTCTGTGCTATAATTTTTGTATCAAAAGGAAGCAAAAGTTGTTGTTTTTCCCCAGAACAAAAATCATCTCTTTGCCACAAAATCTGGGAGTCAGAGGGGCTGAATATGCCCTATGAACTTCATTACACAGAACAGAATAGAAAGAAGAAAAGCTGAAAGTGACTGGAATTCTATTTCTCTTTTTTACCCCCACACCAACCTAATCATGGAAGCAACTCTAATTGTACCTAGGTGAGGGGTATAATACCAACCAATAAACACCCTGGGACTTTGATGTATTTCACTAGGATGAAAAACAAATGTATTGTCAACCAAAATACTTTGACTTCCTGCCTAAGACCACAGATAGCAGAATGATGATAAGGAGAATGAATCTCCTGTAAGTCCCATATTCATTAAATAATTTCTTTTCTATTGTTCACTAAAGTTAATAGGAGCTGCAAAATAGTCAGAAGGCTTAAAAGTAGTCTTATACCACATGAGGAGATAATCTGAGAAAAACTCAAACCACAGATATTTTTTCTCATCATCCTATAGTGCTAAGTGTTCATGAGAATATTATGCAATCCTTTACCAGTACAACAGAAAGTTAATATGTTCTTCATAATGAAGATGGAGAACTTTATTGCTGATAATCCTTCTAATCAACATGAAAAAAATCATTTTAATCTTAGTTAATATTTTAAAATTAATATAACAGAAAATGGCCATGGAATTTGTAAAGCCTTTTTTGTTATGAAAAAGAGTGGTAATTATACTTAAAACTTACCACTCTCTCATTTTTCTAAATACAATTTCAAAGAAATAATAACATCTCAAAAGCGACAAATGAAAATATTCCTAGCAACATTTATATAAAATGCTTCATTTGTTTATTCATAATTTCTCTTTTGTCCAAAATAAATCTGCACTGAAAACTGTTAATACAATATTAGACAACCCTGCAGAGAACTGGAATTGTATTTTGGGACAGAAGTGGGAAGCTAGCACTAAATGGGTCTCAGAATCTTCTCAGACCAGAGAAGTACTTCAAAGTATTATGATATTGTAGAATAGTGAAGAAATATAACCAAAGATAGAATAGCTATTTATGGCATATTTTGACATCTCCCTGTGGTGAAAAGATCTTTTGGGTCTTGCAAAAATATAGTTTTTTGCTTTAAAATGTTAAATGTGCTACTTCATTCTCATAATGATATAAGTTCTTTTAAAAATCAGAACTGTTGGGCGGCTAGGTGGTGCAGTGAATTGAGCACTGTCCCTGGAGTCAGGAGGACCTGAGTTCAAATCTGGCCTCAGACACTTAAAACAAAAACTAGCCATGTGAACTTGCGCAAGTCACTTAACCCCAATTGCCCTCCAAATAGCAAAAATAAATAAAAATCAGAACTGTTGTATTACTAAAACTATGTATAGCCCAACTAATTTTAAACAAATTGCTCATTTCTACAAAGCAGTTTTGGTGTCTGCCAAGAATGACTACATATAGACAATGGGCAAGAATATTTTTGGTGAATATGAACATATTTGAAGTCTCACCAAGTAGAAGGAAGAGATAGGGATACTAGGGGAAAAAATAGAAGGAGAGGACAAGAACAAGCAAAAAGATGAACATTAATGGTATATTTTTAATATTTTGAATGTTAATACCACATGATCCACAGGGCAACTAAAAAGTGAATAATGAGTCTGAGTAAATTGTAATTATTTTTCCTTGTCAAACAGTTATTTCATTCAACTGAGCCTCTGATTCAAGATAATGTGGATTCAAGTCTCAGTTCTTGCACATACTTGCTGTATGACCCTGGGAAACACACTTAACTTAAAAGTGACCCAGGCAACTCAGTAAGACAACAAGTGACAAAAATTAGCCAGTCTTCAATGGGAAAGATAGTCTACTTATAACAGGTTTGAAAAAATTGTGCTAGGTACTAAGGATATTTGATGAATCTGTCATCTCATTTCTTTGGAGGACTCCTTTGGTGTTACAGATCCTAACCGACTCATCCTGTTCTTTCCTTGTCCATATCCTTCCAAAAGTTTACCATAGAGAAGACACCCAATGCATTGGAGATCTCTCTCATTTATCCCTTGATCTCAGAGATGACAGTGGAATACTATGGCTGTCTACCTGCATTGTGACCAGACCATCTTCTTTATCTACCATATATTTTTCTACTCGATTCCATCTCTTTGACCTACTCTTCTCTGAAATTCCCGTCCAAAGAACTAGAAGGAGTTGTATTCCCTGTCTCTCAGTTATATGATAATAGTGGCAAAATACTGGTATTAAGAAAATGGGCTGTTCTAGGAGCCAAGATAGTGGAGTAAGCAGTAATTTGCACTCACCTTCCCTTAATGACCTTGAAAAACCCAGAAAATAATACCCCAAGAAAATTTCTGGAACAGTGGAGCTATCAGAAAGATGGGGTGTAGGCAAATTATTTACATTCCTACATGGAAAGATGATAGTTGTAACTCTTAAGAACTGTATCTTTATTATGATGTTCAGAAGAGATATACATAGAGAAGGTTGGTGTATGAGCTGGCTTTGATGTGATGATAAAAAATCTAATTAAGTGGTGAAAATGAATTGTGCTGGGAGCAGAGGAAAGAAGGCAGAAAAGGGCAAATTATATCACATGAAGAAGCACAAAGGCATATTACATTAGAGGGAAATAAGGCAGGGAATTGAACATTGAACCTTACTCTCATTGCATTTGGCTCTAGGAGGGAATAACGTAGTTAGGTATAGAAATCTAACTTTTCCTATAAGCAGTAGGAGGGAGAAAAGGAAAGAAAGGGGAGGGGAAGTATAGGACAGAAAAAGTAGTAAGGGAAAAGATAAAGAAAAGGGAGGGGGCTGATAGAAGGGAGAACAAATTGAAGGAGGTGATGGTCAAAAGGAAAACTCTAGTGAGGAAGGGAAGGGAGAAAGGAGAAAGAAAAGCATAAATAGGGAGAGCAAAAGGATGGAGGGAAGACACAGATAGCAATCATAACTATGAATGTGAATGGGATGAACTCTCCCATAAAACAAAATTGGGCGGGAGAGTGGATTAAAAATCACAATCCCACAATATTCTGTTTACAAGAAATACGTTTGAAACAGAGAGATACACACAGAGTAAAGGTAAAAGACTAGAGCAGATTATGCTTCAACTGAAGTGAAGACTGCAGGGGTAGCAATCCTGATCTCAGAAAAATCAAAAATTGATCTAATTAAAAGAGATCAGGAAGGAAATACATCCTTCTAAAAAGCACCATAGACAATGAAGTAATATTATTACTAAACATATGCAACAAGTGGTATGGCACACAAATTCTTAGAGGAGAAATTATGGAGTTACAGGAAGAAATAGACAGCAAAACTATACTAGTGGGGGACTTCAACCTCCCCCTTCTCTGAACTAGACAAATCTAACCACAAAATAAACAAGAAAGAAGTTAGAGATGAATAGAAAAGTTAATTTTTAGAAAAATTAGATAGGGTAGACTTCTGAAGAAAACTGAATAGGGATAGAAAGAAACATACCTTTTTTTCTCAGTGGTACATGGCACCTACACACAAAAAAATGACCATGTACTGGGCCATAACAACCTCACAATCCAATGGAGAAAGGCAGATATATTAAATGCATCCTTTTCAGCTCATAATGCAATAAAAATTACATGTAACAAAAGGCCATGGAAAGATAAACTAAAAATTAATTAGAAACTAAATAATCCTAAAGAATGAGTGAGTTCAACAACAAATCATAGAAACAATCAATATCATCATACAAGAGAATAACAATAATGAGACAACATGCCAAAACTTACAGGATACAGCAAAAATGGTTCTTAGGGGAAGTTCTCTCTCTCAATTCTTATGTGAATAAAATAGAGAAAAAGATCAATGAATTGGGCATGCAACTAAAAAGCTAGAAAAAGAACAAATTTTAAAATCACCAATTAAATACCAAATTAGAAATTCTGAAAATCAAAGGAAAGATTAATAAAATTGAAATTAAGAAAACTATTGAACTAATAAATAAAACTAACAGTTGGTTTTATTTTAAAAAAACCAATAAAATAGATAAGCCTTTGGTTGATTTGATTTTTAAAAAGAAAGAAGAAAACCAAATTACCAGGATCAAAAAATGAAAACAGTGAACTCACAAAGAATGAAGAAGAAATTAAAACAATAATTAGGAGCTTTTGTCTAACTGTATTCCAATACACTTGGCAATCTTAGTGAAAAGGAGAAATATTTATAAAAATATAAATTGTCCAGACTAACAAAAGAGGAAATAAAATACTTAAATAATCCCACTTCAGAAAAAGAAATTTAATAAGCCATCAGTGAATTATCTAGGAAAAAATCTCCAGGGCCAGTTAGATTTACAAGTGAATTCTAACAAATATTTTTAAGAACAATTATTTCCAGTAATATATAAATTATTTAGTAAAATAAATGAAAAGCGAGTCCTACCAAATTATTTTTATGGTACAAATATTTTGCTGATATCTAAACTGGAAAGAGTCAAAACAGAGAAAATTAGAGCCAATTTCCCTAATGAATATAGATGCAGAAATTTTAAGTAAAATATTAGCAAAAAGATAACAGCAACTTACCATGAGAATAATATATAATGACCAGGTAAGATTTACACCAGGAATGCAGGACTGGTTCAATATTATGAAAGCTATTAGCACAATTGACCACATCAACAAAAAAAACTAACAGAAACCATATGATTCTCTAAATAGATGCAGAAAAAGCTTTTGACAAAATGCAACACCCATTCCTATTAAAAACACCAGAGAACATGCAAATAAATGGAGTCTTCCCTAAAATAAGTAGCATCTACCCAAAACCATCAGCAAGCATTATGTTTAATGGGGATAAACTAGAAGCATTTCCAAGAAGATTGGGGGTGAAACAAGGATGTCCATTATCACCATGGTTATTCAATATGGTACTAGAAATGTTAGCTTTAGCAATAAGAGAAGAAAAAGAAATTCAAAGAATTAAACTAGGCAGAGAAGAAATTAAGTTATCACTCTTTGCAGATGCTGTGATGATATATTCAGAGAACCCTAGAGAAGCAACTAAAAACTATTTGAAATGATTAGCAACTTTATTTTTGGGTTTGGGTGGTTTTTTTTTTTTGCTTTTTGGAGGGGGGCAGGCAAGGCAATTGGGGTTAAGTGACTTGCCCAAGGTCACATGGCTAGTAAATGTTAAGTGTCTGAGGCAGAATTTGAACTCAGGTCCTCCCGACTCCAGGTAATTAACAACTTTAACAAAGTTGCAGGATATAAAATAAGCCCACATAAATCACTGACATTTCTATAGATTACTAACAAAGCCCAACAGCAAGAGCTAGAAAGAGAAATTCCATTTAAAGTTACTGTAGACATTATAACATATTTGGGGAGTCTACCTGTCAAAACTATAGGAACCAGGAGCTATATGAACACAACTACAAAACACTTTTCATACAAATAAAGTCAGATCTAAAGAATTGGAAAAACATCAGTTGTTCATGGGTAGGCCAGACTAATATATTAAAAATGACAATTCTACCTAAATTAATTTACTTATTCAGTGCCATACAAAGCAAACTACCAAAAAATATTTTAAAGAGCTAGAACAATAACAACATTCATCAGGAAGAACAAAAGGTACAGAATATCAAGAGACTAAATAAAAAGAAATGCAAGGGAAGGTGGCCTAGTCATACCAGATTTTAAATTGTATTATAAAGTGGAAATCATCAAAACTACTTGGTACTGGCTAAGAAATAGAGTGCTAGATCAGTGGCATAGATTAGGTACAAAAGATATAGTAGTCAATGACTATAGTAATCTATTGTTTGAAAAACCCAAAGACTCCAGCTTCTGGGATAAGAACTCACTATTTGAAAAAAAAACTGCTGGTAAAACTGGAAAATAGTATGGCAGAAACTAGGCATGGACCAACATCTTACACCATATACAAAAATAAAGTTAAAATGGTATTTTTTTTTTAAGCAATCAGGGTTAAGTAACTTGCTCAAGGTTACACAGCCAGTTATTTCTGGGTGTGGTGCTGAGTGTCTGAGCCTGGGATTCGATCTCCAGGTAGTCCCAACACTGGAGCCGGTGCTCTTTACTCGCTGTGCTACCTGGCCGCCCCTAAAATGGTATTTTTAATAAAAATATAAGTTGCACAATTTTTACACAAGGGAGAGCAAGGAATAAATAGTTTACCTGTCAGGTTTATGGAGAACAGAAGAATTTGTGACCAAACATGACACAGAGAATATTATAAAATGGATAATTTCAATTACATTAAATTGAAGAATTTTTGCACAAAGTCAATGCAACCAAGATTAGGAGAGAAGCAGAAAACTAGGAAAGAATTTTTACAACCAGTGTCTCTGATAAAGGTCTCATTTCTAAAATATACAGAGGATTGAGTCAAATTTATAAGAATAGAAGTCATGGGGGCGGCCAGGTAGCACAGCGAGTAAGAGCACCGGCTCCAGTGTTGAGATAAACCTGGAGATCGAATCCCGGGCTCGGACACTTAGCAACCACCCAGAAAACCTGGCCATGTAACCTTGAGCAAGTTACTTAACCCCAATTGCTTAGGGGCTGCCAGGTGGCTCAGCGAGTAAGAGCACCAGCTCCAGTGTTGGGACGACCTGGAGATTGAATCCCGGGCTCAGATACTCAGCAACCACACCCAGAAATAACTGGCAGTGTAACCTTGAGCAAGTTACTTAACCCTGATTGCTCAATAAAAAAAAAAAGAATAGAAGTCATTCCCCCAATTGATAAGTGGTCAAAGGATATGAACAGGCTGTTTTCAGATGAAGAAATCAAAACTATCTATAGTCATATGAAAAAATGCTCTCAATCAATATTGACAAGAAAAATGCAAATCAAAACAACTCTGAGGTACCACATCACAGCTATCAGATTGGTTAACATGACAAAACAGGAAAATGATAAATGCTGGAGATGTGGGAAAACTGGAACACTGAGGCATTGTTGGTAGAGTTGGGAACTGATTCAACCCTTCTGAAGAGCAATTTGGAACTACTGTGTTTCCCCGATAATAAGACACTGTCTCATTATTTTTTTTTTTTGGACAGAAAAACACCAGAGGGCTTATTTTCAGGGGAGGGCTTATTTTAATGAACATTGACAGCAATTTTAATAAACAGGTAAATGTGAACAAAAAAATGTACCTTTATTCAATAAGCAAATCACTGGGGAAGAACAGGATGACGCGCTCACTGCTGCAGCTCTGATTGGATGCAGCTCGGAGTGCGGCGTGCATTGCACAGGGTGGGGGGGGGAGACAGTGCATACAGAAGGTACCGTAATGTAGCGTGTAGCGCAGGGGATCACTTTCACTACAGTAGCAATCTCAATAGGGCTTATTTTCGGGGGAGGGCTTATTTTAGAGAAATCTTACACAGTAAGGGGAGGGCTTATTTTCAGGATAGGTCTTATTATCGGGGAAACACGGTATGCCCAAAGGGCTATAAATATGTGCATACCCTTTGACCCAGCAACAACACTTCTAGGTCTGTATCCCAAAGAGATCATACAAATGGGAAAAGCAACCACGTGTACAAAAATATTTATAGCGACTTTTTTTTTTGGTAGCAAGGAATTGGAAAATGAGACGATACCCCTCATCTGGGGAATGGCTGTAGAATGGTACATGAATGTAATGGAATACTACTGTGCTATAAGAAATGATGAACAGGCTGACTTCAGAAAAACCTGGAAAGATTCATAGAACTGAAGCTAAGTGAAGTGAGCAGAACCAGGAGAACATTGTACACAGTAACTGTCACACTGTGCAATGACTAACTTTGATAGGCTTATCTCTTCTTAGCAATTCAAGGATCTAAGACAACTCCAAAAGACTCATGACGGAAAATGCTATCCACATCCAGAAAAAGAACTATGGAGTCTGAATGAAGACTGAACCATATTACTTGTGCATTCTCTCTCTGTTTTTTGTTTGTTTGTTTCTTTTTTGTGGTTTCTTCCATTGGCTCTAATTCTTCTTTACATATTACCTGATGTCTTGGAGTGGTGGAAGGAAAGAGATAGGGAGAAAATTTGGAACTCAAAATATTATGGAAGTGAACATTGAAAACTAAAAATAAATTAATTTTTTAAAGATGTTAAAAAAGATGAGTCCTTGTTTCTGGAAGAAGTCTGAGGTTATTAAAGATATATTGCATTTCCTAAAAGGAATTCTGTCCATTCTCTTCCTTTTGTTAAGTTCTGGGCCCAACCTGTACAACAAATATTGTATTTGTATCATCTGTTCCCAAACTATGTATTTTGTATTTACTGAGTTGTGTACCTTTTTCCTGATAAAGTAAGCTACTTGAGGACAGGAATGGTTTCATTTTTGTCTTTGATTTTTCTAGTAGCTAGCATAGTTATGGTTATAGTTATATATATATTTATATCTATATAATTATAGTTATAGTTAAGACATAATAGGAATTTAGTAAAAGCTTGCTGACAATCAGCTAACGGACACACAAATATTATTAGGAAAGAGATTCACATTCAAGTCTTCTGTCTTCAAAAGCACTACTGTATCCACTGTACTATGCTGCCTCCCAGAGTTAACTTCTTTTGTCAATTCAATCTCAGAGTAGAGTAAGCAAAGTGTTTTAGAAATCCTGAGTTACTACAGAAATTTTAGAATTGCTATTATATTATTATGGCATAATTATATTATATTTTATTATTTGTATATTTTATTTTTATTATTTTGGTTTATAATTTTTGTTTATTATTTTATATTTTAAATATATTTGTATTTATAAATATTTGTGTTTTATATTGTATCATATTATTATTCTTTATTATTATTATTATATAAACTACTTCTGATTCACAGCTAAGAAGGATAATGTAAAAAATCGGAGTCTTCAGTTGGTTCCAGTATGGTCTGGTTAGTTTGAATGTTTATTTATGAGCAGCTTTTATAAACCTCACAAGCCCAGTTCTCTTTTCTGCTGTTTTTTTTTTATTTTCAGGACACAGTCTATAGTTGTTTGTTTGGGGGTTTTTTGGTAACTTTCAGCAGGCCACCAATGCATTGTTCTGGTTATGTTGCTGCAAGAGTAGCAATCTGGGTTGTAAAAGATTTAATTAAGACAAGAATCATTTTATAAAAGATTTGGCAGCCATTACTTCCTTGAAAGGAGGCTTTTGCAAGGATGCTTCACAAACAGTGATGATAGAGGACTGATTCAGTTGCTGAAAAATTAGCAAAATCTCCATCAAAAGCCTTTGTATTGTCTCTATGTATTTAGCTATACTGCCTGATCCTGTGTGTTTCTTTTTTTTATTCAAAGCTTGATAAATTACAAAGATATAAGACAATGAGGCCTCTTCTCTAATGAAAATCAAAAGACATGCACAATTGCAAGGTCCTATTTAAGTCTGTGATTTCATCTGGGTTCAGGGGTAAAGGAATAAAGGACGGCATAGGCAAGTAAGTTCCCTTCCTCAGTCTTATTGCTACCATTTATTTCAGTCATCCATGGCATAATCAATAAAAAAGTGGCTTTGGAGGCAGAAAGGCCTGAGTTCCAGGCCCACCTCTGACACATACTGGTTGGATGACCCTGGGCACATTAGTTAACCTCTCAGTGCTCTGGGACATTGTGGTGTCAAACTCAAATAAAAAAGATCTCTAGAGCAGAAAAATGACTTAGAAAACTATATATTAACATTATCTACATTTCAGTGAATTTTTATTTATTTTGTTAAATATTTTCCAATTAAACCACATTTTTAAAGTGGTTAATGTAATCAGGAGTTTTGTAGATTGCATGTAGTAGTAACATTTCTACTCTGGGCTACTCTCTAAAATTGTAAGTTTCAGAGAAGGTGCCAAACTGCATTGGTAGAAGGAATTTACTCACCCAAGAGTTCCATATTCCAATATGTAGTAAATGTTTTTTTTTTATTTTATTTTTAATTAACATTTTTTCTCTGTTCCCCTACTCTTATGGGAAAATATGCATAGTTAAGTAAAACAAATTCCCAGCATTGTCCCTGTCTAAAAAAAAAAAAGTTATATTCTGTACTCTGATTTGATCTTTTCTCTCTCATAGAAGGTAGGTATCATGATTCATCATCAGTGCCCTAGAATGACGATGCTTCATCATTCCAATGATGAGAGTTTCTAAGTCTTCTTAAGTCTGTTTGCCTTTACAATGTTGTTACTGAATAAGTTTTTCTCCTGGATCTGCTCATTTCACTCTGGAACAATTCATGTGATAGTTGCCAGCTTGAAATCATCCCTCTTGAGGGGAAAAAAAAGTTACAACTATGTCTTTGATTAAAAAAAAAAACCCTGCCTTTCATCATTTCTTTCAATGCAATATTATATACCATTCATATATCATAATTTATCCAGTTAATCTCTAGTTGTTGGGCACCCCATTACTTTCCAGGCCTTCTATGCCACTCCAAAAAGTGTTCTTTAATGACTGACTGGCTGAAATTATACTATCCATTTCTTCAACATTTATTGTCAACTCAAATGAATATATATTTGAATATTTAGATTTTTTTGCCTTTTACAAAGCACTTTCATATGCATGGTCTCATCTGATCTCCACAATAGCCTATGCAGGGAGGAGGGAAGTGGGGTGGGGTAGGTCAGATAGTATCTTTATTTTCCTCAGGAGGGAATTCAGTCTCAGAGAGGAAAAGTTACTTTTTCCATGTCAAACATCTAATTCACTGTCAAGCTGAAGCAGGGACAGGTCATCTAGTTCCAGGTCAAGTGCTCTCATAATTTTATTATGCTAAAAATATTTTTGAAAGACTGAGGAAGGAAACAAAAATGTGAATATTTTCCTAAATAATCATCTTAGCATATACCAAAAGAGCTAGAGAAATGTACATTCTAGCATTCATTTGGCAACAGAAAAGTACATCAATAGATTTTTGCAAAAAACTCTTTGGTGATTATTGTGTCCTTAATGGCAAAACTACTTCGTTACTTCTTATGGTTTCACTGACATAAGTCTATTATTCTTATAAGCATTCAACTTCTTCCCTTTTTGCTCCAGATTTAGGACATTCATTAAGGATATAACCTTAGCTGATCAAATTGTCCCCTGCCCCCAGCATACCCAGAGCCCACTTCCTAGATCACAGCACTTTCTCCAATATTCTTCAAGAGTTAATCTAGTTGAAGGTCTATATCCCAAAAATATCATAAAAAGAGGAAAAGGACCCAGATGCACAAAAATATTTATAGCAGGTCCTTTGTGGTGGCCAAGAATTGGAAACTGAGATGTCCATCAACTGAGGAATGACTGAACAAGTTGGGTATATGAATGTAATGGAATACTTTTGTGCTATAAAAAATAATGACCAGGCAGATTTCAGAAAAGCCTGAAAAGACTTACAGGAACTGATGCTGAATGAAGTGAGTAGAACCAGGAGAACATTGTACATAGCAAGAACAGCAGCAACAGTGTGCGATGATTAACTATGATAGACTTAGCTCTTCTCAGCAATGCAATGATCCAAGACAATTCCAGAAGACTTGTGATGGTGTAATGGGAATGTAAATTTTAAATATCTTCCCTGCCCCTAGGCTAAAGTGCACCTGGAGCATGGGGTGGGAGGCTTGTTTTTCAGTAGATACTTTTTGATTAGCCAGTGAGTCAATAAGGTTGTTACATTCTCTGAGCCAGGAGAAGGCTTTATAAGCCCTGATGTGTAGCTTTGTTTTGGGGCTCACTTTGAGAAGTGTTCTGTGATTTGATCTGGATTATTGGAAGCCATTGTCCAGAGCCCCCTGGCTTTGAAAAACCCAGATGTTCAAACCCAGATGTTGATTTGGTATGGATGTAATGGTTGGACAGTTTGGAAAGCTGTCTACTTGATCTGTTTCTGTCTTGATACTTCTGCCTGTATACTTTGAAGTTCGGGGTGCTGACCTTTTTCCCCTGAACAAGGTAAACGATATATGTTTGACTAATTAAAGTAAGCTTGTTAACCCATTTTGAGTTGCTTTCCTTTATCAAAGCAGATCCAAGAACCTGTGTGAGCAGCCACCCTGAGGACGCTGGGGTGCTTGCTGCTACAAAATGGCGTCACGAACAGGATCTGCAGAGTAAAAGGAAAGTATGGGGGCTGAGATAATTGTTTGTTTCCCAGGTGTGGTAGCTGTGACTCTGTGGAGCCATGGACCAGGAGAGAAGAATGGCCTGCATGCAGACTTCACTGAGCTGAGAGCAGGAATGGTGATCTGCCTGCATCAGGACCTGGGCAGAAGCCAGGAGCGGCTGCTGCCTGCGAGAGGAGAAGGAACCCAGGAGCTCGGAATTCAGCCACAGGAAAAGATAAGAACTGAGCAGCAAAACAGGGGTACTGAATGTGTTTCCTTGCTGCATCCCACAGTTTGGGACCCAGGGGGAGGATGGACTTGTGACTATGGTAGGTGGGATGAAGTGCCTTGGACCCCCAAGGACCTCACCTTGTTGGTTTTGTTACCCAGCCCCCTCTCTGTACTTGGAAGCAGGGGCTGGATCTGTGTGAGGGGAAGGACACCCCCCCCTTCTCCCAAGAGAACTTTATTTGGACTCTCATTTTGAATTGAAGTGAAAATGCTATGTACTTTGTGTTTGTTTAAGGCCGAGTGGCCACTTTGGTAACTTTAGCTCTGTATCTTGAAAATGTGACCTAAGAGATGCTTAGTGATAATTCAAAAGTAAACTGTCTATGCTATGGGCATGAAAGATCTTGGGGCTGAATGTAATGGGAATGTAAATTTTAAAGATCTTCCCTGCCCCTAGGCTAAAGTGCACCTGGAGCCTGGGGTGGGAGGCTTGTTTTTCAGTAGATACTTTTTGATTGGCCAGTGAATCAATAAGGTTGTTACATTCTCTGAGCCAGGAGAAGGCTATATAAGCCCTGATGTGTGGCTTTGTTTTGGGGCTCACTTTGAGAAGTGTTCTGTGATTTGATCTGGATTCTGGGAAGCCGTTGTCCAGAGCCCCCCGACTTTGAAAAACCCAGATGTTGATTTGGTATGGATGTAATGGTTGGACAGTTTGGAAAGCTGTCTACTTGATCTGTTTCTGTCTTGATACTTCTGCCTGTATACTTTGAAGTTCAGGGTGCTGACCTTTTTACCCTGAACGAGGTAAACGATATATGTTTGACTAAAGTAAGCTTGTTAACCCATTTTGAGTTGCTTTCTTTTAAGAAAGCAGATCTAAGAACCTGTGTTGGCAGCAAACCCTGAGGACGCTTGGGGTGCTTGCTGCTACAGATGGAAAATTCTATCCACATCCAGAGAAAGAACTATGGAGTCTGAAATGCTTTCACTTTCTTTTGTTGCTGTGTTTTTTCTTTCCTGTGGTTTTCTCCTTTCTTTCTTATTCTTCTTTCACAATATGACTGATACATTAAATATGTTTAACATGGTTGCACATGTATAACCTATATCAGATTGCTTGCTATCTTGTGGAAGGGGAAGGAAAGGAAGGAAGGTGAGAAATTTGGAACTCAAAATGTTACAAAAATGAATGTTGAAAACTATCTTTACATGTAATCAGAAAAAAATAAAATACTATTAAGGAAAAAAAAGAGTTAATCTAGTTGAAGAAATCATTATCCTATGCCCAACCTAAAGATCAGCTTCTCAAAGTCAACTAGGCTGATACTTAGATAATAAATATACTACCCCTCATTGTCTTACATTTGAGGTTCTCTCAGCTCTTAATCACCTCCACAGCATTCTGAGCAATCAGAGCAGGATGTCAGTGAAAGACTGGTAGTTAAGCTGCATATGTTACATTTGATTACAAGAAGAACTGAGTTCAAATCTTACTTTAGACACATGCTAGCTGTGTGACCCTGGGCAAGTCACAACCTTCTTAGGTTCAACTTCTTTCTACAAAACAAGGATAACAAAAGCACCTATCTCCTAGGGTTTTTGTGAGTCTCAAATGAAACTAAATGGATGAAGTCCTCAAAGCACTATATACTGTGTCCCAAAAGGCTTATTGCTGTTTTGAGGCTATTAACTTGCATTAAACCTTTTCAGATAGCCTATATAAATGCTGGTTATCATTCCTCCATTCATTCACTCATTCATTCATTACTGCTATTATCAATACATAAAAAATCCACTGTTCTCTTTGAGTTTTAGATAAAAGATTCAAAGAACTGTAAGAAAACAAGTATCCCATAGAAAGTCTCTAGTCAAGGGTTAAGGAAATAGTCATTGTTTCATCATCTTACTTTATTTGAATCCAGCATAGGGACACAGGAAACTGCCAATGGGAATTAATTACTTAATCATCGAAATAACATGAAAGTGATCAACGGGTAGGGTTGTCAAGCACAACACTCAACAAATTTTCATTAAAGGAGTTCATTTGCCAAGGAGAACAGAGCATAGGCATCCTAGGGGACCAAAGGCAGTCACTGAGGATGAATACAAATTGACTAATGAAAAGAGCTACAAGTTGGTAATAACCAACAAGTTTCAAGAGACTAAAAGACACAAAGTTTGAAACGCTGAATAAACTTTGGTTTCCTCCCTTGTGTGGCTCTCAGGTCTAATGATAAGGCAGGCTAGGAAATAAACAGTACACTATCTTACATTTGTATATGATTTTAGAGTATAAAATTATTTAACATGAATGAACTCATCAGATCTTCCCAATAATGTATGACATGGCCACAGTATATATGATTATATCAGTTTTATGGATGAGAAAACTGTGACTCAGAAAAATTAAGTGATTTCTCAAACTGCTTGTTTGTTCTACAGAGATAAGATACAAAGACATGAAAAAGAATCCCACCAAAAGAAAAAATGTGAATGAGTTAATATATGCACTAGTAGAGAACATATCCATACTGATCACATACCAAATCACATATAAATATTAAATAGTAGAGAGTAGGTATATTTTTATCTGCAGGAGAAGCTTTATGTATTAATTCCAAATAACTTTAAAAGTATTTTTAAGTTGTGGACATTATTCATTTGGTTGTGCTTTCCTCACATTGCAACACTTCAAGTGTCCCAATATTATCCTAAATTATTTCTCTCAGCCTTGTTTTCTCAGCTGTAAAACAGGGGTAATAATAACACCTGTTGCATAGGGTTGTGAGGATCACTTGAGCTAACATATGTAAAGCACACTTTGTAAATTTAAATGTTATATATTGCTATTATATTCATACTCAATTACAGGGCATTAATATTTTATATCATATTCATATAAAAAGACTACCAATCTCCAAGCATTTAGCATTTTTTCATATTTATCTTATCAAAAACAATAGTCCCATGAACATCTTTATAAGTATGGGATCTTTTATGGCTGATATTATCCTTTATGAGTAAAGGATCTTTTATGGCTGATAAATCTTTTTTAAAGAAATATTGATAGCTATTTCTTATACTCTAGACACCCAAAATGTAGACACCCAAACAACACTATTACAAAGAACATTTCTTGAAAATGATTTGTCAATGAAAAGAAGGAATGTTTATCTTTGATAGAATGGCAATAACATTAACCATAACTTTTGATCAGGTTTTCGTTGCCTCTTCATTTTGATTATATATGGGTATGTATGTATATGTATAGATAACATATATACACATGTGTGTACACACAGAAACATTTTATGTAAATCTGTATGTGTATAGATAGATACATAGATAGTTGTTGACATTATTCATTTGGTTCTGCTTTCCTCACATTGCAACACTTCAAGTGTCCCAATATTACCCTAAATTATTTCTCTCAGCCCTGTTTTCTCATCTGTAAAACAGGGGTAATAATAACACCTGTCTAATAGGGCTGTTGTGAGGATCACTTGAGCTAACAGATGTAAAGCACATTTTGGAAATTTAAATGTTATATATTGTTATTATAGTCATACTCAATTACAGGGCATTAATATTTTATATCATATCCATATAAAAAGACTGTTCATTCTTCTCCAGTCATTTAGCATTTTTATCATATTTCTGTTATCAAAAACAATAGTCCCATGAACATCTTTATAAGTATGAATCTCTTCTGGCTGATAATAATAGCTTCAAGATACAGGGCTGTAATGGCAAGCACAGAAGTAGTTCACACCTTGTTTTCAGCTATTGACTTAACACCTTGTTTCAGTTCAAATTTCTTTTGAGCCTTGAATCAAGTCTGTTAAACAGAACATGTGAACCCCCAGCTTGTGAACCCTAGAACTCATGAACTCCTGCAACAGAAAGGGGAGGAGCTAATGACCATATATAAGGAGAATTTCAGGACTAGAGACAGCAGATGTGAGAGGAGAACTCTTGTGGTGGCAGAGTCAAGAAGAAGAAAACGTGTGGTATCCCAGCACTCTGTTTGTCTGCTCTGTCTGTGTTGATGTTTGTTTGTGATACTTTGTACAGAAGCCCTGGGATCTTACTGGAAGCCCTGAAGAGGAGTAGAAACAGGATTTACCTGTGGCTCTGGCTTCCACCTCGTCCAATACATGTAAAAATTGACTCTAAACAAAGTTTAGAACCACAGAATCTACAAAGTGACAGAGAGAAACAAATCTCCCTCTGAAGGCAGCCTGGCAGGCTGGCAGGAAGGGTCTATCACACTGAGCTGGGGAGCTGAGCCAAGCCCTACAGGAGCAGTTTTGGCCCCAGAGCAGGCCCAACCAGCAGCAGCCAAAGCAGACTTCAGGAGAGTGAAGCACCAGCAACTGTGGCGGTTTCTGCACTTCTCAACCTATAAATGCCAAAGACAAAGTAAAAGGTCAGTGTGGAACTCTGTTGGAACAGAGATGGGTAGAAGAGCATGGTCCAGCCCCTGCCCTGTGGTGAGAAGTGGCAGAGGTACAGCAGCTGCATGGGATGGCTGCCTCAGTAGCTCCTGGCCTGCAGATTGTAGGGGGACCAAGAGGGCATTCAGAGGGTAATCACCCTTGCTTTGACCTGCTTGGATCTGGATCATGGTCTTGGGTGGAGGTCCTGGGGTGTGTGGCCAGGTGCCAGGGCCTGTAAGGGCAGCAGAGAGGGTGCCCTACTAATTGCTCCAGCAGCTGCAAAAACCCCAGCAATTTGGGACAAAGCTCTCTCCATTCTGAAAGCAAAGTTGTACCATGTCAAAGAGTTCAAAAGTCAAGTAATTGACTGGCAACATGAGCAAGGAGAGGAAACACAATCCTCCCATAGATTCCTTTTTCAGGGACAAAAAGGATTACAGCATGGAATAGGAGGAAGACAACAAAGTTAGAACTCCTGCATCAAAAGCTCCCAAGAAAATATGAATTGGTTACAAGCCATGGAAAAGCTCGAGAAGGATTTTGAAAATCAAGTAAGAGAAGTGGGGGGAAAATTGGGAAGAGAAATGAGAATGATGCAAGAAAATCATGAAAAGTGAGTCATCAGCCTCCTAAAGGAGACCCAAAAATACACCAAAGAAAATAACACCTTAAAAACAGTCTAACTCAAATGGCAAAAGAGGCCCCAAAAGCCAATGAGGAGAAGAATGCCTTAAAAAGCTAAATTTGCCAGATGGAAAAAGAATTTCAAAAACTCACTGATGAGAATAATTCCTTCAAAATTAGACTGGAGCACATGGAAGCTAATAACTTTATGAGAAATCAAGATACTATAAAACAGATCCAAACAAATAAAAGAATAGAAGGCAATGTTAAATATCTCATTGGAAAAACCACTGTCCTAGAAAATAGATCCAGGAGAGATAATTTTAAAATTATTGGACTACCTGAAAGCTATGATCTAAAAAGGAGCCTACATACCATCTTTCAAGGAGTTATCAAGCAAAATTTCCCTAATATTCTAGAACCAGAGAGCAAAATATAAATTGAAAGAATTCACTGATCACCTCTTGAAAAAGATGCCAATTGGGCGGCCAGGTGGTACAGTGAGTAAGAGCACCAGCCCTGGTGTCGGGAGACCTGGGATCGGTTCCAGCCTCAGATACTTGGCACCCACACAAAAAATAGTTGGCTGTGTAACCTTGAGCAAGTTACTTAACCCCAATTTCTTTTAAAAAAAAAAGAAAAGAATATTATAGCCAAATTCCAGAGTTCCCAGGTCAAGGAGAAAATACTGCAGTCAGAAAGAAACAAGTTGAGTATTGTAGAAACACAATCAGGATAACACAAGACCTAGCAGCTTCTACATTAAGTGATTGAAAGGCTTGGAATACGATATTCCAGAGGTCAAAGGAGCTAGGATTAAAACCAAGAATCACCTACCCAGCAAAACTGAGTATAATGCTTCAGGGGAAAATATGGTCATTCAGTGAAATAGAGAGTTTTCAAGCATTCTTGATGAAAAAAACAGAGCTGAAAAGAAAATTTGACTTTCAAATACAAGAAGCAAGAGAAGCATGAGAAGTTCAACAGGGGAAAGAAATCATAAGGAACTTATTAAAGTTGAACTATTTACATTCCTATATGGAGAAATTATAATTGTAACTCATAAGACTTTTCTCAGTATGAGGACAGTTGAAGAGGATATATGTGTGTGTGTATATGTGTGTGTATGTATGTGTGTATGCATTGGAGGGTGTATAAATATATATGTGAATGTGGGCATATGTATGTACATGTATACATAGACAGAGGGCACAGGACAAGTTGAATTTGAAGGGCTATATCAAAAAATAAAATTAAGAGGTGAGAGAGGAATATATTGGGAGGAGAAATGGAATGATAGATTAGGGTTAATTATCTCATATAAAAGAGGCAAGAGAACACTGTTACAATGGAGGAGAAGAGCAGGAAGGTAAAAGGGAAGGAGTCAATCTTACTCTCATTGAATTTGGCTTAAGGAGAGAATAACATACACACTCAATTGAGTATCTTACCCTACAGGAAAATAGGGGGAAAGGGGATAAGAGTGGGCATGATAGAAGGAAAGGAAGATTTGGGGAGAGGGTAGTTAGAAGCAAACACTTTTGAAAAGGGACAAGGTCAAAGAAGAAAATAGACTAAGTGAGGGGCAGGATAGGTTGGAGGGAAATATAGTCTTTCGCAATATACCTACTTTGGAAATGTTTTATGTAACTACTCATGTACAACCTATATTGAATTGCTTATCTTCCCAGTGGGGGTGAGTGAGGAGGGAAGAAGGGAAAATATCTGGAACTCAAAGTTTTAAAAACAAATGTGTATATTTTTTTTTCCTTACATGCAACTGGGAAATAAGATATACAGGCACCAGGGTATAGAAATCCATCTTGCCTTACTAGAAAGTTGGGGAGGGGGGAATTGGGGAAGGACATAAGAGAGAACAGATTGGGAAAAGGGGTATTCAGTAGACTAGCTATTTTGGGGTGGGGGTAGGGGAAATACAGGGAGGAAAATTTGTAACTCAAGATATTGTGGAAATGAATGTGAGTGTGGGCATATGTATACATATATACATACATATATATATACATATATATATATCATGTGGAAAAAAAGGAAAAAAAACTGTCCTTGATCATCTGCTTAGTCAACAGACACTTATTAAGTGCCTTCTGTGTGCCAGGCACTGTGATAAGCACTGGGAATGCAAATATAAAAAGAAAGCCCCTACCCTCAAGGAGCTCACAATCTAATTGAGGAACACATACAAAAAGAATCTAAAAAGTGGTGCAGGTTGGTGGTTATTAAGAAGCCAACATGGGGAGCATGGTAGAAAAATCAGAGAAGTTCCAAGGTACAAATAGGTACAAAAATGGGCCTCCTCCTTAAATGGAGTTTTTGGAGTTCATGGATCAGAATTCCTATCAACAATGCAAGGGTAGTGATGATGTGTGAGTACCATATTCAATCTTACAGGATGGTGAGGTTTCCCCATGATAAGGATCCTGGGTCAGGGTACATGTCCTTTGCCAAAAGCTAATTGATATCTGCTGGTTGATAATCAATTGGGAGCACCTGAATGGGGGGGGAGAAAAATTAAAAGAAAAAGAACAGGGCTCAGTAGTTAACAATAATAGAAAAACTTAATCTCTCAAGGAAACTCCTATAATCCTAAAAGGAGGTGGTAAAAAGAGGGGAAATGAGAGAGAGAAATAGAGACAGGAAGAATTTCTAACAAAGTCAAAGGAAAAAACAGAAGTTATCTATGGCTTCTTGGTGCTGAATGGGAATCCTAGACTAAAGCTGTTTCCTCCTCCCTATTCCTGAGGGGATCAGAAGAATGTAGTGAGATCCTCTTTCCTTCTCTGTCTCCTCTTTCGACCAGAGTAAGGCAGAACCAAGATCCAATCCAGATCTAAGATGCTTCTGTGAGTTTGTGGTAGCATTTAATTTTTAGTTCCCTGTCTTTTTGAAGACATTGTGTGGTTTCAATCTGTAGTGGGATTCCCTCCCTCACCTTAGATCTCTCTATGTGCCATATGCCTCAATTTTGTCATCAGGACTTTGAAGGGAGAGAGACAGAGGGAGGGAGGGAGGGAAAGAGAGAAAGAAGGGAGAGGGGGAGAGAGGGAGAGGGGAGTAAAGGGGGAAGGGGGAGAGAGAGACAGAGAAGAGGGGGAGGGGAGAAAAGGGGGAAGGGAGAAGGAGAAAGAGAGAGAGAAAGAGAGAAGTTTTAACAATAGTATTTTGGGGACCTGATATTCCAATCCAACAAAAATTAGGTAAAAGTATCCCCTTGGAGGGTGTTACATTAAAAAGTAAATACAAATACTTTGACCTTCAGTACTAGCAACTGGGTGGAATCAGTAAAGCCCTCATATTAGAGTTACTACTTGACTGGAGCCTCATAGGAGATTAGGAATTCTAAGAGGCAGGGATGAGAAGTCCATTTAATACATTGCAGACAGTCTGTGTAAAGGTACAAAGAGAGAAAAAGGAATATTCTATTCAAGGAACAACAAGTAGGCCAGATTGGTTGTATTGCAAAATATGTGAAGAAAAAGAATATGAAAGACTCCTGAAGAGGTCAGCTGGAGGCAGGCTGTGAAAGATCTTTAAGTATCACAAAGAGGAGTCCGTATCGGATTCTGGGAATAATAGGGGGCCATTAGGGCTTATTGAACAATATAATATTACATTATGACATCCTTTAGGTATATCACTTTGGCAACTGTATGGAGGATGGCTTGGAGAAAGGAGAAGTTGGAGTTAGGCAAACTACTTGGGAGGTTATTACTATAGCCTGATCAGAAGGATCAGAAGATCCTTCCCTACCCCCATGGCACCTAGCACATTACATTCTCCAGGAGAGCTGTATAAATGTTCAGTGGAATTGAAAGAAACTGACACGGCTTCTTTTTATCCACATATGTTTACAGATCCCTGACTGACCTGTTTTCCAGAAGGTCCTAGTCCAGTTAAGCAGAAAAACCATGAGCTGTAACCCAAAAGAAGCAAGAGGGATGAATTCCAAGAAGAATGAATCATTACGCAGAAGACACTTCTAGGCTAATTTAAAGGTGCTGATACTAGGACTAGAGGAGGAAAAAAATGTCCTATTAATGACTCTTATTCCTCTAAGTACTCTTTCTAAGAAGCTTTGGGAAACAGATGGTGATTTTGCAGCCTCTGGATACCTCACCCAGCTAGAAATGTAAGGCTCCCTAGGTCCCACTATATTGCTCTTACATGAACAAAACCAGTTATCACTATGATTCTCAGCACTTAGCAGTCTGATCACACTAACAAATGATATACTTCAACATCTGTTTACCCTACTTTATTTCTCAAATGAAAGCACCATTTTTCTAAGCTAGCAAGCAATAATACTGAATGACCTTCAGAGTCATTTGCTATGTACAAGGGGGCACCAAAGTCCCACCAAACTTGGATTAATTTTCTAAAACCCTATGACTTATATTTTTTAAATGCTTAAAGTTAGTTTGGTATGGTAGCTAATGAGCCAGCCTCAAAGACAGGGAAGATCTAGATTCAAATCTTGCTTCTGACACAGACTGGCTGTGTGACATTGGACTAATCACATAACTTTCAGTGCTCTACATTCTAAATTTATAATTAGCAAAAAAAAAAAAAAAGCCAACCCATATTGGTAAGAGGAGTTTCCTCACCTGAAAGCCCTCAAAACCAATGAAATCACAGGTTTGCTGCCTAATCTACCCAGATCACATACTTAATTCTTGACACAGTATCTAGCATATAGTAGGTGCTTCGTAAATGTTTATTGATTGAACATCATAATCACATGATGGTCCTGGCACTGTGATATGGTAGAAAGAGCTCTGAATCTAGAATCAGAAGACATAGATTTAAAAGCTGGCTCTGTCACTCACTCACTCACTACCTGTATGATTTCGAGCATACAATTTGACCTTTCTGTACCTGTTTTGCCATGAGTAAAATGAAGAACTTAAAGTATAATGAATTATCTTTTCATCACTAAACCAACAATCTAATGGAATACAGTCAGCAGGTGAGAATTATCTATCACTTGGTAGCCTCCCTCCCTATACTCTTGTATCAAGCTCTCCCAAACCACAAATTCCATGAGGGCAAAGATTCTCTCTTACTATTTTTATAACCCAATCAGTATCTAGCACAGTGCTTTAAAACATGGAAGGCAGTCAAAAAATATTTTGGAATCAATGAATATTCTTGGGTTTCAGTGCAATATTTTGGTCTCTAAACAATCAAAGTGATTGTTTAGTCAATGAAAAGACTGGAGAGAGATAGATCATATGTGTGGGAAGATAACATATTACCATCAGAAAAATGAACAGTGGTTCATTAGCCACTATAGCACACTAACTGTAAGCATTTAAAAAAAATATCAGTCACAGGTTTTTGGAAATAAACAGGAGATGGGGTTAGAGAGAATCCAATTTATCTACAAAGAAGGTAGCTCAATTGAGAGGCAGGAGGGAGTGATAACTAATGAACAAGTGCCACCAAAATCCACATAATAAGAGACCTGAAGGAATGCCTCCTCAATGTAGACATGAAAAGTCTTTGAGGGGTAGGTAGGTAATGCAGCAAATAGAGCACAGGTCCTGGAGTCAGGAAGACCTGAGTTCAAATCTGGCCTCAGAAACTTGACACTTATTAGCCATGTGACCTTGGGCAAGTCACTTAACCCCATAAAAAGCCAAGCATGCACAGCTTTCTAGAGGACTGCTGCTGTGAACAGCTTTTCAAGATTCTGATTACATAGTATAGTGAACTCTCTATTCAATAACAAATCAGAGCAAAACATTCACATAAAATCAAGGCACAGCATTTACAATGTTACAACTTATCAAAGAAAATCAAAATACAGCATTCACCATGTCACAACTTAATAACTTTTCACTAAAATGCCCACATAATTTTCAATAACATACATTCATTTAGTCAATCACAAAATCCTTAATTCAATCACAAAGTACAAAAGTCAATGTTCTCCACCCCATGGTCATAGTAAATCATAGTCTTCTCAGTCAGTACACAGTATCCAAGTAAAGTCCTCTTCTCACTTGACTCAAGGCTGGCTCTCAGTTTCCATGGTTCCTCTTCCATAGTCCCAGCTCCAACTGTCACCTGGGTTTAAAGGCAGGCAGTTCCCAGTTCTTTCTCTAGCTCCTTGTCCAGTTCTTCATCCAATTTCCATTCCATATTGAAGTTCACAGTGTCCAGCCCACCTCAAGTCCTTCACAGTTCCTGTTTCTGGGAAGACAAAACTTGACAGAGTCACAATAATACTCAAACACATTGCCAGCAGCATCAATTCACTATCTGCCTGTGAAATCAACTCAGACCCACCAACAGGGTCTGAGAACTCAACACAAATCATCAACATAGAAATCAACACAGACCCACAAATAAGGTCCAAGAGATCAGCACAGATCATCAAGACCTCCAAAAACCCTCTTCCAGGACTTTTGTAAACATACAACCAGAAAATCTTCTTTCAGGGCTTCCAGTAAGGTCCCAGGGCTTCTGTACAAAGTATCACAAACAAACATCAACACAGACAGAGCAGACAAACAGAGTCCCGGGATACCACAAGTTTTCTCCTTCTTGTCTCTGTGACCACAAGAGTCCTCCTCTCAGTTCTGCTGTCTCTAGCCTGGAAATTCTCCTTATATATGGTCATTAGCTCCTCCCCTTTCTGTTGCAGGAGTATATGAGTTCTGGGGTTCACAAGTTGTGGGGTTCACATGTTCTGTTTCTTAACAGACTTGATATAACCCTCAAAAGTAACTTGAATTTAAACAAGGTGTTAATAGCTGAAACAAGGTGTGAACTACTTCTGTGCTTGCTATTACACCCCAATTGCCCTGCCTTCTCCCCTCCAAAAAGAAAAAATAAAAGTCTTTGAGTGAAAGCATGACATAATAATGATATGAAAATTTCTACCTTGGTAGTGTCCAGGACAGAATAGGTAGAGGAAGAAGTGAGATATAAGAAAACTGGAGTCTAGAGTAATTGTGGAGGTGAGAGGTAATGAGTTCCTGAAATAGAATGTCAGCAGTAGAGAAGAGGGACAGAACTGGTAAAAAAAAATGAGGTTATAAAATAAGAGTTAATGAGATTATAAACATGTCTCTAATGTCATCCCATAATCTCCCACAGGGAGGCTACTTATTAGGAGGAATTAAGGGATTTCATCATATACAAGAGTCACAACAAGATGGGAAGGCAGGGATGGGTTTTCATCTGTATCCCTTGAGGATGTGCCCATATTGTTGAGATCACAACACCTTAGTATTGAAATATCAAAGTACTAAATTAATCACCTATGGGGCTGTTCAGACAAGATTACCTTCAAAATAAAGGAATGACTTCCATATAGTACTAAGACATTACTATGGCCTTTTTCTAGTTCATCAAATGTATTCTAGAAGGAGAGAATATTTCGGCTACTCTTCCTTTTTTGTTGTTGTTCAGTTGTTTCAGTCGTTTCTGACTCTTGGAAAACATATTGGAGTGGTTTGTCATTTACTTCTCCAGATCATTTTACAGGTGAGAAACAGTGGCAAGAAGGGTTAAGTGACTTGCCCAGGGTCACACAGGTAGTGAGGGATGTCTGAGGTCAGGTTTGAGCTCAAGTGTTCCAGATTTCAGACCTGGTACTCTATCCACTGTTCTAGCCAATTGTCCACTTTTCCTTTAGCTTCCTTTCAAATAGAAACTATTACTACCTTTGCTATTTTTGGTTTATCAATCAATAAGATTCTGCTACCATGAAAATATTATGGGATACAGAGTCAGAGGATGTAAGTTTGAATCATGCCACTTCTTTGGGCCTCAGCTTCCTTATCTGAAAAATTCGAAGGTTAGATGAGATAACCTCTGATGTTTCTTATAACTCTAAACCCATGATCCTATGATATTCCAAGTCATCTTTATGTAAAGCAGGGACTGTTCCATGAAGTAGCAGCCCTTCAGAGCATATTCAGCGTACTCTGTCTGCTACATAGTCACATGGAGGCTTGGCAAGCCTGTTTGTGGAGCTGTGGGATGGAAGAGCCTCTCTGTTTCCTGTTGGCTTATTTCTTGGTAATGAAAAACCTTTCAATTGCCTGCTGAGCCAGAACTAAATGTGCTTATAAGAGGCTCAAATGAATGGAAGGTCCCTTTCTCTTTGTTAACATCTTCGAAATGAGACAGAAGAACTGCAGTGAGTCTCCACATAGACAGGAAGGTAGTGGCAAGTACCAAATGACAGTGAAATGGCACCTGTGTCACTTATGTAGCTGTTTTCTTCATTCTTCCCTGATTTTAACTGAACTAGTACAGAAGATGGAGAGAGTAGATTATAACCTTGTGAGCATCAAAAGTTCAGGGTCCCAGAGCTTAGACACTTCTCCCCTTGGGGGCTAGGGCTATGTTTCTAATACAATCCCTCACAAAACCCCATCTGGCATATCCCACTAGTTAACATCTTCCTAATGTCAATTAACCAATTAATATCAATTAGCTTTTCCAGTGGGAAATTTAATAAGAAGAGAGAGCAGGAAATAAAATATTAAAATAAACTTTTGAAACTGTGAGTCCACTCCCCTACCTCCTTGGTAAGAAGGTAGCAACTGAAATGGCAATGACAAATATTCCCCTCATAACAATAATTTCTGGATCTGGCATCGTCAGAGGGTGCATCATTCTTTTCCATACAGGGCACAGTATACCCACCACCAGGTCAACTCCTAGATACCTGCATGTACTTTGAACTGAGAAGAGCCTAGACTAAGACTACCAAAGCCTTCACATGGATATTGAAGCAGGCAACATATACTGTACATGCTCCTGAGGACTAGGCCTTCACTGGCCAGGCCACCATGACATTCATAAAGATCATTATTTCTAAAGGAATAGCAATTGAAGAGAGTGAAAAAGTGCCCAAATTCTAACTGCTCTTACACAAGTGGACTGTCCCCAAACTAGTCATCCAAGTCCTCTAACACTGACTATGTATAGCACTCCTTTTGTTGCATAAACATATACTTATATTCACTTAAGTAATTTAAGTGTATATGTCTCATCTCCTCAATTCTCACTGAGCTCTTAGAGGACAGAAAGTGAGTTTTATATTCTTTTATATTTCCTACAGTGTGATCAAGCTAGTACTAGGCAAGCCTTAGGCATTCTATATGTAGGGAAGGAAAAGTAAAGAAAAGAAAAATGATAAGAAATAAAGGAAAGGGAGAAATGAAGGTAAAGAGAAGAAAAGGGAAGGAAGGAAGGGAGAGAGGGAGGAAGGGAAGGAAGGAAGGAAGGAAGGAAGGAAGGAAGGAAGGAAGGAAGGAAGGAAGGAAGGAAGGAAGGAAGGAAGGAAGGAAGGAAGGAAGGAAGGAAGGAAGGAAGGAA
>NW_027185798.1:50567386-50615400 GCF_028583685.1 Petaurus breviceps papuanus | reverse complement strand
GAAGGAAGGAAGGAAGGAAGGAAGGAAGGAAGGAAGGAAGGAAGGAAAAGTACCACATTCCTTTTAGGTATCTGCCCATGAAACATCCCTCTTAAACTGGTTTAGAGCAGAAGGTTCACAACGGAGTAGTGAGGGGAAGGACCAGAGCATGAATGGCCCCAAATGCCAAGCTAAAAAGTTGAAGATTTATCCTTGAGATAATAGGTAGTTACTGAAGGTCTTTGAATAGACTTGACACGATCACAGGGTTTCAAGAAGATTTATATCTCACTAGTGTTCAGGATAGATTGGGTTGGAAAAGAGGCTTAAGGCAAGGAAACTAGTCTAATGTAATTGTTGATATGTGAGGTAATATGGGCCTGAAGTTGAATGTTAGCAGTGGAGAATAGAAAAGGCAGAATTGATATGAGGGAGATTATAAAAGAAGGAATCAACAGGACTTGGTAGCTAATTGGATGTGAAAGGAGAAGAGATATAAGAAAGAGGATGAAGCTGAAGATAAATCTGAAGCTTCGGGTCTAGATGCCTGGGAGGAATATGGTACCATTAAGAAAAATAAAAGTCAGGAAAATGATATGGTTTGCTGGAGGAGATGATGAGCTCAGGTTTAGCCATATTAAATAAAGGTAATCCAAATATAAATATATCCACCAAGCACAATGTGAAATATAGCATAATAGGATCCCTGAAATAAAAGGGAGAGGAAGAGAGGTTGAGAGAAAGGGAGAAAGGGGAACAGAAAGGGGGGAAAGGAAGGGAAGGAGAGAGAGGGGGAAAGGGAGGGAGGAATAGAGGGAGGGAGGGCAACAGAGGGGAGAGAGAGGGAGAGTGAAGGAGAGAGAAGGAGAGAGAAGGAGAGAGGGGAGAAGAGAAGAGAGAAGAAGAGAGGCGGAGAGCTACACACAAATATAATTTGGAGAGTCATCTGTATACAAGTGATAATTGACACGATGAAAGTGGATAACAACTCCAATTAAAGATATGTAGAAAAAGAAAAGTAGAGATTAAAGAACAGAATCTTGGGAAACATCTACATTTAAGTAACAAGAGACAGGGAAAAAATAATAAGAATATTAGAATGAAGATCAAGATGGTGAAGCAGAAATTTTCAGGATGGTCATCCCAAATGCTGTCAAGATTGAAAGAGAATAAAGTATTAAAATGACTAGGTGTTTAGGAGATTCTCATTTACCTTTGAGAAGCCAGTCTTAGTAAAAGTTAAAAATAAGGTGCTGAGGTAAGTAGGTGCTAAGCAAAGCTGTCTCTAGGAAATTTGCCTTATGGGGCAAGTACTGATGAACTGCCCCAGGGGCAAATGGAACAAAATATATCTAACCTCAATTGAGTGTGTATGTGTGTGTGTGGGGGGGAAATATCACCAGAAGAGCTATAATAAGTCAAGGAAACCAGGGCCAGTACAGTGGATTAAAAAAAATTGAGAACTTTGACAACACTTCTATTTCTTTATCAGCTCAATGAAACTTGCCACCTAATTGTTAAAAATTTGGAGAATAGGATAGAGACTGGAGCAATGTTTTCATTAGTATAGAGAGTATGTGGGAGGGAACACAATCTAAAATTGTAGGTCAGGACCTTATTTTATCTGTTTATAAACAGTTTATTTTATTTATTTTTTATTTACCAAAAATGTTTTAATCTGTACTCCCTTTCATTGAGAATAGTAAAAAGAAAAAATGAAAAATAAAACCCTCAATATTTAGCTGGAGTGTCAGGCAAAACAAATTCCTTTAGCTTTTTCTGAAAATGTGTATCTTTCTTCATTTAAAATAATCATTTTTTTGTCAGGAGTTCAGTGGCATATTTCAAATTCAATGTTTTGGACTCATGCTTTATCATTACATTGATCAAAGTTCTTAAGTTTCAAAGTTGTTTTTTTCTATAATGTAATCATTGTATATATACATTGTTCTCCTAATTCTACTCACTCACTCTGCATCATTTCAAGGTTTCCTCTGAAATCATCCACTTCATTAAATCTTATGGTACAATAATGTTCCTTTACATTCAGTTACCATGAATTCATTCCCCAATAGGAAACAACCCTTTAGTTTCCAATGTGTGTCTAACACAAAAAGGGCTGCTATAAATGTTGTTGTATATATAGATCACCTTATAATCTTAAAACATTGCCTAGAGAACTTAGAGGTTAAGTGATTCATCCTGTGTCAGAAATGGGACTTGAATCCAAGTCTTTCTGGTTTTAAAGACAGTTATCACGTATCAATCAACTATACCATGTTGCCTCTGGGTAAGACAAACTAGCTAGACTATGGTACTACTAAATAGCTTGTAAGTATGAGTTTCTCCTCCAACCCTATATCCCTAACCCCTAGGAGGAACAGAGCCTTCTGACCTTCTTTCTCTCCTGCCCAGATCAATGTCATTCTCTCTAGCTCTCTGAGTGTCTCTGTTTCTCCTCTCTATATTCTCTCTCAGTCTCTGTTGTCTATCTGCCCGCCTGCCCCTCCCTCCTCACCTCTCTCTCTCTCTCTCTCTCACACACACACACACACACACACACACACACACACACACACCCACACACACACGTCCCCACTTAACTAAAGTAGCCATTTGCCCCAGATTCACTTTGTGCTATGACAGTGAAGAAAAGGAGATGCCAGAATACCAATGAAAGGAGACCCATAGGAAGTGGGAAGGAAAAGAAGTTCATAGGTCACCTGATGGCTTCTTAATTTAATTTATTTTTCGGGTTTAGGCAGTAAACTCTGGTGTTTCTAACTGCTGTCCAACCTGCAATGCTGCCAAGCACTTTCAACTGCTTCTTTTGGCACCCTGATACAAAGTCCTATTTGCCTTGTCCTAGTTATAGCCACAGTAGAACACATTGAAACTTTACTTTAGCATGGTGGTGTCATTTTGATCCTCTTCAAGAATGAAGACCAAGTTATAACCAAGTTATAGCTGGGGTGGTCAACAAATACAGCAGTGAGTGAAAATAGCTTTTACTTTTTTATTTTTAACTTATTTTATTTTTTATTTATAAAACAAGCATTTCAACAACATAATATGATAAAAAAGATGCTCACGCATGAACCGGAAAATCTATAGTATACAAAAGGCTATTCCTTTTAAATATATAATAAAATTTTAAATAAATAATAAAATTATCATGTAAATTTCTCTGATACTTTTTTTCTTTCCTCCCACTAGGGCAATCCTATATGAATAGGGAAGTGTAGGGATTGATCACTCCGTATTCTAGGTGGAAAGACTCAGCAACAGATGAATCCTATGTGGCGATTTAAAAGCCCATGAAGACTAAGTGGAAGAAAACCCAAGAAGATACCAAAAAATATGTCAAAAATATGTTCCAAATCATCAGCTCTGTGGCCAGTAAGTTCTCTGCCACATTGAACTAGCATTATAAAAATATTTCACCCAGATTTTATGGGGAAAAAAGCAACATCATGGCATGACAGGCATTTTGGTGATCTTTCCAATCCATTGTCTGGACGATGTTGTCCTAGGCCAAGTTAAGTTTCCTTTGCACATCTTAAAGACAAAGCTGTGGCATTATTCACTCAAGCTGTTTTCCAGCTTTTAAAGAAGTCTCCTGACTCTTTGATATGTCACACTTCCTTGCCCAAGAAAATGACGCCTGCAAAGTCACTCTCCTAAGAATCATCGCTTCCTGAGAGATGTGGCACTCTGTGAGAATGAAAAGAGTAACTGCAGAAAGCCAGAGAAGAAATTCTTTCAGGTGCTTTGTTATTCAGGAAAAGAAAGGTGTGACAAATGCCCATGTCTTTAAGGAACCCTAGGATGTAAAACTTTTATCATAAATAATCTATCAGTAATTCGGGTTCCCATACAAAATAATTTATAGTCTCCAACCACTATGTCTAATCCCTCTGTTGGTAACTGTGATTCCCCCCATGGGATTGTTTCAAATATAAGATTATGTAGCTACTTCAGAAAAGTATCTACCTAATCCAAACTGTAATCTGGAGAATGGGAGTGGGAAATGCAAAAAAAAAAAAAATTTAAACCTCCACACACAGGATACCACAAGCCTAATTCTGTATGAGGCAATCGGGCATGCAGTAATGGGCTAAGGGCTTATTTGATAGACAACAACTAGGTTTTTTTGTGTTTTTTTCCTTCCTATCTAGCATCTCTAGTGAAGTAAAATACAAATTATTCACAAAGCTTGATTACAGCAGCAAATTTATCTCATTTTAAAACCTGCTGGTAATCGTTCCTTCATGACACCTTCCACTCAGAGTAATTTAGGAGTTGACCCCAAAGGAAAAAGTTTCCATCTGACACCCTCATGACATTGTCAGCTCAAGGGTAGAGTTCTTCCTTTTTCCTTCCATAAATCACTGTAGCAGCAAGCACCCCAAGCGTCCTCAGGGTTTGCAGCTACCACAGGTTCTTGGATCTGCTTTGTTAAAGGAAAGCAACACAAAATGGGTTAACAAGCTTACTTTAATCAGTCAGACATATATCGTTTACCTTATTCAGGAGAAAAGGTCAGCACCCTCAAAGTATACAGGCATAATTATCAAGACAGAAACATCAAGTAGACAGATTTCCAAACTGTCCAACCATTACATCCATACCCAGTCAACATCTGGGTTTCCACATTCTGGGTTTTTCAAAGCCGGGGGACTCTCAACAACGGCTTCCCAGAATTCAGATCAAATTACAGAACACTTCTCAAAGTGAGTCCCAAAACAAAGCTACACATCAGGGCTTATATAGCCTTCTCCTGGCTCAGAGAATGTAACAACCTTATTGACTCACTGGCCAATCAAGAAGTATCTACTGAAAAACAAGCCTCCCTCCCCAGGCTTCTGGTGCACTTTAGCCTAGGTGCAGGGAAGATCTTTAAAATTTACATTCGCATTACAATCACTTTTTGAAGAAGAAATAAAATCCCTTCCCTGTCTTCATTTTATACTTCGATGTGAAGAGAAAACCCTTTACTACAATGTGGTTCGATAGCTTGATGAGATTAGATGGAGCAAAGGCCCCTTCTATGATGTTATGGAGAGCTAGGACAGAATAAAAGGAGTTCGACAGACTTCCAAGTGACTTGTTTTAATAGTTTTTACAGTGAAGAAACCTGGTATCCATGCCCAATATGTTGAAACTGGCCCTTAAATGGAAACTTGTATAAATACTTTCTGATCTAGGTTTTATGGTACAAAAATATGTGGCTACAAGTCACTGTTATTTCACTGATGAGAAATAGCATTCAGGGCACATACAACTGGAAAAAGGAGATAGATCAGTTATAAAGGAAGGTATGACAGATAGCCAGCCAAAGTGCTGAACTGGTACCTTTATATTCTTAAAATGTCACCAGTATATTGGTTTCTCAATGGTGGATTGGAGAACATGGATATGGGTCAGAAAGGGTTGGAAGGTAGGGAGGAGGCATTTTCTGAACTAACTGAAAGACCACATCTGAAGTAGTAAGTTTAGTTCTGGTCAATAAAATTTAGAGATGACACTAAAAAGCTGGACAATGCCAGCATAAAGCAACCAAGATGGTGAAGGTTCCCAAGTCCATGTCACATGAAGATCAGGTAAACAGAAGTGTTGAGCCTGCAAAAGAGAAGGCTCAGCAGGAGGGCTGAAGAGGAGGGACCGCATAAGAGCTGTCTTCTAGTATCTAAAAGGTCATCGAGGGAAAGAAGGACTTTTGTTTGCATGATTTTGTTTGACACCAGAAAGAATCAGTAGCAACAAGCTGAAGCCACAAGAATGTAAATTTAGGTTTGATATAAAGAAAAGCTTCCTGACAACTGTATCAGAATTACTCCAAAATGGAGTGGGCTACTTCAGGACAAATAGACTTCTTTCTCCTCCTATTCTGGAGGTCTTTCGCCAGTATCTACAGGATCACTTCTTGTGTATGTTGGGCAGATATTCATTTTGAGGCATGAATTGGACTAGATGGCTAATGAGTTCCCTCCTAAGTACTGTATTCTGTGAATCTGTATATAGTCAAATCAAGGATCATTCTTGACCTGTTAACACCGATAACATGTCAATGTTGACATTTAGAGTGGTTGCAAATATTATCATGCAGGTATAGCCATACAAAAGCACATCTTCCAACATGCATTCTACTGATGATAAATTGTTCTGCTCATCACTCCCAAACACATTCTAGCCTGTTGATCTCTGTATTTTGCTCTCACCATCCCCTAGGTGCAGAATGCCCTTCAACTCTCCACTGCTCAAAATATTTCTTTAAGGACAATTTCAAGTATCATGAATTTTTCCCATATCCTAACCAGTTGACAATCTCCAATAACACGTATTCTGGCAATTCTATTGTGTACTTTCATATTCTATTTTGTATTAAACATATTTATATGTGCCTTTTTCTCCAATAAACTCACCAATTTTCACCTCACCAATAAACAATAAGCTTTGTGATGCAGGGAATGTTATTTTTTTCACATCATTCATACCACTTAGTGCTGTTCTCACCTTGTATTTGATAAATAGTTTTTGAATTGAATTAAAGGAAAGTATGTACCATTAAAAAAAACTTCTTAATGCTAAATATTTAGGGAAGAGATGGTGTATTGGCCTTTTCTCAGCAGAATCAAGAATCAGATGATTTTCTCTAAGACCAAAATGGCTACATATTTGTATAATAACACCTACTTCTGAGGGTTGTTATGATGATACTGTGAAATGATATTTGAAAACACATTGAAAAAATTAAAGTGCTATATAAATATATAAAATATATCCTAATATTAGCCTTATAATACAGATGGAGAAACTGAGCAGACAGTGGTTATGTGATACATGGTTCGTATCTAAGGAAAGTTTTGAACACTTTTCTTGACTACAGGTCCTTGGTTCTATTACACACACACACACACAAAACACACACATACACACACACGCTTACATACATACAGGTATATCTTGGAGATATTGCAGGTTTAGTTCCAGACCATTGTAATAAAGTAAATATGACAAATAAAGTCAGTCAGAGGATTCTGGGAAGATGACAGAGTAGGTCAGAAAATTCTAAGCTCTCAAGATTTTCCTTCACAAAAGAGATAAAATAGCACCTTAGGATGAACAAAGTGTGGGTAAAAATAAATAAGAATAGGGGCATACAGGGGTCTTTCTGGGACAATTCTGGATGAGAAGAAAATTCCTGAAAGGTTTGCTCCCTGTGGAGAGTAAACAACTCCAGGCTAGGATCCACTTTAACAAGTGGCAAGCTGCTTAAACAACAAGCAGCAAGGGCTGGGGTTAGTTGGTTTGAGAGGCTGCCTCAGCCCCAGTCACAGAAACTTTTACAGAGTGAGGGGAGCTAGGTGTCTGAGCTGGGGAATATCCAGGGAATGCTAGACCCAGCTGTGCTGTGCAAAGCCATGCAGGGCCGGGGCGAGGAGAGGGGAGAGGCAGGGAGGAGGGAGAGGAAGGGTGGCACAATGGGAGAAGGGAGGCAAGAAGGAACCAGCACATGCCCCTGGAGTGCAGAAGCAGTGGCACAGAAAGCCCCTGGCTGTGGGCACTTACAGGAGGTTGAAGGTTTGGCTTTGGTTCCAAGCTAGAGGGGAGAATTGAAGATCTGGGGCAAGAGGCACCATTTCCCACACCCCAGGGCTAGAGGCAATTACAAAAATTAAGCTATTACCACCAAAAATGAACAGGCAAAGTAGAAAGAATTCAACCATAGAAAACTATTATGGGAATAGAGAAGACCAGAGTTCATGTTCAGAGGAGGATATTGAAGTAAAAAAATCCCCAAAGAGTCATGTCAAATGATCACCTACCCAAAAAGAATTCATAGAAGATCTTTAAAAAGTATTTAAAAATCAAATGACAGAGATGGAGAAAGAAACTAAATAATAATAATAATGAGTAATAATAAATACTAATAATCCAAGAAAAGCAAGAAAATTATGAAAGGAAAATTAACCCATTAGAAAAAGAGATACTGAATCTTAAGGAAGAAAATGACACCTTGAAAATTAGAACTGGGCAAGGTGAAACCAGTGAAATTATAAGAGATCAAGAAATAATTAAACAAAATATGAATAGCAAAAAAAAGAAGAGAAAGTGAAACATATTTTAAAACCACAGATTTGGAGAATAGATCAAGAAGAGAAAACATAAAAATAATTGGACCAACTGAAAGTTATGAAAAAAAGAATATTGATACAATAACATAAGAAATAATAAAAGAAAACTGTTCTAAAGCATTAGAATAAAAGAGGAAAGTAGAAATAGAAAAAATCCACCAATCACTATTTAAAAGAGATCCTATGAGAAAAACTAAAATGAAGAAAAGTCAAATTCTGAAACTACCTGCTCAAGGATAACATATTAAAGGCAACAAGAATAAAACAATGTAAATATGATGGTGCCACAATCAGAATCACACCAGATCTACCAGCAGAGACATTAAAGAGCTGCAGGTCTTAGAACACTATATATCAAACAGCAAAAGAACTGGGGCTCCAAGCAAAAATACCATACCCAGTAAAGTTAAGCATAATCCTGAAGGAAAAAAAATATGAACATTTGATCAACTGTCAGACTTTCAAGACTTTGTTAAAAAAAATCTGTACTTAGAAGATTTGTCATACAAGAACCAAGAGAACGATAAGGCACATACCAAAGACTGATTAAAGGGATTCAATAACGACAGTTTACTTTTTATATTTGTAAAAGTCAGACATATGTCTAAGATTCTTATTAACAATTGGGTAGCTCATAAGAAAGATTGGGGAAAACCTGAGTATGATAGGAGTTTTAAAAGTAAACCACTTAGGAACAGGTAGAAAGAGTAATTATTTATACAAATAAGGTACAAGGGGAAGAATCAATACAGAGGAATTAGATGGAGGAGGAGGGCTGGTAGTTCTGGCAAAAATTCAGAAGAAATAAAATGGTAGGGGAACAGGGAGCAAGGAGAGGACAAGGGAGTGATCTTTAGAGGGGAAGTTGAGAGAATAAGCAAAAGGGGAGTATAGAAGGGTGTTTAGATTTATGGGAATGGGAGGACAGGGAAGGGATCCTTGGAGAGGAGTAGGCAACTTATAGGAGGGTAAGGTAACAGGTAGAAGCAAAGTAGAGGAGGCCGGAGGTATAAGAAACAAGAGATATGCACAAATGGAAACAAGGATCAAACAATTTGGGGGGGGGGGAGTATATGTCTATATATGTATATGTGTATGTGTATGTATTTATCTATAGCTAAAGAGAAATATATCTAAACTTAATTGTAGCCTTCATGGGGGGGGGGGGCAGTGGGAGGAAGGAAATGGAATTTTAAAAAAGAACAAAGTAAAAAAGTACAAAGCAAAGAACAAAAGAAAACTTACAAGGAAGCAGAGAAAAGATGGACAGGTCTAAACATAAAGTGTTTATCATACAGGTTTTCTTGAAATGAAAATTTATTGTTACATATCTTGAATCCTCTCGTGTTCTGCTATGCACATGGCATGCTATTTTTTTCCTTTCTTTGTATTTAAGTTCCAATATTTACATTTATGGTATATTTTTGTTTCTTTTCTCTATTCTGTATTTATGTTCTGGCAATTGAGTCTAAAATAACTTTTTTTACAAATAAAGTGAGTCACACAAGTTTTTTGGTTTCTCAGTACAAATAAAAGGTATGTTTACACCAAACTATAATATGTAGCTTATTAAGTGTGCAATCATATTAGATCTTTAAAAAAATAGGTATATACTTTAATTAACAAATACTTTGTTGATAAAAATATATCATTTGAGCCTTCTGTGAGTCATAATCTTTTTTGCTAGTGGAGGGTAGATGTTGAGGGCTGATGACTGATAAGGATGGTGGTTGCTAAAGGTTGGGGTGGCTACAGAGAATTTCTTAAAGCAAAATAGCAATGAAGTTTGCTGCTCTGAATGAGTCTTCCTTTCATGAAAGATTTCTCTGAAATATGTGATGTCATTTGGTAGCATTTTACCCACAGTAGAACTTCTTTCAAAATTGGAGCCAATACCCTCAAACTCTGCTGCTGTTTTATCAATTAAGTTTATGTAATATTCTTCAACATTGTTGTATCTCAGGGAATAGGGAGGCCCACAGAAAGAGAGAGAGAGATGGGGGAATGACCAGTTGGTGGAACAGTCAGAATACACACAAGAATAATTAAGACTGCCATCTTATAAGTTCATGGTTCCCCAAAAGAATTATAATATTAATATCAAAAATCAATGATCACAGATCACCATAACAGATTTACTAATAAAGAAAAAGTTTGAAATACTTTAAAAATTAGCAAAATATAACACAGAAAGGATGTGAGCAAATGCTTTCGGAAAAATGGCGCCAATAGACTTGCTCACCACAAGGTTGCCACAAATCTTCAATTTGTAAAAAAGAAAGAAGAAAAGAAAGAGAAAAAAGCATAATAAAGTGAAGCACAACAAAACTGATATGTCTATATGTGTGTATGTATACACATATATAAATATTTGTGTGTATAAAGATATACTCATATACCTATATGTATTTTATATAACATATGCACATGCAAATGTAGTATGCTATTTATATGCACTATATAGTATATAATATGTAATATATAACATAATTATGTATCATACTAATATGTTAATAGCATAATGAATAAAATATAGCTTATTAATGACATATTATGAGTACAGTAATATTAATGTATACTATATTAATCTGTAATATAATTATCCTTTAAGTCTTAAAAATGCATGGATTTTTGAGTTCTTCTGTGTGTATATGTATATGCGTGTGTGCATATGTATGTATATATGTATGCATATATACATACATCTATACGCATACATATACATACATATACATTTCCCCCCCCCCCCCTGGACACAGAAAAAAGGGAGTTCCCTTGCAGATTCACTTTGAATCTTTCATCTTTCTTTGGAGGAATTATGGGCATAAAGATATTAAGAAATGTGTCCCTCAGAGTCCTCCTATTCCAAAGGTAAGGAGGTAGATAATGGGACCTAGAGTCAAATCCTGTCTCTGACATTTTTTCAACTCTGTGACCATGGACAAGTTACTGAGTTTCAATCTCTAAGGCTCAGTTTCTTCATGTCTTCTTAATAGCATGTACCTCACAGCATTGTGTGGATCAAAAAAAAAATAATGTATTTAAAATGCTTTGCCAGTCTGAAAGTACAACGCTAATGTGAGCCATGATGATGGTGATGGTGATGATTAAGAAAAGGCAGAAAATATAATAATACCTTTCCTTGAGAAATTTACATTGTTAATAGGGGGAAAGAACTATTCTCATTTGTAGAGTCCTTTAAGAAACATGTGAAAAATACTAGAAAACAATTCTTAAAAGTGGATAAGAAGTCTGAATGGTTGCTGTCCAAATCATAGTGCTACTCCTGAATGCTATGATTACTGTAAGCCTACCCTGGTCTATGTGCCATCTGAGATAGCAGGCGTTCCAATACATTGATGGAAGGTAGAATCGATTCAAAGGATGTGCTCAGATAGGTTAGACAATGTTTATTTCCTGACCTAAATATGAAACAGGATTTCTCTGTTATAGAATAGTGTTCTTTTCCTAGCAATAGTCCTGTTCTGTATTGTGATACTAAAAGGAAACATTCCCTGATGGTAAACTCTGTTAAAAATTGAGGTGGGATATTAAAAGTCTCATTAGAGCTTCAAAAGGAGAATGGCTTCTGACCTACCTGAAATTCTTCATTTCAGTCCTGCCTAAAAGCAGGGAGGAAATGTGGACTTCAAGGGTCATCTAACCCAAGGATAATTTATGTCTCTGTATCACAGAATGTAAACTCCTTGAAAACAAAAGCTATTTCATTTTTCTCTCTACGTCCTCAGTGCCTAGTACAGTGTCTGATAATGCAACATCCTCAATAAGCACTTGTTGAAATTAGTAAAGTTGACTGTTTTGTATCATTTCCACTAATTCCTACTTAAATATACCTATGATATAATGCAGAATGACCTTGGAGGAATTATTCAAATTCTCTGGGACTCATTTTCTTTATCTATGAATTGACAGGTTTGGACTGGCTGTCACTTCCTGTTCTAAATTTATAACCCTTTTATCTTCTTTGTGGTATCAGAATCCCAGGCTCTCAAAGATTTATAATAGCTAAATACTTTAGCATTTTACAAAGTTATTTACCAATATTACTTCATTTGATCCACATAAAAATCTTATGATGTAGAAGTGCTTATTATCCCCTTTTTATAGAAAAGGAAAATGACCCAGAGAACTTAAATCACTTGCTTAGGGTCACATATCTGAAATTAGATATGAACTCAGGTCTTCCTGATTTGAAGACCAGTGGTCTATCACTTATACCATGTTGTTCTCTGATTATGCCAGGACTATGTCAGTTCTGGAATCTCCAAGACGGAAAGGCTTCAAATGTGACTGAAAAAATGATGGTGATAAATGTGTGTCTTTCATCTGAGGATCAGACTAGTTAACTGTAGAGATTTTTCTGTCACCAAATTAGATACATTTAATAGCTTTTCCCCCTTTTTTCCAGTCAAGTCCAAGTCATTGATCAGCTAGCTGGTAAAGTGGATAAAGTACTTGGCTTATAATGAAGACTCAACCTCGTGAGTTCAAATCTAGCCTCAGATCCTTATTTGGTAGCTGTGTGACCCTGAACAAGTCACTTAACCCACTGTGCCCTGTAAAATGAGCTGAAGAAAGAAATGGCAAAGCACCTGAGTATCTCTGCCAAGAAAACCCAAATGGATCACAAAGAGTTGGACATGACTGAAATGACTCAATGCCAACAACCAAATCATAAATTCATCATAGGATTGTAATGGGCATCAGTACTTGAATTAAGTCAAGCTTCTCAAATTCTGAAGTAACAAACAAAGAAAATTTACCTGACAATTAAAGCTAATCTACAATGGAGTGGAATGATTTGGGAAATAATGAGGTTGCCATCACTACACATCTCACTGCAGAGACTTAATGACTACTTGTGGACTGAGCAGAGTCTGTCCCTGTTCAAGAATAGATTGGACCATTCCATCAATCAATCAACAAGGATTTATTAAGTGCCTCTCTTTTGACTATGAGGTTCTACAATTCTGTGAAATAAAGGCCCAACCTACATTCCATTAAAAGAATTCATAGTAAAGAGATACATTACAAAGATCCATTAGCTATCTGCTCTAAAAATTATTAAGCCAGACATCTTAAAGCCTAAGCTGCTTTCTGAAAATAAGTTCAGTACTTCAGGAAGCTGCTAATTCCCTTAGGCCACTATGAGAGAATTTACTACATAAGTCAGTTATTTCAAAATGGTGGCCAAAAAGAGTTAATGTACCTTCCCAAGGTATAGAACTATTCCTAGAGAGCAATTCATCTGTCCAGAATATTGACCTTCAAAGACATTATAATAGTTTCAAGAAGCAGAAGGAAAGAGAAGTGGTGAAATATGAGAGGAGAGAGGGAAGAAGGAAGGGAGACTGAGGGAGAGAAGAAGAGAGGGAGAGAAAGGGAGGGAGAGGGAGAGGGAGAGGAAAAGAGAGAGAGAGGGAGGGGGGAAGAAAAATACCAAAAGGCATAATTGAGTAGAAGAATCTATTTAACTTAATAAATAATTCACACAATGAAATATGAATTTATTTAGTCAAACCCCAAGCACACCACAAAATCATTCACAAGAATCACCCTAGTTTCACAGTGGAATAATGAGCATTGCTCCCTCTACTCTCTGACTGCCAGGAAGGGTAAAACAGCTGAGGCACCAACCTAGACTGACCTTAAGCTCTTCAGGTCTACCCCAGTCTCAGAGGGAAAAGACACGGCAGAGATCTGAATGATTGGACAGGCTGAGTTAGCAATCATACACTGAGTCACTGAATAATAGATAGCTTTGGGAGTTCTGAGGAGAAGGCTGCAGAATTGCCACATATGGTAATAGTAGAAGCTTAAGGGTCTTGGTAAGAATAAGGGAAAACAGGAGAAAAGAAACTTTGATATCTCAATACACACACAGATATATGTCAGTGTGTTATGTGCATATATATATACATACACATACATAGACACATATAATATACATATATACTGTATATATTGTATTTTAGTCATTTTAGTTGTGTTTGACTCTTCATGACCCCATTTGGTTTTTTCTTGGTAAAGATACTAGAATGGTTTGCTGTTTCCTTCTCCAACTTATTTTACAGATGAGGAAACTGAGGCAAACAGGGTTAAGTGATTTGCCCAGAGTCACATAGCTAGTAAGTGCCTAAGACCAGATTTGAACACAGGTATTCCTAGCTGAGATATATGTGTATGTATTTATTTAGACACATGTATACATACATACATGCATAAATATATGTTCATTTGTATATACACACATGCATATAATATATATCTGTCTTTTAAAAGGCTAAAAACAAACTTTCAGAAAAAAACATTCTAATTGTTAATGGTCTCACCACCTAGAAATTACTTAGCACTTATTTTGAACAGGGTTTGTATTGATTTTTCTGTGTATATACTTTATTTCCTATACCTACACACACACACACACACACACACACACACACACACACACACACTCAGTATCAAGCAAGCCTGTCAAGGACAGAATTTGTTTCAGTTTTGTCTTTATACCTTCAATGCCTAGCATGGTGCCAGACAAGTGGAAGAATCTCAAGACTGCAGGATTGTAGATTTGGAGCCAAGAAATAACTATAGAGATCAGATCAGTCAATACACTTACTTTATAGAGGAGGAATCCAAGATTAACTGAATTTCCCCAGGTCATCCAAGTAGGAAATGGCAGAACTGGCCTTTGAGCCCAGATTCACAGTAATCAAACCAAGTTCTCTTTCCACTAAACCATTCTGCCTTGCTAGGCACTTAATAAATTCTGGAAGACTTGAATTGTTGTAGTAGTCATTAGCAAAGGTATGTGGCTTGAATTTACTTCAGTACCTCTCAATTGCCCATTTGTAATGAATGTAATGAATGTTATTGAAGGAACAATGCTGGTGATATGAAAGTAAAGGTGATGGTGATGACAATGATGCTGCTGCTGACAGCATTTCCATGATACTTTAAGGTTTGCAAGGTGGTTATATACATATATATATATATGTTTGTATGTATTATAAATGAGATTTTATATTTGTGTACATATATACACATACATACATACATAATCTTATTTGATCCTAAAAATTCTGGGAGGTAGGTGCTATTATTATCTACATTTTACAGATGAGAAAACAGATCCTAAAAAAGCTTTCCAAAAGCACAAGTGTGACCATGTCATCCCCTTAGTTAATAAACTCCAGTGGCTCCCAATTGCCTCTAGAATCATTTTTTTAAATACTCTTTGGCTTTCAAAGTTCTTCATAAGCTAGCCCTCTCCCACCTTTCCAGTGTTCTTACACCTTACTTCCCAACACATACTCTTCAATTCAGTGACGCAGTCTCCTTTCTCTTCCACAAATAAGTCACTCAATTTCTTGGCTCCAAACATTTTCTCTGACTGTATCCCATGCTTGGAATGTTCTCCCTCTTCAATTCCACCTGCTGACTCCCCTGGCTTCCTTTATGTCCCAACTAGCATCCCAACTTTTATGGGAAATTTTTCTTAATCCCTCTTAATTCTATTTTCTCTGTTAATTATTTTTCCTGTATTTCCTTTATTTGCATGCCCTCCACCCCCCCCCATGAGATTCTAAGCTCCTTGAGTGCAAGGACTGTCTTTTGCCTGTTTTTGTATCCCCAGCACTTAGCACAGTGCCTGGTTCAGAGTAGGTGTTCCATATATGTTTACTAATTAACTGACAGGGTGAGTGATTTTCCCAGGGCTATAGATCTACTATGTGTCTGACTCAGGATTCAAACTCAGGTCTGTTTAACTCTATCACTAACTCTTCATTGTGATATAACAAAGGGGGTGGATAATGAAATTCAGTATCCTCTGTTGACTAACCCATAGATGGAAGATTCATAGGAGATTTAATTGGCAGGACAAACTTTGAAGAAATTTTCAGTATGCTTTCCAAATGGCTAAACTGAGACAGCGTATTGATCACCCAGGTTCCTAATGCAAACAGCAGAGTGCTGAGGTGGCACAAGTGTCAGCCGTAGGTTGCAGTTTGCAGCAGTTCCCTTTCCATCTCCTCTCCTGCTTTCAGGGGGCTGCTCACTCTGCAGTCTTCCTCTTCCCATGCTGATGAGCAGAATACAGCAATCTCACTTTGCCACAGGAAGAGCACACACTTGACAATTTGATTATGGCTGTCTGTCAGCTCCACCAGGGAGATTTTCTGGGAGCTTTCAGCAATTGCAAAATATTTTGATGTTGCACTGATTGTTGCTGTTAAAAACAAAAAAGCCTTTTAAAAATTTGATTTCTGATAACAGATCAAGATGTGCATAGAGCAAATCTGCTTCATCTGGCTATCGGGAGGTTTATACTGGTGCACCATGAAGTAGGCAGGAAGGAACCTATGCCAGTAGAGGGGAAGAGAAAGACTTGAATTATAGAGTTGGAAAGAATTGAATGGTTAAACAACAAAAGGGATGAATGGCTTGTGAACAGGGAGTTTAATTCAATTCAACGGGCATTTTAGTAAGTAAGTATCAGCTCTATGGCAATGTGGTTTAGAGGCCAGAAGGCTGTCCTCAGAATAAAGACAATCTGGGTTCAAGTCCTGCCTATGGGACCAGGTGACCTGCCTCAGTGCTCCAGACAACTCTCACAATTGAAGTAGCATATGAGTTGCCCATATATGTATGTGGGTAAAAGTGTAACATGGCAGGGAATTCCTTACACAGATGAATTCACAAACTTGGATTAAACTCAGTTCTATACCCCCTGGGCCTTTGTATCCTTATCTTCTGCTCTGCAATTTCCCACTCTGACATAAGGCTATCCCTCTCCTCCTCATTTTATCCTTTTTCTTTGGGAACTGTAATCAAGTCACTACTAACTCTGCCTTTGACAAAGTCATATCAATGAACTGCTATGTCGTCCCATTTACAACCTCCTTGACTTACAGATCATAACTCCCTTCCCTGGTCATCACTACCCAAATGTGTTGTCTCCCCCGTTAGAATGGAATGCCTTTGGGGCGGCTAGGTGGCGCAGTGAGTAAAGCACTGACCCTGGAGTCAGGAGGACCTGAGTTCAGTTCTGGCCTCAGACACTTCACACACACACACACACACACACACACACACACACACACACACACACACACACACCTAGCCGTGTAATCTTGGGCAAGTTAATTAACACCAATTGCCCTCCAAAAGACAAAAAAAAAAATGAATGGAATGCCTTTGAGAGGAGGGAGTGTCTCACTTTTGTACTGATGTTGACAGTATTTAGCACATAGCAAGCATTTGATAAATATACATTTCATTCATTAAGATGATGATGGTGATTTTATGCAAGATATTGTGCTAGAGATTAAGAAGATAAAGATGAGGGAAGGTAGGAGGTGCAGTGAATAGAGCACTGGCCCTGGAGTCAGTAGAACCTGAGTTCAAATCAAAGATAAAGATGAAAAATAACTGTTACCAAGTCTGACATCAAGGTCACCAAATCTGCCTCCAAGACCATCATATCTGACACCAAGATCTGCAAAGTTACCAAGTCTGATCCCAAGGCCCCCAAATCTGAAGCAAAGGTTACTGAGACTTATTCTAAGGTCATTGAATCTAGTGATTCCAGGGCTCCAGAATCCAGCGATTCTAAGGCTGCTAAGCCTGCTAGAACCCAAGCCTTCCCAGTCCACTGACTCTAAGGCAACCAAAACCACAGACCCTGGTGCTAAGGCCACCAAGCCTTTGAAGCAAATGCTTCTGCACCGAAGGACTTATTTAAACTCTAAGGCACCATCTTTTTTCTCAATCAGGGTATGATTATTCACTATTTTGCACAAATAAAGGAAATGGGGAGTAATAAAGACAAAAAGAAAGATGAGAAATGACTCGGTTTACTAAGGTTAAGAGAAAAAATAAAAATATGTGATACAAATAAGGCTATGATGAGGGCAAAGAAGGGATCCAGACACAATTCTATAAGAAAAAGGTGATGACCATTCAGTAGCATCAAGAAAATCAGCTACTAGTCTGCCAGCCCACTGGCATCATTACCTGATAGAAGAGCTGTGCTAGAGTTCCCCAAACACCTTCAATTCATGAGGAAAGTTGAAGAGATTTCAAGTGATAAAGTATTTATGGGATGATGGCCTCAGAAATTATATCAAGCCTTTTGCTTCTCTATATTTAGATCTGCATCTCTATTTTGCAAATTATCTTACATGATACACGCATATTTTTGAAAGCAAAAACCCAAACCAAAAGGGTTCATCACCATACAAGGAATTTATTTTTTTCCCACCAGAAACACAAAGTTTGGACTCTGTAAACCAATACATGAAAGTTGGCAATCCATGACCCAAAACAGATACATGAAACAGCAGGTATCTCAAAAAACACATTTTCTTAGAAATGAGAACATGCAAAGCAGATTTCCTTATTATTCTTTTCTCATAAGACAATGATTCAAGATGGTTACTGCCATGATTTCTGATGTACCCCCCACTCAGCCACTGTTTTGATGCTTTTTCACTAAATCTTGAGACAAATGGGGTCTGTTTCCATAAATGAATAAGCCTGAAAAGAGCCAAACATTAAAGAGAATAATTATAGAATTCCAAATGGAGAATAATTTGCCAAAAAGAAACCTCATGGCTGTAACCCTGGGGCTGCAGGTAACTTATAGATAGGCCCATATGATTTGTATTTCTCACTAATGCAATCAATCATCATATCTGGAATTTATCCACTCAGTGATGAGATGTCCCAACATGAAACCAGATTTTTAAGATGCCATTAGTCAAATAGCTTTTAATGACTTCTACTTTTAGACAACAATTTGCGCTATTTAAAACTCTAAATTGTCCTAGACTCTTCTTCAGCAGGTATAAAGCCAACTCTGCTGACATGGCTTATAGCCTGAATAGAGAAGGAAATGACTGTTAGGTATACATTGGCAGAACAAATTATCTAGAAGGATGTGTGCTGCTTGTTCAAGTGACTTTAATGAATATGATTTTTTGGAACTTCAAGATTACTTCCTAAATGGCTGAAATGGCTCTGTAATGTCAAGTCATTCACAATTTTTTTTCTTTTTCAGCTGATCTCTGATTTCATCAACATCAGGAACTCCCAAAAGGAAACTCCCTCTTCCAATGCAGATAATGACCTCTTCTGTTACAGTTTATATTGCTAAAGATTTTACCTAGTTCAGTATGTATCAAAAGCAGGACTTCCTGACTTTGAGGACATTACTCTTTGCACTACACTGTTCCATTGCTCTACAAAGTATTTCTCTGAATTCATTTTTTTCAAATCAACTCAATATACATCTAGTGTTAGGAAAACCATGGTGAGCCACATAATAAATAAAAATGAGTTTACAGCGATAAAAGCCCCATTGTCTAACTACTTAGTATGATAAAGTTTGGGATATAGCAGAGGTAGAGTCCTATTCGCTAAAATATAACAAAAGCATAGTTATAATCTGATGTTTCAAGATTAGCTCAATTTTTTTTCCCCTAGGGGCAGCTAGATGGTGAAGTGATATAGCACCTGACCCAGAGCTTTGAAGACCTGGGTTCAAATAGTGAAGGGAAGGAGAGGGTAGAATTATGGCCCCCAGATGTTGAGGGGAATTAAATGTATTTCTGTACCTGATATACATTTGAAGTAAGTTTGAAGTAAATATTTCTTTTTGAAGCTAAGTTTACTATTAAGTTGTTAAATGACTCTAAGGAGTGGGAAACGTTGAACTTGGCGGGGGGGGATCAGTAGAGATGAGCCAATGATAGAGATAAAAAGACTCTCCCCAATCCCTTCAGACTACTTTAGAATTCTGAGGGAGGGGTAAAATGTAATACACTTGGCTTCCAGGCAGCAGAGATCAGAGGAGTCATTATTACACTTTTTTATACCTCCTCCTCTCCCTGCCCCGCACACAAAGTAATTAGTATTTTCTCCATCTTGGAATTACCATCTATTACTTAGGATCTACTTTGCTTTTACTTATATAAATTCTTGATCCTTCCCACCCCAGAAGAATGTAAACTGCTCAAGGGCAGGGACTGCTTCATTTTTGTCTGTTTCTCTAGAAGTTAGTGCAATATTTTGAATATAGGAAGGTCTTAATAATCGTGGAGTTGAGTTGAATATAGGGGCACAGTTATACTTTTTTTTTTCTTCCAATTTGGGAGGTTGCTGACGACACTTCTTCCACAGGCTTCTCTGCAGGATTTCTCTTCGCTTTCCCCAATTCTGAACAAATCCAGTCGGAGCCCCTTTGAAAGCAGTGCTTTTCTAAGAAATGTTAATCTTTTAAGACAGGTCAGCTAACTACAAAAACAGATTGACTCCCTCACATAAGCTCTCTGAGCTATTTCACAAAGCACACTTTGAAAATCTATTCTTATATAGCATCCTATAAATTACTACCGATAAGGATAATCTGACCCATGGCCTCCTTTCTCTTCTTAGTCTCTCTTTGGCGGGCACCCCTCTCCTTCACCCACATCAATTGGTGGCCTTCATGTGTCGGAACTCCTATTCTTCCTTCTCAAACTGATCATAAATTTCTACTTCATTTTGACTTAGTAGTCTTGAATAATCTCATGACAATTAAGAGAAGAGGCACACTGAGAGTTTTGGGTAGGACAATGGTCCTTGTACATTCTTGCAAAATGTGTCACTCTGTCCTATTTGGAATCTCCTCCCCCTCTCACCCTCTCCCTTTCTCTCCCTCTTTCCCCCTCTATTCTTCTCTCTCCCTCTCTCTCTCTCCCCCTCTCTCCTCCTCCCTCTCTCTCCCTCTCTCCCTCTCCCTTTCTCTCCTCTTTCCCCCTTTCTCCCTCTCTCTCTCCCTTTATCTCTCTCTCTCTCTCTCTCTCTCTCTCTCTCTCTCTCTCTCTCTCTTTCTCTCTCCCCCTTTCTCTCCCTCTCTCTCTGTTATTCTGTCTATCCTTTGAAGTCCAGATCTAGTCCTATATGAGACATTACCTTAACACTTCATCATCATATTGAAGAATCATATTTCTGAAGTAGAAAGGGCCTCAGAGGCCAGGTATAACCCTTTCATTTAATAGATTAAAAAACTACGGCACCAGAATGTTACATGACTTGTCCTTGGTTATACTCCCAACATGGGTCAGGGCCAGAACTTGAACCTACCTTCAGATACATACGTGACTCCAAGATCTGCCCTCTAACTAAGGCAGCAAGGTAAAAGAATGGAGAGAATGCTGATCTTAGAGTAAAGAAGAACTGAGTTCAAATACCTACTCAGACACTTATTAGTTATACAATTCTAGACAAGTCTCATACTTTTTTATTTGTTTTTGGAGGTAATGGCGGTAAAGTGACATACCCAGGGTCACACAGTTAGTAAGCATCCAAGGCTGGATTTGAACTGAGGTCCTCCATACTCCAGGGTTGGTACCCTTAAATAATTCTTGGCCTCCCTTTCTTTATCTGAAAAATGAATAGCCTGGAAGCCATGGCCTCAAGAGCCTTTCTAGCTCCAAGATCTACTATTTCATTATTCCCTATTGCCTCTCATCTCCACCTTTAGATGATAACCTTCTCTAAGGTAGGATATATGTATCATAATTTCCTCTTTTTATTTCTTTTTATCCATAACAATGCCTTACAGAGTTTCTTGTTCATAGGATAGGCTTAATAATGTTTATCTAAAGGCTAATTAAGTAGCCTCAACAGAACTTCAAGTTCACATCAGCACTCACTTATCGGATATTTTAAATTGGATAGTACCCAAACATCTCAAACTCAATATTTAAAAAAAAAGAACTCACTTTCAAAATACTCCCCAGGGGGCAGCTAGGTGGTGCAGTGAATAGAGCACCGGCCCTGGAGTCAGGAGGACCTGAGTTCAAATGAGGCCTCAGACATTTAACACTTAATAGCCATGTGACCTTGGGCAAGTCACTTAACCCCAATTTTCCTGCCTTTCCCCCTACAAAAAGAAAAAAATACTCCCCCAGAATGTTCTTCTCAATCAAACCTCATCATTTCTGCGGAAGGCACCACCACTTTTCTAGCCTCCCATATTTGTAGCCTGGGCATCATCCTGGACTCTTCATTCTCCTTCACTCTACATATTTAAAACGTTGCTAAATCTTGAAATTTCCGTGTCCACAGTTATTCTTACATTCAGTCCCTTCTTTCAACTCACATGGCCACCACTTTGCCTCAGGTTCCCATCCCCTTTTGCATGAGCTATTGCAATGCTCTCCTAACTGGTCTTTCTTCCTCATCTATCTCTTCTCCAATACATTCTCCACACAGCTGCCAAAGAGATATTTCTTCAGTATAGACCTGACATCACTCCCCTACTCCATAAACATCACTGGTTCACTATTGACTCTACAATTAAAAATATAAACTCCTTTGCCTAAATTTTAAAGCCATTCATGACATGGCCATAATATATCTTTCTAGTCTCATCATACAGAACGGTCCTTCACACACTCTACAATCCAGCCAAACTGGTCTTCTCTCTGTTCCTCACAAATAACATGCCATGTCCTATCCCTGACCCTTTATACTGGTCACCTGCCATGCCTGGAATGTACACCCTCTTCCTCTCTGCCTCACAGAACTGCTTTCTTTCTTCAAGTTGCCAGTCAAACACCACTTTCTACATGGGCTTTCCAGATTCTCCTTGCTGCTAGTTTCTTTCTTCACTAAATAGCCTATATTTAACTACCTCATATTTAGGTACTATTGCTCTACTTATATTTGTTCTATATGTTTTTTCTCTATGCACATGTCACCTCCAATAATGAAAGCTTCTTAAATCTAGGAATTAATTTGTGTTTATTGTCTTTGTAGCTCCCAGGGTCTAAGATAGTATGTCAGGTACTATACCAACTTCTTTTTTTTTTTTTTTTTTTTTTTTGGGAAGCAATTGGGGTTAAGTGACTCGCCCAAGGATACATAGTTTGTGTGTGTGTGTGTGTGTGTGTGTGTGTGTGTGAAGTGTCTGAGGCTGGAACCGAACCCAGGTCTTTCTGACTCCAGGGCTGGTGCTCTATTCACTGCGCCACCTAGCCACCCCTATACCAACTTCTTAAACGAAGTATTGCTGTGGTATTCTAAATGGTCTCCCAAACTCCAGTCCTTTTCCTTCCCTAGCCCTTCCTTCACACATTGACACAAATCTCACTGTGTCACTCTCCTGCTCAAAAGTCTTCAGTGGTTCCTGACTGCATTAAAGATAAAATAAAAACTCCCAACTCTTGCATTTAAGGCCATTTGTAACCTGGCTCCAATCTACCTTGACACTGATTGTTAACTGAATAGTGGTAGTGTTTTCTTCAATCATAACATTTAGCAGATGATTTTCAAATCTGTCTCTAGCCTCAGTTTCCCTCCACAGTGTCAGTCCCATATGTCTGAGTACTTACTAGAAATCTTGACCTCAATGTCCTGCCAGCAAATCACACTTAGTATCTTCCAAACTAAATGTATCCTTTTTGAAATCTTCTCCTCTTCTCCACTTCTTTTCTGTAGATAAAAATGCCATTTCCAAACTAACCAAACTTAAACACTCAGGGGCCTTCTGCTCAATAAGTTGTCAAGTCCTATCAATGGAATATCTAAAATTCCATCCATATCCATCTTTTCCTCTTTGCTTACAATGTTACTACCTTATTCAAGTTTCTATCACCAACTTCTTATAAGAAGCATAATAATTATTCTAAGGAGTATCCCAGCCTCCAGCCTGTGTCCTTGCCCAGTCCATGCTTCGCACACTGACAAAGGTAACTTCCCAATGCATAGGTCTCACCATATCACTGTCTTACTCAAAAGCCTTCAGTGGTTCCTGAGTGCATTAAAGATAAAATACAAAACTCCCTGTCCTTGCATTTAGGTCCATCTGTAATCTGACCTCAATCTACAGTGTGAGTGTCCTTCATTTACTCTACATTACTGCTAGACCAGACTCAGAGCTTTTCCCTTAATGCAATCTGATCTCTCTCCTGCTTCTTTGCATTCAGCAAGCCCAGGTATTACACCTATAATGTACTTTCTCCTCCTCTCTACCTATTCAAATTCTTCTCTTGCCTCTAAGCTCAGTTCTGTTCCTACCTCCTTCAGGAAGCCTTTATCTCCTCAAATGAAAATAATCACTCCCTACTCAGTTCCCTAGTGCTCTCTGTTTAGACTTCTCCTTTGACCTCATTACATTCTACTCTTTATTGTACTTATCTGTATGCATGTCAAGGGCCCCCAGTGTACTCTAAAATCCTTGAGCTACTCCCAAATTCTCCCTCTGCCATGATCACTCAGCAACCTCTACTCCCTGGAGGTTCATGACATCAAATTTATCACCCAGTACAAATCTTGGTTGCCATTATCTATTGACCCCCAGGACACTCTCCTTCCTTTGTCAATGAGTTCAGCACCTGTCTTATAGCCTCTCTCTCTCTCTCTTCTTCCCAACTGCTACCCACATATTTGTGTACTTCAACATAAATATTAATATTCCTTCAAAATAGGAATTTCCTAGTTCCTCAATTTACTCAGTTCCTATGACTTTCTCCTCCACTTCACCTCAGTTAAACACCACAATAACCATATCCTTGATCTTGGCATCAAACATAGATGTTCCATTTCCATGTTCACACATTCTGAAATTCCTTTATCTGATCTTTTATCATTACATCTCTCCCAATGCCTTACATGTTCTAACAATGATTTTCATCCTCCTCATCATCTTTATTTTCCCCACCCCTGTGTTTTTCCTCAGGCCATCACCCGTGCCCTAGCTATATTCTCATCCCTCTCTATCCTAAACCCATCCCCTCTCATGTTCTCTAGTCAGTTACGACTATTGGCATCCTCACTCTCTATCTATAATCTCCCCATCTACTGGCTCTTTTCCTGCTACCTACAAGCATGACCATGTTTGCCTACCCTTAATATACCTGATGATGAAGACCCAACCATCCCCACTCTTCTTCCCTTCTTTGCTAAACTCATTTAGAAAAGTGCTTCCATTTCCTCTCTTCTGCATCTCTTTTAAACCCTCTGCAATATGACTTCAAATTTCATCATTCAAAAGAAACTGGTTTTTTTCCCCAAAATTACCATTGTTGTTTTTGCTCAGTAGTTTCAGTTGTGTCTATCAGGGGTTTTGTGAAAGATATTGGAATGGTTTGCCCTTTCCTTCTCCAGCTCATTTTGCAGATGTGGAACTGAGACAAACAGTGTTAAGTGAATTGCCCAGGGTCATACAGCTAGCAAGAGTCTGAGGTCAGATTTGAAATCACAAAGATCAGTCTTCTTGACTTCAGACCCCAAACTCTACCCACTGTAATACCTAGCCCCCAGGTACCAGCACTCTCTTAATTGGCAAATCGGATGGCCTTTTCTCAATTCTTATAGTTCTTAACCTCTCTGATGCCTTTGAGACTGTTTATCCTCCTGAATATTCTCTCACCTCTGGGCTTTCGTGACACTGCTCTGTCTTGATTCTCTCTGTATCTGCCTGATCATTCCTTCTTAACTTCCTCTGATGGCTATTCATCCAAGTCATTCCTGCTAAGTGTGGGTGCCCCCCAAGGCTATGTCCTGGACCTTCTTTTCTCTTCACTTTGTACTTTCTTACTTAGTAATCTCCTCATCTCCTGTCATTTAACTTACCGGCTCTCTTCATGATGTTGTCTTCCCCATGAGAATGTAAGTTCTTTGAGTTTAGGGATTTGTCTTTCCATCCCTAGAGCTTACTTAGCATAGTATCTGGCTTATCATAAGCACTTAGCATTTGTAGCTTAGACTTGGCTTGAAGTCAGGTTCTAAGTCATTTTTCATCTAAACCTATCACAATGATTGCACATGTAGATGATGATGATCATAACACCATTAAAAAGAAAAGGAGGAGACAGTGAAATAATAATCATAATAATAGTGATAATAAGCAGCGAGGTGGTACAGTGGAGAGCCTGCTGGGCCTGGAGTCAGGAAGACTTATCTTTGTGTTTTCAAGTCTGGTCTCCAACACTTACAAGCTGTGTGTCCTTGGGCATGTCACTTAACCCGAATTGCCTCAATTCCTCATCTGTAACACAAGATGGAGAAGGAAATGTCAAACCAGTCCAGTATTTTTGCCAAGAAAACACAAAATAGGGTGTAGCAGCAAGCACCCCAAGCGTCCTCAGGGTTTGCAGCTACCACAGGTTCTTGGATCTGCTTTGTTAAAGGAAAGCAACTCAAAATGGGTTAACAAGCTTACTTTAATCAGTCAGACATATATCGTTTACCTTGTTCAGGAGAAATGGTCAGCACCCTGAACCTCAAAGTATACAGGCATAATTATCAAGACAGAAACATCAAGTAGACAGATTTCCAAACTGTCCAACCATTACATCCATACCCAGTCAACATCTGGGTTTCCACATTCTGGGTTTTTCAAAGCCGGGGGACTCTCAACAACGGCTTCCCAGAATTCAGATCAAATCACAGAACACTTCTCAAAGTGAGTCCCAAAACAAAGCTACACTTCAGGGCTTATATAGCCTTCTCCTGGCTCAGAGAATGTAACAACCTTATTGACTCACTGGCCAATCAAGAAGTATCTACTGAAAAACAAGCCTCCCCCACCCCAGGCTTCAGGTGCACATTAGCCTAGGGGCAGGGAAGATCTTTAAAATTTACATTCTTATTACATAGGGTCACAACCAAAATGACTGAATAACAACACAATAGTAATAATAATTGTAACACTATAACTGCAAATGTTCATAGAGTCCTGAAAAGTTCACAAAATTATTTAAATACTTTACCTCATTCTCCAGGCCCTTCCTAACCTAGACCCCTCCGAGTGGTCTTCTTACACTTTACTCCCCAATAAGTACTCTTCAGTCTGGTGTTACTGGCCTCCTTGACTCTCCCATGAACAAAACATGCCATCTCTTGGCTCCAGGTATTTCCTCTAGCTGTCCACCATTCCTAGAGCACTCTCCCTCTTCTACTCACTCTACTGACCTCCCTGATCTCCTTTAGGTCCTAACTAAAATCCCACCTTCAACAGAAAGTCATCCACAATCCCTCTTTTTTCCATTGCATTCCCCTTGTTGATGTTCTATTTATCTTATATATACTTTGCTTTGTATAAATTCGTTTGCATGTCTTCTCCTTCATTATACTGGAAGCTCCTTGAGGGTATGGACTACATCTTTCACCTCTTTTTGTATCTCCAGAGCTTAGCACAGTGCCTTGGACACCTGGTAGAGATGCTTAATAAATATTTGTTGATTGATTACTGATTCTCATTTGTGGATTGGGCTAACTAGTAACATAGGTTCCTTTCAATCTGTGATTCTGTGGATCGCATAACAATTTTATAAGATAAATATTTTATGTTATTATCCCCATTTTACAAACAAGGAAAGTAGGGCTCAGAGATGTTAGCAGACTTGCTTGTAGGTACACGGTTATAGAATGTCAGAGGCAGCCTAAGACCTCAGGTCTTCCTGACCCTGAATCTAGGAGTCTAACCACCATATAAGAGCTACCTCTAAATGGCTGATGATTAATAAATGTTGGCTGAATTGAATTGATTTCAACTCTCAGGCACTATGTGACCTGTTCTCATTATGCCCACTTAGTGATTCAATTAAATCTTTGCAAACTTTGCAGCATAATTAATAGTGTCACATTACTTTCCACTGTCCATTCCAGCATTTTAGCTGAGTCAGGAAGAATCTGATCACCAAGTTGTTGGTAAGGCAGTATTTAATAAATCCTAAGACATACCTTTGTCCTATGTCAGATCTATGTCTGAAGTCCTTTCTTTCTTTTGATTAATGAAAAGCATTTCCAGCCACCTCTTTACCTTGGAGTTAGGCTTGAAATTAGAAAGCTCCCCACTCCTCAAGAAGAAGTTGGATTTGTTCAATAAGAAAACAGAAACAGACAACTTGAATATGTATCTGTATAGCCACATTGGTGGTTTCTCTATCTTCAGAAAGTTTTAAAAAATAACAACTCATAATGCAGCACACACAGACATACATAACAACATGCTCCCTGTATGAAACAGGACGATCTCATCAGTGACTAGATTTCTAAGAAGGAAAGTGGATGCCCTTGTACTGTCTGTGGTTGGCAGAGAATTGTCTGGCTTTGATATACACAGCATTTGAAGCAGACACTTTGAAGCTGAAGCCTTACATCATTATTCCATACATACCAAATCCATTCATTCATTTCTGTAATCTCTCACTGGCGCTGCAGCTGTCAGAGCCACCTACATCTATGGAGGAGAATCGTGCCCCTTTGAGATTTCAGGCGACATTTTGGGGAAAGAATACAGCACTCAAGAGAATCAAATTACTCCTCTAGCAGAACACATCTCCAAAAAAAGCGAAAAACAACAACATCTCAAGGTGTAAGAGGTATTTACATTGATTGTTGCCTTCTAGTTTTATAACCTCAGTTTCTAGTAGACAGTGTGATTCTCAGCACTTTGCAGAAAAGAAAGGTTACCATTATTTTACATCACAAATTGCCTCTATTGGCTTGTAAGGTTGGGTCTGTCCCTTATATCAATCTGCAGGTTCAATGATAGTTAACAGAATAATGTGGTAACCAAAAGACTCAGTGCAATCTGACTTAAGGGGGTAAGACTCCCAGAAATATAGGGATGGTAGTCGCACCGTACCCTGCTCCTGTCAGTTTTCATCTGGAGTACAGTGTTCAGTTCTAGGCATCCCATTTTGAGAACATTCATAACTACAGATGGTCCAGGGGAGGACCACCAAGATAATGAAACAGCACAGTGGATTGAGCAAGGGGCCAGCAGTCAGGAAGACCTGATCTCAAAACAAGACTTAGAAACTACATAGTTGTATATGGTGCTGAGGAAACTACCTGATTCCTGCCTCTCTGTTTCCTCAGCTCTAAAATGGAAGAGCACCACCTACCTCACAGAATTTTTGTGGGGGTGGGGAATCACATTTATGAAGTACTTAACGCAGTTTCTGGCAAATAGTAGGTGCTCATAAATAAAGGTTTCTTCCCTTCCTTTGCTCTTTCCCTGAGTCTATGGCATATGAAAATCAGTTGAAGAAACTGGATATTTAGAACAATTTGATGCAATCTGGAGCAGTAATAATTAAAAGGGGATATGAGAACTATATTTGATGTTTTTTCTTTTTTTTTGGAGGGGGGAAGGCAGAGCAATTGGGGTTAAGTGACTTGCCCAAGGTCACATGTAACAGTAAGTGTTAAGTATCTGAGGTCACATTTGAACTCAGGTCCTCGTGGATCCTGGGCTGGTGCTCTATTCAATACACCACCTAGCCACCCCAATGCATTCAATTTTCTGAAGAGCTGTCACACGGAGAAAGGAATTAGACTTGTTTGTTTTGACCTCAAAAAAGCAGAGCCCAGAGCAATGAGTGCAAGTTGTAAAGAGACAAATTTAGATATGGTGTCAAGGTAAAAAAAATATATAAATAAAAAAATAAAAAACAACTTCCTACTCATTGGAGCTGTCCCAAAGTGAAAAGATTACCTCCAGAAGAGACAAGTTCCCTAGCCTTACAGATCTTCAAGCAGAGACTGGACAATCACTTATTAGGGATGTGATAGTGGAAATTCCTTCACATATAGATCAGAGCAGGTGACCACTAAGATATCTACCAACTCTCTTATTTTGAGATTCTGTGCCAAATAGGGATATTTTAAATCAGCATACAAATAAGTGTTTAAAATTATCCCCCTACTACAACACACTGAAGTAATTTAATTGCTTAGGTAAGCCAGGGAGCTAGTGACTTGAATACCAGTGTTTGAAGATAGGGAATGGTCTTCCTGTTCATTCATGCATTTTCATCTTCTGAATGAAGGCAGCAAGACGGGAGGGTATTGGTCTTTAAGGAAGAAGAACAGAGGGGCAGCTATTCCATGCACTACCTTAATAACTTGGGGCAAATTGCAGGATTTAAAGCTGGAAAGGATCTTTCCTTCAGAAAAGCTCAATCTTACTGAAACTGAAGCCCAGAAATAAATGTGATTAGTAAGTAGTGGCATTAGAAGAAAAGGAAAAAAACAGTGCTTCTCTTTTGTTTGAGTTGAAGAATTAAATATTGAAATGATAAATGCTGGCAATGGTAATAGTCAAAATACCTCCTACCATTCTGGCTACTCACCTCTTCTAATCTACATGGAATGAAAAGGTCTCAAAATATAAACGCATAGGGAAAGAAACCAAACCATGTGGGAAGAGGATGAAATACACACCACCCTTTTCCCGCTCCCCAGTACCATAGTTGTACCAAAGCGGATTCAAGTTGTCTACTGGGGATTTGCTTTCATCTCTATATTCTATATTTTTATTCAATTACCAAAGAAAGCAATGATTTTATCCTGCCTATACAACACTCCACAGAACATTAAACATAAAAGAGTAATGATAAGAGAGAAGCTTGTCCCAGGACTGACCATTTCTTTCTGAACTCCATGGAATATAAGATGAAAAGAATAAAAATAATCATAGCTATCATCATAATGACAATAAGCCTACATCCTAATATTTTATTCAACTACAAAAGACGCTTATTTTATCTACCTGAGCTATAGTCCACGGAATATTAGCCATAGAAGTATAATAGGACCATAGTGACCTATCCCCAAGACCATTTCTATATAAACTATATTAAACAAGATAAGAAAAAAAATGTTCTGTAATAAAAGAAGTTATGGATAATAATAAAGAAAAACTGTCTGTAATAAAAAGTAAAGCAGCAGGAGGAAATGGATAGTGTCTGGCCTCATAGTCGGAAAGACCTGGGTTCAAGTACTACCTCTTGCATATACTACATAGGTATGTCACTTTAAACTCATGCTCTAGGCAACTCCCAAAGACTCTAAGGTAAAGACCAGCTGCTGATCATTAAAGAAAATTGCCACATTGGGAATTACCTATTGAACATTTTTTTTTTTAAGTAGAAACACTTCATTGAGTGACAGTAATTATCCATTTCGCCATCACATCAACAAATAACACATCCAAATCCACTCATCACTAGCAATTACCCTCATAAGCACCAGTTTAGGGCATTTAAAGTTTATGCTATTTGTGCTCTAGAATCGTGGCAAGAAAAAAAAAACTTTTAACACTGATACAGAAGTAACAAAGGAATTTAAATCTGTATCAATTAATTCCAAGTCCCTAGGAGGCTGTTTCTGTTTGCCAGGGTCAAGAAAGAGCAATGGATGGATTACAATAAGACCTGCCTGAGAAGCTCCACCAGTAGATGAATGAATGCTCAGTTGTCTCTATGAGTGGGGTTGTGATTCTTGCCCTACATTATCCCTATCATGTAATAAAAAATTAAAAATGTCTTTCAAAATGCTTATTTAGACCTTAATTTTAATTGCATTGGCTCCTACCTTTGTTTTTTTTTTCCTCTTTACTTTTTAAAAGAAAATTTTAATTTAGCCTTCAGAGACATATAATGCTAGGGGGTTTCAAAAGTAAGAACTAATCTTCACATTGGATGTACTCTATGCCATCCAAAGATCACAAAATTAATGAGGTCAACTTTAAAGGTGAGAAACTTTCTTGATTTGGTTCAGTTTGAACAAAAGAGAAAAAAATATGTTTTTCTCTTTTCACTGCTGATATTTAACTTTATTTCTAGATCTAGCTCCTGATAATTTGCATTAGTTAAGAATGGAAATCTGCTTTCTTGATATGTATTTTTAAAAATTAACGTGAGATCTGGCTTTAAAGCTTTTATTAGAAGAAAACTCAATTGTATATGCATTTTAGAGAATGGCTGGCAACTATTTAAAATAATGTGGTAAAGCTCTTGTCCTTTTATTATGTACATCTACACAAGGACTCTGGACTGGAGGGGGAGATTACTAAAGACAAGGAATGCCAACTTGTAAAAACAGCATGAGGGAAGTGCCAAAAGTCTTCAGCTAGAAAAACGGGTCAGTGAGTTTCACTTCAGACATCATTTCAATGGACCGATGGTATCAGTAAAACAATATGTTTACCAGCATCTACGTTTACTAGCATCTACTGGGAAAACCTAACATTTTCCACCAATCTGTACTTTGGTATCTTGGCTTCCAAACCACCTTTAACATTTAACTAGATATCAGGGAGTCTAGACTATGTTTCTGAAATCAAAATGAAGGGTGATTTTATTGTTGATGTTCAGTCATTTTTCAGTTGTGTTCAGCTCTCTGTAACCCCATTTGAGGTTTTCTTGGAAATGATGCTGGAATGGCTTGCCATTTCCTTTTCCAGCTCATTTTATAGATCAGGGAGCTAAGAAAACAGGGTTAAGTGGGGGGGGGGGGTGGAAGGGAGAGGGAGAAGTTTGATTTTAGCAAATCACAAAAGTTTCCTCATTTACAAAACTGAGTAACTAAACTGACAAATATAAAAACAAGAAGTTTATTAGACAATGAAGTAGGAAATAAGTCAAAAATAACCATTATTTGAGCAGAAAAGCACTCAGGCAAGCTCTCTGAACATTTGCCTCCAAATACCTTCAAAATAATTCCTCAAATGAAATTCTGTAGTGGCAGAGCCAATACACAATGAAAATGAGACATACTTCTAGTCCAAGACAATATAGGAAGGAGATGAGAAAGAGAAATCTGTAAAATGGCAGAGGAGGTTGGCCTGAAGACCACGTGGTTAAAACATCAGTGGTGGGAGTAAAGAGTGGTGACAGAAGCAGCAGCAGCTTTGGAAGTTCTCAAGCTAGAGAAAATTTTACCACCTTGGAAGCACTGAAAACTTGCAAATCCTCAGAAATGGCTCTGAAAAGGGTAGTGCATAAAAGTCTGAAGCATGAGACAAACTCCCATCCAGTCACTATGGGAACAGAGTCAAACATTAACATAAAGTCCAAAATCAAGAAACAGGGCAGGAAATAAGCAAACAACAACAACAACAGAAAGAACCTGACATAAAAATCTAAAATAATAACAGGGAAGATCAAGGGACAAAGTCAGAGGAAGATAAGGAAAAAAAAATCTGCCAGCAAAACCTCAAAGAAAAAATAAGAACTGGACACAAATATAAGAAAAATTCTTGGAAGAAATAAAAAATTATTTCCAAAAACCAAATAAGAGTAGTAGAGAAAAAAGGCAGGTAAATAAATCAAATCAAAGGAAAAATGTTATGAAAAGACAAAACCTTTGCAAAAAATTCACAAAAAATTACTAAAGAAAATAACTCCTTAAAAAGCAGAATTGGTCAAATGGGAGATCAGCAGCAGCTGTGGCCATTTCCAGATTCATCAACACATAGACGAAAAGGACAAAGTGAGAGGTCAGTGCAGTCTGGACTTTGGGACCCAGTAAGTGGGAGTGTGTGGCTTTTGCCCCCGGGCAAGAAGCTGCTGAGACGCTGGCACAGCCAGCCAGTGCCACGTGGCAGCTTCAGCTCCTGGCCTGCAGAGTGTAGGGGGACCAAGCACCAATCTCAATCTTGCTTTAACCTTCTTGGATCTGGACTGCAGTCTAGGGTGGAGGTCCTGGGGTGTGTGTCCAGCTTGCCAGAGAGTGTGCAGACCTCAGAGAGGGCACCCATCTAATACCTCCAGCAGCTGAGAAAACCCCAGCATTTGGGATGAAAGCTCCCCTGTCTGGTGGCAGAGTCCTACTGTGGTAAAAAGCCCAGGGGTCAAGTGACTGAGGGGCGACACGACCAGGCAAAAGAAACAAAGCAGACAGAAGATTACAACATTACACTCCTATTTTGGGGACAAAAAGGAGCAAAGCATGGAACAGGAGGAAGACAGTGAAGTCAGAACTCCTGCACCAAAAGCTTCAAAGGAAAATATGAGCTGGTTACAGGCCACAGGGGACCTTAAGAAGCAGATAAGAGAAGTGGAGGAAAATTGGGGAGAGAAATGAGAACAATGCAAGAAAATTATGAAATAAGAGTCAACAGCCTGACTGAGGAAAATCACAGCTTAAAAAATAGACTAACTCAAATGGCAAAAGAGGCTCAAAAAGGCAATGAGGAGAAGAATGCCTTAAAAAGCTGAATTTGCCAGATGGAAAAAGAATCTCAAAAGCTCACTGAGGATAATCATTGCTTCAGAATTAGATTGGAGCAAATGGAAGCTAATGACTTTATGAGAAATCAAGAGGCTGTTAAACAGATCCAAACAAATGAAAGAATAGAAGGCAATGTGAAATATCTCATGGGAAATATCCATGAAATATTTCATGGGAAAAACCACTGACCTGGAAAATAGATCCAGGAGAGAGAATTTAAAAATTATTGGACTACCTGAAAGCCATCATCAAAGTAAGAACCTAGAAATCATCCTCCAAGAAGTTCTCAAAGAAAACTGCCCTGAAGTTTTAGAACCAGAGGGCAAAATAGAGGTTGGAAGATTCCACCGATCACCTCCTGAAAAAGATCCCAAAAAGAAAACTCCTAGGAATATTATAGACAGGTTCTGGAATTCCCAGATTAAGGAGAGACTATTACAAGCAGCCAGGAAGAAACTATTTTAATATTGTGGAAACACAATCAGATTAACCCAGGATCTGGCAGCTTCTACATTGAGGGATTGAAGGGCTTGAAATATGATATTCTGGTAGGCAAAGGAGCTGGGATTAAAACCAAGAGTCACATACCCAGCAAAACTGAGTATCATGTTTCAGGGGAAAATATGGTCATTCGGTGGAATAAAGGACTTTCAAGAATTCTTGTTAAGAAAACCACAGTTGAATAGAAAATTTGACATTCTGATACAAGAAGCAAGAGAAGCATGAGAAGGTAAACAGGGAAAAGAAATCAGAAGGAACTTATAAAAGTTGAACTATTAACATTCATACATGGAAAAACAATAATTGCAACTTATGAAACCTTTCTCAGTAGTTGAAGGGAATAGAAATATATATATATATATATACATATATATATATATATATATACACACACATATATATATGAGGGTTTATGGGCATATGTTTACAGGTATACATAGACAGAGGGCACAGGACCAATTTAATAGGAAGGGATGATACTTAAAAGGTGAAATTAAGAGGTGAGAGGGGAATATAATAAGAGGAGGTGGGGAGAGACAGAATGGGGTAAACTATCTCATATAGAAGAGGGAAGGGAAAATGGTCACAATGGAGGGGAAGAATAAGAAGGCAAAAGGGAATGGGTCAACCTTATTCCCATTGAATTTGGCTCAAGGAGGGAATGAAATACACACTAAATAGGGTATCTCACCCTACAGGAGAGTAGGGGAGAAGGGGATGAGAGGGGGGAGGATAGAAGGGAGGCCAGGCTGGGGGGAGGGAAGTTGGAAGCACCCACTTTTGAAAAGGGATGGGATCAAAGTAGGGAATAGAACAAGTGGGAGGTGGGATAGAAGGGAGGGAAATGTAGTCATTCTTTTACAATATATCTACTATGTTATTGATTTGCATTAGCCACACATGTACAACCTATACTGAACTACTTATCTTCCCAATAAGGGTAGGTGACAAGGGAAGAAGGGAATAAATCTGGAATTCAAAGTTTTAAAATCAAATATTCATATATATATATATATGTATGTATATATATATATATATATATATACTATTGTTAATACTATTTTACATGTAATTGGGAAATAAGATATACAGGCACTGGAACATAGAGATCCACTGGAAAAGTCGAAAGGGGTATGGGAGAAAATATGGGAGAGAGCAGATTGGAGGAGGGGATATCCTGTGGGACTGCTATCTTGGGGCAGTGGGTAGGGGAAAAACGGGGAGAAAATTTGTAACTCAAAATCTTGCAGAAATGAATGATGTAAATCAGAAGTTAATAAAGCATTTGAAAAAAAAGAATTGGTCAAATGGAAAAAGAGAGAGGTACAGGAGCTTATTGAAGAAAATCATTACATAAAAATTAAAATTTGACAAGTGAAAGCTAATGACTCTGTGCGACAGCAAGAAACAAACAAAAAAAGTCAAAACAATGAAAACAAAATAGAAGAAAATATGAAATCAGTCATTTAAAAAAACAGACCTGGAAAATATATCAAGAAAAGATAATTTAAAAATTGTTGGGCTACCAGAAAGCCATGATCAAAGAAAGAACCTATACATCATATTTCAAGAAATTATCAAGGAAAAGTCACAATATCCAAGAACCAGACAGTAAAATAGGAATTGAAAAGAACCTCACTGATCACCACCTAAAAGATTTCTCAAGATGAAAACTCCCAGGAATATTACAACCAAATCCCAGAGTTCCCAGGTCAAAAAGAAATCATCCATATACCATGAAACCACAGTCAGAATCAGACAAGAATGGGGCGGCCAGGTGGCTCAGTGAGTAAGAGCACCAGCTGCAGTGTTGGGATGACCTGGGGACCAAATCTGGGCTCAGATACTCAGCACCACACCCAGAAATAACTGGCCGTGTAACCTTGAGCAAGTTACTTAACCCCGATTGCTTAAAAAAATAAACAATTAAAAAAAAAAGAATCAGACAAGATTTAGCAGCTAGCACATTAAAGGAACAAAGTGCACAAAATGTGACATTCCAGAAGGCAAAAAATATATATAATTACAACCTTGAATAGCCTACCAAGCAAAAACGAGTATAATCCTTCAAGTGAAAAAAAAAAATGGATACACAATGAAATAGAGGACTTTCAAACATTCCTGCTGAAAAGACCAAAGCTGAATAGAAATCCTGACTTTAAAATACAGTACTCAAGAGAAGCACAAAAAAAAGTTAAATATGAAAGAGAACTCATAAGGGAGGCAGTAAGATTAAACTGTTCATCTTTCTATATGGAAAAGCGATACATGCAACTTCTAAGAACATTCTCATTATTAGGGCAGTTAGAAGGCATATACATAAAAAGAAGGTATAGGAGTTAGATGAATTAGGTTAAGATGATTAGGTTAAGCAAAATTACCTCATATAAAAGAAATGCACGAGAAAGAGTTTTTACCATAAAGGGAGAAGAATGCTTGAAGCTCACTCACATAAACTGTTTCAAAATGGGCAAATATCAATAAATACTTATTTGGTAATAGATTACCCAGTAGGGAAGTAGGAAGGGAGGAGGATAAGAAAAAGGAAGGGTTATAAAAAGGAGGGCAAATAAAAGAAGTCAGTGGCCAGAAACAAAACAGATGTTAGAGGAGTGGCAGGATAAAGAGAGAGGAAGACAAAGAGAAAAAAACAGAACAAAAGGAAATGAAAAGTTGGTCATCACAACTGCGAATATGAATGGGATGTACTCACCAATAAATGGAAGCAGATGGCAGAACGTATTGGAAACCAGAATCTAATAATACATTGTTGACGAGAAACATACTTGAAATAGACAGAGACACACAGAGTTAAAATAAAATGAAAGTAGTACCTGTTATGTTTCAGTTGATGTAAAAAGGCAGGGGTAGCAATCATGATTTCATGAAAAGGAAAACCAAAAATAGATCTAATGAAAAAGGATTAGCAGAATAGAAGTACATAGCACATAGACAGCTAATTCAGAGATAATTTATGTATTTGCAACCTGAATTTTAAGGTATAATCAGTTTAGGTTTTGTGATATTGTTCAACTTTCACTGTGTTTATCACCTTGTGATTTTTTAAAAGATGGTATTCCATCTGTACAAGGCATGGGCTTCTGATTATTCTACAAGTCTTTGTTTCCTTTATTTGTTGAAATTTTTGGCTTGCTACTACCCAAAAACAAAGTAAAACAAAACAAACTTTTGGGGGAAATGTAATATCATTATTTTCAGGGTAAAACATGTTCTTACTTTGAAATATATAGAGGATATGCTTTTAAATATATAAGTAAAATACCATAGTTTGCAAATCTCACTGAAGGTAAGTATTAAATAATACAATATGTTAAAGTGACTTTCAAAATTACTTTAAAAATGGAAGAATCTACATCATATTTTGGGGACAGAGATACCCAAAGCATCTTTAGAGATCCCTGAAAGAAAGAAGTTAAGTTCTAAGTAGACTCTTTTCTGAAATAGGAGGTGCCTTGAGTTTTGTTGTGGAAGTGATATGGAGGGAAAGAGGTCATCTAGCAACATAAAGAAACAAGAGATTGTACAAATAGGACACTTCACAGATGTCCCCTGTGATCCCATGAGTCTTAAGTAACTTTTCATATATTTGATCTTAAGTGCCTGTCCCTGCCACTATTTCTTGATATTTTAACAATAAAAGAAAGGAAAAGTTCCTTCCTGAAAGATTATCTTCCTCACAACCTATTTTCTTCTCTAGCCTGACCCAGCAGTGAAGTCAAAATGACAAATTTGTGACATCATAATAATTTTTTTTCCTCCAGAACAAACTGTGAAGCCATTAACACAGGACTGTGACTTCACGGCAGGATCAAACAGGGCAGCTGGCTAGAGAGGAAGGAGAGAGTGTTCTCATTCAAACACATATATCTTTAATAATAACCAGGGAAATTCAGAAAATTACCATCAAAGCAAATTGCTTTTTGTATAAATGCCATCTCCTTTCAAGTTTGCCCCAGCGTGATCATCCTTCTTTATTTAGTGGTGTTGCCCTTTTCTCCTTAGAGACCTTTACTGAAGGCTTCTTTTATATTTCATGTGTCATTAAAATGACTTAAATGAGCAGGGATGGGGTATGCTTTACATTTATTTTTAATTATTTACATAAATAAAGAGGTTTGCTTTTTCCACACCTGCTGCAGTGTGAAGAAAAAAAAAGGTTTCTTATCAAATGGATTTAGAGCTCTTGGAAGACTAAGGATCTGGCCAGGTATCCTTAAAAAAAAACATCAATAGTATAAGATAGGCCAAGAATTGAAGCTTTTGTGACCTAGAGAGTATTCCTGAATGGAAGACAGAATTGTCAAATTAGCAATTGCATTAAGCAAGTAATATTATTAAATATTCACTGTAATATCAAGGGAAGATATTTAAGACAAATTATTGACAAAATTGACCCCCAAAAATCTACATTGCAAAGACAGAAAAAATAAAAAGTTTAATTTATCCTGAATTAAATACTCTTATTTACTCTTTTGCACATATATATGTGCAGTTATCCATTGTTATTAGTCAATAGACATCATGAAGCAGAGGTGTCCTCAAAAGACACCCCTGGCTTCAGTTGCAATTTATATGGAACATCTCAAAGTCTCTTTTTCAAGGGCAATTATCATGTAGTATTGTTAGTTATTTCACTGAATAAGTTGTAGAAATGAATATTCATTGCAAAACTGATCGCTTCCCACCCATGAGGGTGAAAGTAAATTTAAGAGAAAACTTTTTCCCTGTTAATTTAGTAAATGAGGAGGAGGAGCAGGAGGAGGAGGAAGAGAAGGAAGAGGAGGAAGAGGATATTACACTATGGCAGCTAGGTGGCACAGAGGATACAGTGCTCAGCTTGGAGTCAGGAAGACTCACCTTCCTAGGTTCAAATCTAGCCTCAGGTACAAATAGCTGTGTGAGCCTGGGCAAGTCACTAAATCCTATTTTCATCAGTTTCCTCATCTGTAAAATGAGCTAAAGAAGGAAATGGCAAACCACTCCGGTATCTTTGCCAAAAAAATCCCAAATGGGGTCACAGTCAGACATGACTGAAACAACTGAACAGCAAAACTACTACACTGATGAAGTGATTATCAAAACCAAATGCAATCCTATGCTATGTGAAGAAGGTTATAGCGTCCAAGATTATCAAAGTGAAAGTCTCACCACAGTTTGTGCCAAGGCCAGACAACTTCTGGGATCCTATATGATCATTTTGGCATTCCATTTTAGGAAGGAGACTACATCACTCGAACATAAACAGAATAGAAGGAAGTAGGGTGATCAGGATGATGAAAGGCCTCAAGATCATACCATGTAAGACTGGTTGAAGAATTATATTTGTTTAGTAATGACAACAGCAGCCCCAGAGTAACAAGAGAGCTGTCTGCAAGTATTTTAAAGTATGCCATGTGAAAGGTGAATTAAGCTTGTTTTTCTTAGCTCTGAGAAAAGAACTAGAAATAATGGGTGGAAGCAGAATACAGAAGATTTGACTGCAATCAAAAAAAATCCTCTCATCCAAGCTTTCTTTAATATCGTTTTACTCTCCTAGCTTCTCTCATTTTTTGAATGTTGCCTATACAAGCTACCATCTTTCTCTCTGCTTGGCAAGTAAGTCAAGTCCTTGTTGACTGAAGCTCACTCCTTATTCTCCATACTTCTTTCTTCACCATTACCCTGTAGATTTCTTATATTGCAAAAATCCTTCGCTGTGGCCCCTTTCTCTGATTGTTTAGCTCCTCCAAGATCTTCCCTTTTCAGAAGAGCACAGGCCAACCTCATTTGCTCCTTCACTCCCCTCTGGACCCTCCTCTTGACCCTGAACTTCTTTCTCTACCATGCTGTGCCCTTTATTTTTCAGCTTCCTTCTATGTGTTGTCTTCCCCTATTAGAATATAAGCGCATGGAGGGTAGGATCTGACTTTCTTTTTGTTGATGTTTGTATTCTCAGCACTTAGCACAATACCTGTCACATAGTATGCATTTAATAAATGTTTGCTCATTTGACTTAACTTGACATATTAGAGGTTTCAGCTGAAAATCAAATGGAAAGGCCCAGTGGGCCTTAGGGTATAGTGGCAAAGCAGATGCTAATCCATCTTCCTTAATTATATATCCATTTCTAATGCTGAATCATTTGTCAGGACCTAGGTCTTTGATGGAAGGAAGATGTCAAAAAATAGAGATAAAGTAGATGTGTAGAAAGGGACAACTCTGTGTCATAAAGGAAGGAGTTTAGAGCATCAAACATTGCCAAAAAGTCAAGGAAAATAAAGACAGAGGACAAGCTATATTCATCCTGATGGTCCCTTACTCAAAAATTCTTAATTGCTCTTCATCCCAAAGTCCAAAAGCCTTAGCCTGACAGTCAAGCCCCTCCACAATCTGGTGCCAATTTCCCATTCTAACTATGAACTATATATTCTAGTATAGTTTTGTGGGAAAAGAAGTTACAGAACAAAATTTTGACTGAAGAAGAAGAAAACCTCTTAAAAATTAGAATGTTCCTCAAACTGAAGGAATGTTTTCAGAATGAGTCAGTGTTCCATCACTGAAGGCTTTCAGTAAAGGCTACATGACCAAAGATGTTGTAAAAGGAAACTGGAAAATCTGAGTGTGTGTCCCAGCTCATATATTAATTAGCATGTAACCATGCACATTGCTATCTGAGGCTTAATTACTTCATGGGCAAAATTGAGATAATAATGTTTCTAGTCACCTCATTTGGTAATATACATTTTTTAAAATACAAATTATATTAATAACATATATGATTCTAAAGTATGCTGTAGCTGGCAAGTGGCATGCTGGATCCAGTTCATAGTCACCCCAGAGAGCCAATTATTAAATTTTCAGAGAGAGTATTTCAACCTTGAAAATTAGCAAATAGGCCTTGATTTATCATTTTGTTGATTGCCTATTCTTAAGAAAGTGATAGAGAAAATGTTGATTATGGAGATTAAATTTAAATGTACCATAGAAACTTTTTTTTCTTAGAGAACTAGATGTTAAACATTTAACAGCATACTCCTAACTAAAAATTTAAGGAATCCTGGTGGGGAAGGAGAGGCAGCAAGAATAACCAACCCACTGAGGAGCTCCTCTGTAAGAAAGACCAAAAGCAGTGTCTGGAAATCACGTTTAGCAGCAAAGGAATGACTGGAAGATACTGGCAGATAGAAGGGGCAGTGATATCAGTGTTGTTTCTTTTCATTCCCAGAGACTCTGTAGCACCAGCTCTATTCAGTCCCATCATCAGTATAGGCCTCTGGTCACAAGGTGGATCAGCGGGAAAACTCCATGGGGCCCTGTGCACACTCATCTTTATGATTAGAAAAGCAATTCCAGACATCTGCTCTGATTATTCTGTCAGGATGGCACTGAACTAGAGCTTATGGGTTGTGAGGCAATGTGACATAGTAAATAAAGGAAGACAAGACTTGGAGGAAGGAAGAGATAAGTCCCAATGCTACCTCTGATCCTTATTAGCTATGGGGCTGTGAGCAAAAGTGTCTGTAAAAAGAGAAAAACAATATCTGAAGGATCAGGTAAGGTAACTTATCAGGTAACTAGATTGTAAGCTCCTTGAGGGCAGGGAGTTTTTTAGTATTTCTTTTGTATCCCTAGAACTTAGCACAGTGTCTGACAAATAGTAGACACTTAAATGTTTATCAAGCCCTTGACTGAATAACTTTTATTCTAGATAGGAACTAACCTGTAAAGGATCCCTATAGCAAAGGTGGGGCTGGCAAAAACATTGGGGAATTACCTTATATGAGACCAAAAAAAAAAGCTACCAAAGGTTAGAAAAAAATGCCTGCCCGAATATCATTGTGCTAAGTTACCCTCAAAGATAAATTTGAAACTTGATAAGACTTCCATGGACTGATGCAGAGTAAACAGAAATAGGAAAACAATTTACACAATAACCATGATGTAAAGTAAAATAACACTGAAAAAAGGTAGAATTCTAATCAGCAAGGTGATCTTTGGTGAATTCAGAAACTAACATCAAACTATCCTTTCTTTTTCTGGGCAGAAACAAGGTAGACCATAAGACTAGACCTGGTTGTCTACAAGAGAAGAATAAGATCTTCATCATCCAACACTGACAATGTGTTCTTTTGTTTTGCTTAAATTTACGTCTTTGAATACAGGAGGATTCTATGGTGGGCAGGAGAGTGGGAGAGAGGGATAATGGTGCAGAGAAGATTGTCAAACTTAACAACTTAAAGGAAGATTTCTCATTCAGGAATTCCCTATATCAATGAAATCCCAGTCTCTACTCCTACCTTCTGATGCTGAAAAGGTGATGATGATCTATTTTCATAATAGCAGGGAATATTGATATTTGAATGGGCAGGAAGGATGCCATAGGAAGATGAAATCTTAGAACTGGAAAATGAGGTTGTATCTATTTAAAGGTGGAGTCAAGGAGGGGACACAATGCTAGATGCTTACAATGAGGAGGTAAGTATATAGTATGACAGAATATTTTCTCTCCAGAGAGTTCTAATACACTGTCACTTCCTTCGCATACATATTTACAGAGGAGTTCCTTTTCTGGTGGACAGTTTTCCCTCTTGAAGTTGGAGAAACCTACCGTTGTCAATACAGAGTCAGCATAGCACTCCTGCATCGTACACAGTCCACTCCTATCATGTATTTTCCTCACAAAAACCCAAACGTAAAGAAGCTTTGTTCCCATAGGCTGCCTCAGTGAAACTGTCCAATGTCTCTTTATCTCACATCTGAATTATCCCTGGAGAAGCTAAGACTTTTATGTCTAGAAAGGTGATGCCAAGAAACCCATATTATGGGTTTATAATGTCTTTCAACCCATATTATCACAAGGCCCCAGGGATGAGGGTCTTTGAATTTGCATTTCTTGATTGAATTCTACCTACTGCATTATCCCTTTTCCCACAAGCCCTTCAAACACAGTGACAGAGGATTAGAGATGGTAGGAGACTTTCTATCCATCAAAGCTACTGAATGCTGACAGAATCAGGGATTTCATTTTTTCCAAAGAAAATTGTCTAGATATAGGCATATTCTGAGTGTCTAGAGGTGCCAGGGTTGTTTTTATTATTTCTCTTTATTTTTTTCTGTACAAAGAGACAACCAATCCAGATTTTTCTTCAGTTTTCACACAATCCGTTGTTGGTATAAAAATACCTCTATTGTAATTGTTTCCCAATTTTTCAACTCGTGGTCATATACTCAAGTTGCTCATCTGGATGTTAAAAAAAATAGTCATCCTCCAAAATGATCATCAGCCAATTAGGGACAAAGAGGAGACGATATTATAAATGTCCCCTATTCCTCAAAGGGAAGAAACAGAAACTGTAGGTATACAGAAAGCACACATCTTTAAAATAAAATGTATCTATTGTGCTTCAAGTATATCCCTATATGGCACTGACCCACTATACACCATTAACAACAAATAATCAATCAACATGTATTTATTAAATGCATATCAGATGCCACACATGCAAAAAGCATTTGCTGTGTAAAATGAGTTGACATGATTTCAATTTTTATTAAAATATTTCCTCAGCACCTGTTCTAGTCTAGTTGCCATCTGAAATAGGAAAATCAGTCTGTAGACCCCAAAGTATTTTCTATATATAATCTTGTAACAATTTAGGAAAAAAAATAGAGAAATTATCATGACGCCAAATATGTAGTTTTTTTTCTCTTTCATCTGTCACCTTTTCTTCATTTGTAGCCTCACTCTGGTTCAGTCCCTCATTTTTTCTAGCTTTGTATTCTTTCAACAAAATCCTAATTGTTGTGTCTAGTTCTGTTTCCTTTTTTTATTAAAATAAGCTTCTAGACTGTTACCATAATCTTCCTAAAGTATAGGTTCAACTACATAATCCTCCTTCTCAACAATCTTCTGTGACTCCCTATTGCCTCTAGGATAAAATAAAACTTCTCAGATTGACTTTTAAAATCCTTCAATGTCTAGCTTCTACCTACTTCTCAGCTTTATTTCTCCATATTCCCCACCAAACTGGCCCATTAACTGTTCCCCAAACTTAGCATTCCATCTCCCATCTCTGGGCTTTTTCATAGGTTTGTATGAAAAGAAAAAACTACACACCAGGAGGGTACTTGCTCCTCATCTCTCCCTCTTAGAATCCTTATCTTCCTGCAAGTCTTAATTCAGCTTTCATTTTCTATGGAAAATCATTCCTGGTCTACCAAGTCATTAGTGTTTTCTCAGTCCTCAAATTGTCTTCCACTTACTTATCTATGAAAATTACATATTCCTCCAATAGAAGGCAAAATTCTTTTTTCCCCCACTTAATAGTATTGTATTATTTTCCAATAAGATGTAAAGATAGTTTTGAACATTCATTTTTATAAGATTTTGAGCTCCAGATTTTTTTTCCTCCCTTCCCTACCCCCTCGCCAAGATGAAAGGCAATCTGATACAGGTTATACATTTACAATCATATTAAACATATTTTCACATTAGTCATGTTGTGAAAGAAGAATCACAACAAAAGGGAAAGAACATGAAAAGGAAAAAAATGTGAAAATAGAATGAGAAGGCAAAATTCTTAAAAGCAGGGGCTGTATTTCATTTTGTCTTGGCTTTTCTTGTACCTAGCATAGAGCCTCATACATAGGAATTGACTAATAAATGCTTATTGGATCACATTTAATTTCTAAAAAGACAGCAGGTCCCAGAGTTGTACAGCTCTACCACACAAATTGAATATAGAGATTCCTACAGAGATCATTGGTAAATATCACATTTATTCTTTGACCATTTATTATGCATCTACCAATTCAACACAGAAGCACCTGGAATTAAAGAAGGAAAAAGATGTGATTCCATCCCTTGAAAACAAACAACTCTTGAGAGAAATCATACACAGAAGAAAAAGCTTGATGGTTCAGTGGAAAGAACATTGAAAACAAATTTAGACAATACATTGTTGAATTTTGGTGGCCCTACTACTAAATTAATACATAATATCCTCTTTTCTAAGTATCAGTCACTAGATCTGTAAAATGAGGGGTTTGTACTGAAAAGTCTCTAATGCTCCTTCTAGTTTTAAATCTTTTGAACTAAAATGACAAAGAGGAAGGTAACATATGATGATGCTTTGGTTTAAAAAATAATATACAGGGGTGGCTAGGTGGTGCAGTGAATAGAGGAGCACTGGTCCTGGAATCAGGAGGATCTCAGTCCAAATCCAGCTTCAGACACTTAACACACTTACTAGCCATGTGACTTTGGGCAAGTCGCAACCCCAATTGCCCTCCAAAAAGAAAAAAAAAATAACATACATAAGTGCAGAAGAAATGAGAAGGAAAGATCTGCCTAAAGTGGGATAGGATCACTGTCCTTTTTGGAAGAAATTAATTTAAGCCACAAGTGAGGAAATGATACATTAATTCATATTCATGTGGCACTTTATGGCTTACAAAACATTTTCCTCACTCCCCTCTAAGTTAAGAAGTAATTTAGTTATCCTTGTCCCGTTTTTATAGATGAGGTAAAGAAGAATACCAGAAATGAAATCATCACAACAGACAGTATTCCCCCATAAACGTGGGTCATCGTCCCATCATTATATGTGATGTCTGTTTGAAGAGTGGCAACATAAAGAAACTTATCATGGAAACATACGATCAGAGAATCTCATATACACAAGGCAACCCCAAGACTATATGGAAGTCGTTGGCATCCTTGATCCCTTCAGGAACAATTTATAACACCTGGAGTTTTTCTGTTACTTTCTCCCCTTCTGTTCCTCACTACTCGCCTGTCAGATAAATTTCTTTGTCTTCTGCTTTCAAGTGGATGGAAAAGTGACAAGAGAAGAAATGACTTACCTACTGCCACAAATCCAGTAAGTTCTACATCCAGAAGTCAGGGTTTTCTGATAGATACCACATCCAATACTTTTTGTATTACACTACTGGAGAAAAAGATGAAGAAGGATATTATAAGAAAGGAAAAGAATAGGGATAGTAAACAGAAAAAACATGAGGCTAGAAAGATTGGGAAACTCAATTAGAGTTTGCAAATTATTTTTAATAATAATAACTTTTATGTAACATGTATTATGTTCCAGACACTATGCTAAGTACTTTGTAATTATTTCCTCATTTGATACTCACAACAACACTGGGAGGTAGGTACTATTATTATCCTCATTATACATAAAAGGAAACTGAGGCAAACAAAGGTTTAAGTGCTCAGGTTCATACAGTAAGTATCTGAGGGAAGATTTTAATTCAGGTCTTTCTAACTCCAAACCTGGTGGTGCTTTATCCACTGTGCCACCTTGATGTATAAAATGATGTCACTTTATATGTTAGTATAAAACTTTTAATTTTTGTAAGTGCTTTCACAACTATTAACTCCAGCAGTTCAGGGGTGAACTTCTACCCACCCACAGTGGCCTACATAACATGATCTATCCCTTTGCTTCATCTCCTCCCCCCTCTCCAGGTCACTCACTAACTATAGAAAATCATTCCTGGTCCACCAAGTAATTAGTGCTGGAGGAGGATGGGGAATGGACTTTTAAAGAAATAAAAGGCTTACAAAGCATCCCTGATGAAAAGACCAGAGCTATGGAGAAGCTTCAAAGTTCAAACACAAGAGTGAAAAGAAATTTAACAAAAGAAACATAAATGAACCCTGATAAAGGAGTAAACAAGGATAAAATGCTCGCATTTAAATATGATGTGTTAGAGGGAGTCCAATCAGGCAAGACCTGGGGGTGATTCCATTATGTTTTAAATTCCCTAAGAATGGAAAGAGAGGGAATAGGAATACACCTGGGGTGGAAGGAAGGGAAATTTACCTCACATATCTCACATGGTAGGGTATAGAAATGGACATCTATACAAACAAGAAGGAGAAGACCTCACTTTACTCTGAAATGGTTAAAAGAAGGAAGAAGACACACATGAACGTACACATAGCTGGGGACAGAAATATATTTCATTCAACAGGGAAACAGGAGGGAAAGGGGGTGTAGAGAGAATTAAAGGAAAGGCTGATTAAGGAAATGATTAATTCTAAATAAAACAAACTCTAGGGAGGAACAAAAATATTTATAGCTCTTTTTGAAATATCAAAGAATGGAAATCTGAGGGGGTGCCCACAAACTGGGGAATGAACAAGTAATAATATATAAATGTGATGGCATACAATTGTACTGAACTCTTATCGGTGTAATGATGAACCAGAATTCTAATGGAGTAATGATGAAACATGCTATCTCCCTCCTGAGAGAGAAGTGAAGGACTCAGAATGCAGAATGGGGGGTGGGGGGGAAGGGAGATGGGGAGAGAGAGAGAGAGAGAGAGAGA
>NW_027185798.1:50537107-50566986 GCF_028583685.1 Petaurus breviceps papuanus | reverse complement strand
TGTGTGTGTGTGTGTGTCTGTGTGTGTGTGTGTGTGTGTGTGTGTGTGTGTGTGTGTGTGTGTGTGTGTGTGTGTGTGTAACCTTAGGAACTCTGATTAACCACAATTCCCAAGGACTCATAATGAAACATGTTGCCCAGCTCTTGGCAGAGAGGGGATAGACTCAGAGTGCAGATTGATATTTTTGTTTAGACATAACGAACGAGAAATTTTGTTTTGTTTGAACGTGTGTGTATCAGCAGTTTAGTTTTTTCTTGCTTCCTCAGTGGGGGCAGGGCAAGGGAACTGGGGAGAGAAGGGTGATGTGTTCAGAAATAAAATAATACTTAATTCATTTTTTTTTTCAAGAGCGTAAACTCTTTCTGGACAGGAAGTGTCTTTCTTTTTTATTGTACTGGTAGTGGCAGAATTTAGCCCAATGCTTGGCACATAGCAAATGCTATTCCCTTACCTTGCCATGCCTTCTCAGAACAAAGGAGATGCACAATCTCTCTTTCCCCTCCGTTTTTTCTTCTCAAACCAGAAAAATAAGTAGAGGACAACCAAGTACCCCCTGAAAAGTTTCCCTTTCCGCAGGTTACAAACGGCACCGGGGAGCAAGCAAAGCAGACTGCTCTACAGCCATCGGGCAGTAGCAGGATTCAGCTCTCCTCCAATCAGAACAGCTGATGACCTTTACCCTCCAGCCAATCGGAAAAGTATTGCTTCTTTGGAAATTATCTGGTTCCCAGTAAAACAGCTGCAAAGCCTTAGCATCAGCTTAGTTCTGGTCACGTTCTGTATTCTGTCTTTTGTAAACAGCCTTTCTTATAGCGTTTTGTTTGCTCCCTCTGGCTTGTAGAACCCCTCCTGGGCTCAGATTTGTCTTTCCTCCTCCTACCCCCCCTTCCCTTCCCCTCTCCCCTCATACTTCCCTTTCCCCATCCACCCCCTTCTTCTTATGTCTTCTCTGGCTTCTTTTATTTATTATTCTTTTATTATTTTATTTTATTTAATAGAATATATTCTATATTTATTAATTTATTTAATAAAATAAATTATTTTATTAAAATATTATTTTATTCTATTTATTTATTTTATAAATATTATATATTTGTTTTATCTGGCTTATTTTATTATTTATTATATTATTATGCCTCAGCTCGGAGCCTCCTGGTACTAAGAAATCCACCTTTCATCACTTAGGAACCTCACAGTCCTTATGTAATCTTCCCAAAGACCCTGCTATTTGATTTGCATTTTCTCACTTACAATCTTAAAACTCTAAAAATCCACAAGCAAATAAATTGTTAGACAAAAAATTCCCTCCTAACCATATTCTGCCATTTATTCAGTCCCTTTTTTTTCTTTTTGGATCATGTCAGACTCTTCATGACTCCATTTGGGGTTTTCTTGCCAAACATCCTGGAATGATTTGCCTTTTCCATTTCCAATTCATTTTACAGATGAGACAACTGAAGTAAACTGGGTTAAGTGACTTTCCTAGGGTCTCACAGCTAGTAAGTGTCTGAGGCTAGATTTGAACTCATGAAGAAGAAACTTTCTGACTGAGCCCAGCACGCTATTTGCTGCACCACCTGGCTGCCCCACCTCAGGCATTACTTCCTTTCAAACAGTCTACTCTGTAGACTCATCTGAATCTCTCAGTAGTTCTCCCTCTGGTCCTTTGAACGGTATATGTTTCCCCTCAACATTTTAACTGACGTTATGTTTCTCTACATGTCAATTTTTTTTTTCAGTTTTCCTAGCACAAATGTCCTTTTTCTGCCCTTTTCAGCAAAAACAAAAAATAAAAAACTACACTCATATGAAATGAGCGATGCCTTTCACATCGTTTAAACAACATAATACTGAAAGGAAGGAGAGAGAGACATTATTTTCCCCATATCACAGAGAATAAAGCTAAATGCAAAGAGGGAAACTCCTTTGCCGGAGCTGCAAAGCTGTTGAAAGATAAAGCCAGGACCCAGGTAAGTTGGCCATTTTTGTTGCTTCCCCACTGATTCAAAAAAAAAAAAAAAAGCAATAGAATACCATAAAAAGCAGATGATTAAAATGTTATATACAAGTGTTGTCTGACTTCCACTGTTTTTTGAAATCATTTTGAGAACAGAAGAGGAGCATCTCTATCTAGCAGGACAATGGTGAGGACCAGAAATCCCATTCTAGAAACTTCTTCCATCAATTCAAATTGACTATTTTTCTATAACTTATAATCTTAGAGTTGCTGGATCATTAAGATGTTAAGTAGTTTGTTCATACTCTTGAAGACAGTATGTTTCCTTGGCACAACTTGAACACAGTTCTTCCTGACCCCAAGACCAATCTATCGGCTATGCTGTGTTTCATCTTGTTATATTTATGTGAAATGCTTTACTGTATTCAAACCTCATAACAACCCTGTGAATTAGGTGCTATTATCATCCCCATTTTTCAGATGAGAAAAATGAGACTTAGAGAAATTGTCCATTGTAGGTTCAGGAGCATCAGGACATATGAAAATGGAGAATAATATGGTAAAGCTATAGATAATTAATGGAGGCCACTAGATAGATCAGTGAATTGAAGGCTGGGCCTAGAGTCAGGAAGACCTGACTCAAATCTGGTTTCAGACACTTACTAGATGTGAGACCCTGAACAAGTCACTTAACCTCTGTTTACCTCTAGAGAAGGAAAAAGCAAAATATTTCCATATTCTTGCCAAGAAAACCCTATAGACAGTATTGGTGTGACATGGGGCACAGTTTTTTGGGGTACAGGTAGGTGGGGGAGTGGATAGAGTACCAGGCCTTGAGTAAGGAAGACTTATCTTTGTGAGTTCAAATATGGCCTCAGACACAAGTTATATGACCCTGGGCAACTTACTTAATCCTGTCTGCCTCAGTTTCCTCATCTGTAAAATGAGCTGGAGAAGGAAATGGCGAACCATTCCAGTTTCTTTGACAAGAAAACTCCACATAGTATCGTGAAGAGTTGGACCGCACTGAAAAACAACCCAACAGCAACAACACAAAAATACTGATGGAGATTGACATGCAAAAACAAGAAAACAACATACATAATTGAACAATCAATGTAAATGGAAAGAAGAAAATGATGAGACTTATGCTCAATAATTATAAAGACTGATCATCCTGGAGAAGAAATCAGCAGTGAGAGAATATAGGAGCAGAACACTTCATGCTTCCATATTTGTTTGAAGTGTTCATTACTTCTTAACAGCTGTTTCCGTAACTTTCCTCTTTATTCTTTGTCATAGGAGTTAGTTTACTGCATAGAGTAAGGATAAATGTATATTTTTAAATGAAGATAATATAAGAACAAAAGTCATTTTTTGATTAAGAAAAAAATTAGTGCTTGAAGAAAAGCAATCTACTTTCTGAAAAATAAACCACAGGTGGGGGCAGCTGTGGCCTCAAGACTACATGTAGCCCTCTAAGTCCTCAAGGGTGGCCCTTTGACTGAATCTAAACTTCACAGAATAAATCCCCTTAATGAAAGTATTTGTTCTATAAAACTTGGAACAAGTCAAAAGGCTGCATCCAAGGACCTAGCAGGCCACATGGGGCCTCAAGGCCACAGGTTCCCTGGACTAGAGCAAGGGACATGTGGACTAGGTTGGAGTTTGTTGTTACAATCCAGGCAACTGGGGAAATAGAGTAAAAGTCAAAGCTGGAGGAAATGTGTTTGAACATATAACAATTACACTCCACAACACTTTTATATTTAGTGCATTTTTTAAAAAATAATGGACTTGCACATCATAAACCTACTTTTTTGTGTAACTCACAGTTCTTCTAATTAGTGACCAGCTTCAGCTTGGTGGTGTTGTTGATGCAGATGTAAATCTGAAAGCACTACCATAGGTCAAAGAGACATAATTAAATCTGAAACACCTCTACCACGTGAAGAAAATGCAATACCTTCTGGTTGATTAGATAACATGAGGAGCTCAGATACGAAAAAAAAAAATCCTGCCTCATAAAGAATTAGGAAAGGAATGATTCATGCTTGCACACATAAATGCAGTTTAATCTTGACACTTAACTGTGTGTGCATTACTAATTAATGACATGTGTTGCTCATAAACTACTTTTAATGCTTGTTATCAAGGATAACAGTTGACCTTGAGAGCTCCCTGTTTTGATGAAGTTCATCATTATGCAGCAGGTTATTGAATGCAAATGAATGACTATGAAAGATAAAGGGATAATGTCTTAGAGATGTTGCCCCCAAAACTTGAAAAACATGACAATACAGTTTCTATCTCTCACACATAAATTGGTTCATATCATAGAGTTCTCAAAAAGGTGGCTTTGTTTGGGTTGAGGATTCTTTTTTTCCCACTTGAGAATGCCTCTCCTCCATTAAAATACTACTCTGATAACTGATTACAGCAAGAAGGATTCATGTGAGTCTAAATGGGTCCAACCTTCAAAGGAACACTATGAATATGGGACTCATGACAGAATGCATGTTGACCAAGCTTAGCAATTTTTTATGAACTCACCACTAGACTGGACACAAGGTTATTAATTTTTTAGCCACAGTAATTCTTAAAGACATCTATTACATCTTAGAAGGTATTTGTTCTCTGTCAACTGAGATAGTACTCATACTGATGAAGTCACAAATCTGTGAAGGGTTGTATAAGAATCTTGATTTCAGGTCAGTCTCTTTCTCTGTCCAGCCCAGGGTCTTGCAGTGGCACCAATGGTTCTTTTGGAAAAGGCTGTAAACTTCATGACAACTTCGGTGTTTTTTTTAATAACAAAAATAACAAATTTATTACATATCTACTATGTACCAGGTGCTATGCTAAGTTCTTTAAAATATTTCAATACTCAATTTACTTCAATAACTTATTATGAACTGCCATCTGTGATTGTAGAGCAGATGTGTCCAATTCTGAAGACAAGGAAAGCTCCTGTGTGCTTGAACCATATTGTGGGGGAGGGGGAATAATATTTTGATTTTTCCCAATTACATGTAAAGATAGTGTTCTAAAGCCATTTTTATAAGATTTCTAGTTTCAAATTTTTTCTCCTTCCCTCCCTCCTATCCACCTTTTCCTAAGCAATCTGATATAGGTCATACATGTGCAATCATGTAAACATATTTCCACATTAGTCATGTTGTGAAAAAAGAAACAGAACAAAAGGGAATTAATCAATAGTTTTAGGCAATATTAAATAACTAGCATAAAAAATGAAACTATACATGCCAAAACAGACACAGGAACTATTCAGATATAAACACGAAACACCTTTTCTAAGAGGTTAGATCTAAATAATTAAAGTAATATTTATTGTGCATGGGCAGGTAAAGCTAATATAATTTTAAAATGACAATTTTACCTAATCTGCTGATGTAATGCCATCCCAATAAAATTACTAAAAAATTATATTAATGAGTCAGAAAAAAAATAATAATAGGGTTCATTTGGAAGAACAGAGGATCAGAAACTTCAAGGACACCAGGGGAAAAAAATGTGAAGGGACTAGATTCAGTAGTATCAGACCTTGAACCATATTATAAGGTGAGAGCAGTATTGAAGTATAAAATTGATCATTTTGATTATTTTAAATTAAAATTTTCCTGTATAAATAAAATCCATGTAGCCAGGAATAGAAGGAATGCAGAAAATTGGGGGGGGGGGACTCTCATAGATATGGAATTGTCTTAGATCATTGTATTGCTGAGAAGAGTTAAGTCTATCATAAGTAATCATCACACAATGTTGTTGCTGTGTTCAATGTTCTCCTGCTTCTTCTCCTTTCACTCAGTATCAGTTCCTGTAAGTCTTTCCAGATTTGTCTAAAATCTGCCTGCTCATCATTTCTTATAGCACAGTACTTTCCCATTACCTTCATATGCCACAGCTTATTCAACTATTCCCCAGTTGATGGGCATCCCCTCAATTTCCAATTCTTTGCCACCACTAAAAAGAGTTGCTCTAAATATTTTTGTACATGTAGGTCCTTTTCCCTTTTTCATGATCTATTAGGTGACCTAACCATATTAAAACGTAACTGAGAAATGTTTAATAAAATAAACAAAAATACAAAATAACAGAGATAATGTTAATTTGTGGTTTTCTAAGACAATATGCCACAAGAAGTGTTTCTATTTGAGTTTGACACCAGTGTTGTAGGATTCCTTGTTTAAATATTGGTTGAACTAGAAAGCCTCAGAAGTACCTTCTGAATTTAAAATTCTGTTTAGAGAGTTTATGTTTTTTTTTCAGACCATATCAATTTTCCCTATCAAAAGTTTTGTGATCTAACTATGCTACTTAATAGATATATACCGTATAAAAAACAATATTTGATGAGTAAGAACATTCTACTAGACCCAAGAAGATGAGGGTTCTAGTTCTGACTTTAACATTCCCTATCTCTGTGTCCTTAAGAAAGAAAGGTGCCTTAGCTTCTTCATCTGTCAAAATAAAGATGTTGGAGCAGATGATCCCTAAGTTTTCTTCTAGCTCTGGAATTCTCTTCAGAGGGACTTTTAGAGGCTTATTCCTATGTGAAATGTTGGCCTTTTCCATAACATCCTGCCCAAGTGGTACAGATAGCTAGCTGTTGGATACCTGGAGTTAGCAAGACCTGCATTCAATCCCTCCTCAGACACTTACTAATTGTGACTCTGGGAAAATCACTTAACCTCTCTCTCAGTCTCAGTTTCTCCATCTGTAAAATGTGAATAATAATAGCCCCTACCTCCCAGGGTTGCCATGATGATCAAATATGATAATGTATAAAATGCTTTGCAAAAGACTTATGTGACTCCTAGTTATTAAGTCATGTTCAAGGGTTGGCTTACTTATTGCCAGAGATAGCCTGCTATTTCAGGAAGTGATACATTTCTTCCCATACAGACACAGTATTTCATTTCATGCCTTCCTTCTGCCAGAGGAGCAACCTTTCAGCCACAGAGAGAAGAAAAGAGTTACTGTCTCTGGTACAACAGATTGACTCTAGTCTACTTCATTTCTTTTTAAGTTATTGTTAGCTTTAAATGTTTGCTGCTGTAATCTCCGGTGATTTATCATTGGGTTAATGCACAACTTGAGCTTATAAGGATTTTCTCAGTGAGCTGGAGGCCCCCAGGAGCTTTTAAAGATCATAAGATTATAAATTTGGAGCTGTAAGGGACTTCCAAGGCCATCTTGTAAAACTCCCTCATTTTACAAAAAAGGAAACTGAGGCTGGGAGAGGTTAAAGATTGAAGTCCATCCAGTCAACTCTGAAGCACTCAGAATAGAACCAATTCAGAAATGCTATCAATAAAATGCCATAAATAATGTAACAATGTAAATATATAAATATACATGTAAATATGTAAATGTATACATAAACATGAAAAATGTAAATAATGTAATAATATTAATAAAATAATAAAAACGATGAAATGAAGTCATACATGAAAACTCACTAATTTATTAAGAGAATGAGTTATTCCTCCTTATTAAAATTTCCAGAAAATTAAGGTTTTGTGCCTTTTGTTTTAATGATTTGAATGGAAATCTGAAATCAATTCTACATATCCTTTTCTTCTTACATAGAGAATATTATACACAATTAACCCTTTTCTCCATGACTCAAGATTACCATTATTAAACTAAGTTATATAACCATATACCAATATATAACAATAAGGGGTAACTAGGTGGTACAGTGGATAAAGCACCAGGCCAGGAGTCATGAAGACCTGAATTCAAATATGACCTCAGACACTTACTAGCTGTGTGACCCTAGGTAAGTCACTCAACCTTGGTTGCCTCAGTTTCCTCATCTATAAAATGAGCTGGAGAAGGAAATGGCAAAGCACTCCAGTATCTTTGCCAAGAAAACTCCAAATGAGGGGAGAGAAACCAAGATGGCAGAGTGAAAACAGGGACTTGCTTGAGCTCTCCCCTAAACCCCTCCAAATACCTGTAAAAATGATTAAACAAATTCTAGAGGACCAGAACCCACAAAATGACAGAGTGAAATAAATTTCCAGCACAAGACAACTTGGAAGGTCAACAGGAAAGGACTGGGAGAGAAGTACACACCAACACTTGCTACTTCTGCACAGACTGGACCCCAAAAAACCTGGAGCAGGACTCAGTGCACTAAATCACTGACAGCTCTGGCAGTTTCCAGATTTCTCAACCCATAAATGCAAAGACAGCTTAGAAGATCAGTAGGAAAGGTTTATGGGAGAGAGAGAAGCATGGTCCAGTCATAGCCCCAGCCCCAGGACTATGGCAGTGCTGACAGTGGCATCTCCTGGAGCTCTCAGCCTATAGACCATGGGGGAATCAAGCTGCTGACCAAACTGTGCAGGGATCTCTTCGCTGGTACTGGTGGTGAGGCAGAATTCTCTTGCTTTGCTGGTGCTTGGATATGGTTGTAATCCTGGGTGGTGGTCCTGGGGCAAGGAGTAGTGCTGAACTTGTGGAACTTGTGGGGGCGATGGAGAGGTAATCTTCCTCACAATTCCCAGACAGAAAAGAGTTCTTGTGATCACTCACAGACCAGAGCACAGGCAAGGAGAGTAGTAAACACCTCTTCTTTGATCCTATCACCTTGGAAGAACTGAAAATTTACAGTCCCAAAAGTATCTCTGAAAATAGCTGCACAAAACCTCTGAAGTTTGGGATGGTGTCGCCCCCACATTGGAAGAAGAATCCTACCTTAACAAAGAGTTAAAAAGTCAAGTAATTGGCTGGAAAAAATAATCAAACAGCAGAAAAAAAAACTCAGACTAGAGAATCTTACTTTGTTGACAAAGAATATCAAAACATACAGCCAAAAGAAGACAACAAAGTCAAAACTCCTACATCCAAAGCCTCCAAGAAAAATATGAATTGTTCATAGGCCATGGAAGAGCTCAAAAAAGGATTTTGAAAATCAAGTAAGAGAAGTAGAGGAAAACCCCAAATGAGGTCACAAGGAATCAGACTAAAATAAAATGACTAAACAAGAAGCAAGGTTCTCAGGGCTTACTAAGAAACACAAGACTATTTACTATGACATTAAATAGCATAGACTACTATACATTTTGAGTACATGTTTCTAGTCATCTATTGTCATGCTCCCTTGCTATCAAGGTTATCAGCTCTTACTTTTCATATGCCTATAGGTTTGGTTTCCCATAGTACCTCCTTTGTCTCCTAATTTGCTCTCTCTATTTTCTGTTGTGGGCATGGAAATAAAATTACTATTTGTAAATAATTACTTAAGGACCCAATCTATGATTTTGAGATCCCTATTTTAGTTATATGATGGCCTTTCTTGTTTCTTTTTCTTGGTCTTCCCTGGAGAAAATCACTGGATACCTGAATTTCTACTAAGTGGAATTAATCTGTTAATGTCCTGGAAAGCCCTCTGCCAAGATACAGATTTACAAAGTCGATAGATAGTAAGAAGATATATAGTATAGTATATAGATAGTAGGAATATATATAGATAAGATAGATAGTAAGAAGTATAAATAATGACCATATTGAGAAACTCTTCAAGAAAAAGCACATAATCTAAGCCTTAGGGATAAGGTATTCATTAAACTAAAAAGAATATTTTGCCTTTGGGCATTATTTTCCTTGGACTTTTGAAAATTACATCTAGCATGGGTGATTGGTTTTCAACTGGTTGCTGGAGTTGGGAAGGTGTAGGGTGCATGAGAGGGAGAACAGAATAGTTGTCCATCTTTGAATTAATAAGCAGAATGAAGTAGTACATTGTCACTGCACTATAATTTTCTCCTTCTAGTCAGAAGTTTTAAGGTAATACTTTAAATTAATGCTAAGTTTATAAATACTTTAATAACATGTGAAAATGATTACCATGTGCCCCTACATTCTGCCATAAATAGATCTAAATCACAGCTGCATTAGTAACATTTTTTTTGCAAACGATGCTTTAACAAGTGATTATATTATCAAGCAAGTGAGAGTACACTGTTTAACTCATGTACTTGTCTGATTAATAGATGCTTTTGAGGTGTTATTTAAAAAAAAAATCCTATAAGGGGCCCCAGTAAATTAATTCCTTCAGTTATATTGGTGCTAGGAATCAGGAACTACAAGCCAACCAGGTTGGTCTGACATACAGCTCAGAAAGTGAAGAGAAAATGAGATGATTTGTAGATCCTGTATTTAAAAAGAACAATTAGCTTGTGATGAAGAAAAAAGAGAGATAGAACAACTGGGTAGAGTCACATCACAAGCAGCACAGGGTTTCTTTATTTGTTAAATAATTAATCATATATCTCTAAAAATATTCCATTTATTGATTTGCTAAAAAAGAAGACTTTTCCACATTTGCTAACTAGACCTGTAACTTGTATGGCTATATTTAGGTATGAGGAGGCCTTCTAAATTTGAAATATTATTTGCTTTGCAATTAACATAGTTCTTAATATAAATGTGTATGTGGGTTTGAATGTGCTCTTTTTTTTTAAAGACACCTCCAAGAATATAAAATTGAATGCCAGTTCCGTTCCCCTCCAACCCAACCCCCTCCAAAAAAAAAAAACCCAGCTTGGACATGATCCAATTTCTATAGCTGCTGGATTTATAGAAAACAATGGAAATGGCTTCCCTTGCCTGAAAAGGTATTCTTTGCCAATTAGCCTCCAGGACACAGCTTCGGCCATGACCCCACTACTGCCATTTGCTGCCTCTCTACTCAGCATCTGGGCTTCCAGGAAATATGTAGGCTCAAATGTGCTGAGGTTTATTCTCCTGGTCTCTTCCTGGCTGACTGACTAACCTTTAGTTAACCAGTGTCATCTGCTATTTTTTACTTAAATAGAGGGTAGCAGAAAGAGATGAGCAGAGAAAGGGAGGGAAGGAGAGAGACAGAGACAGAGACAGAGAGACAGAGAGAGAGAGAGAGACAGAGACAGAGACAGAGACAGAGAGACAGAGAGAGACAGAGAGACAGAGACAGAGAGACAGAGAGAGAAGGGAAATGGAAGTGAGAGAAAAAAGAGAGGGGGCAGGAGAGAGAGAAAGATATAGAGAAAAAGAGCAGAAAGGGGAAAGAAAGGAAGGAGAGAGAGACAGAAAGAGACAGAGAGACAGAGAGAGAGAGACAGAGAAATTGAGAGAGACAGAGAAAAAGAGAAACAGTAAGGAGGGAGAGAAAAGCGAGGAGGAGGGAAAAAGGAAGAAAGAGAGAGGGGAGAGAGAAAAAGTAGAGAGATGAGAGAGAGATTGAGAGAGACAGAAACAGAGAGTGACAGAGAGAGGAGAAAGAAAAAAGAGAAATGGGGGAGAGAAGAGAGATAAAGGGAAGGGAAGGACAGATGGAGGGATCAAAACTGGATTCGAAGGACACCAGGTAAGAGCCCCCATTTCACATAACTAAGACCTAGAACCCCCTTGAGCACTTAAGTGTGTTCATTAAAAAAGAGAAACATGGCATTGCATTGTGTGTATGTATGTGAGACAGAGATAGGGAGAGAGATAGAGAGCAAGATAAACACAGAGATGGGACTCAGAAACAGAGATAGCGATTGAGAGAGACAGAGAGCCCAAATTTTACTTAACTAAGACCCAGTTCAGAACTTCCTTGAGAACTTAAGGGTATCCATTACCATGTGTCTTGAAACCCATTTTATTGCTAATATTTACTTCAATTCTCAGGTGGCTACTGAGGCACAGATGTTAAAGTAAGAAAGACCAAGTTCTAATAGTTTTAAATGAATTTTGTAACTTTTTTTTATTTCTTTGATGAAGTATTTCCTATGTGGAAATCCCTTCTATGAATGAATGGTTTTATTTAACTTTTTTTTGCTTTTTTTTTGGCGGGGGGGAGGGTAGGAGGGAAGGTAGGGCAATTGGGGTTGTGACTTGCACAAGGTCACATGGCTACTTCTTGTGTTAAGTGTCTGAGGCCAGATCTGAAATCAAGGTCCTCCTGACTCCAGGGCCAGTGCTCTATTCACTGCATCACCTAGTTGCCCAGAATGGTTTTATTCTTTAGAGAATTGCCTAGAACACTTAGAGGGTCAGTGTCTTGCCCCTAGTCACAAAGCTAAACTACATTAGAAGCAAAACTTGAATTCAGGTCTTTCTTAATTCATAGGCAGCCCTCTCTTCAATAGCCATGTTGCCTTTCTCTGGGATCATCATACACCCCCAGAATCAAAGAAGCCCAGGATTGGGAGAAACATCAGGGAGCGTATAAGGAACCTGTACCTTTACAGGAACCTCTTCTACAAAAGCCCTGGCAAGTGGTCCTCCAGCCTTTATTTGAAAAGCTCAAAGAAAGGGAAGAACATTTTAAAAGAAGAGGAAATGAAACAGTAAAATTCTTAGAAAATGCTGAAGGATAGTATCAGCAAAAAATTGAAATATATAAATGTGTGCACTAATTTCCTTTGTACTACCTAGATTTTACTACATTTACCTATTAAAACGCAGATGAAAAAGGAAGGCATCACTTTTTTATCTTTTAGATTGTTCATCGGACAAAGATATTGCCATTATTAGGAACATTCTTTGAAATGGTACAGTATATGGCAACATATTTTGACTAAGCATTCAGTGATAGAGCTAATTAAGCAAATTCAAGGATATCAGAAGCCTTTAAATCGACTAGGAATTGCTTTAGTTTTTAAAGACACCCCACTGAGAAAAGACATGGCCTTTTCTTTGTGTCTTAAACAAGGCTTTGTCAAATCCTCTCAGCAAAATCCTGAGAAAATTATTTTATGCAAAGGATATTATAAGAATGCTTTGGCACAGTTTCACAGGGAGATAAATAGGTTCTCAGAGGTATAACTTAGGCCTTCAGTTTTCTGAAGACTTACCATGCAGAAAATGGTAACTGGTCATTGTTTTTCTCTGTAAGGAGAGGACAGGTGGAAATGTATTTGAACTAAAGCCTGACAGATTTAGGACAAGTACAAGGAATCACTTCCTGGAGTGAGGCTTGTTAAACATTGGAATGTGTCATGGAAGCTTTCCTTCTGCTGGACTTGAAGACTAGGAAATCCGTCCATCAGGGTTAGTTATGTTGTACTCCTGTCTGAAAGCAGATGGATGGGTGGACCAGAACCACAAGTGAAGCTGCCAAGTCTCAAAGAAATAAGGAAAGAGAAAAGCTGGGGGAAAAAAACTTTCAACAGCCAAAATTATTAGAGAATGTTCAGTTTGAAAACATCAGTCCAAGTTTGGTTTATAAACGAAGCATAAGGAGACGGCTAGGTGGCGCAGTGAATAGAGCACAGGCCCCTGGAGTCAGGGGGACCTGAGTTCAAATCCGGCCTCAGACACTTAACACAAAAAAAACTAGCCATGTGACCTTGAGCAAGTCACTTAACCCCAATTGTCCCTTCCAAAAAAAAAAAGAAAAAATAAACAAAGCATAAGGATAGGCATAGCTCCTTTCCTCTAACCCCTCACTAATCCTGCAATGTTCCTGTCTAGAATGTCTATAGGGTGCCACTGAGAAAAGCACAGAGAGAAAATTTGTGTCTTCAATCTTCACGTCACCCACCAAACATAAGGCTAAACGACTATATAATATAATATGATGTGACATGATATAACATAATATAATATGATGTAATATATTATATGCTATTATATGATATGTGTATGTATACACATAATGTATAAAATATATATGATGTATACATTTTTACATATCTAATTACATTCCATTACATTCACACATGTTTATGGGGACTCCACTCTCCATTAGAAAGTCTAATTTTGTATAAAACTTCTGGTCAAATAGGAATGTCCTAGTTCTTATATTATACTGGGTAGCTCAGGTTCAAGAATTCTGACATCTCTTTTAGAAGCAAAGAGAAAAACCTGATGATAATAACAATAGCTATCATTTATGCAGTGCTTTAAGGTTTATATAGTACTTTAAATATTACCTTAATTTAGCCTTTTAATAATTCTGAGAGGAAGGTGTTATTATTATACTTATTTTACAGATAAGGAACTGAAGTCTGAAGACATTAAATGAATTGCACGTGGCCACACAACCAATAAGTGTCTCTATCAAGATTTGAACCCAGATCTATCTTAAATTCAAATCAGGTTCATTACCCACTATGCCCCCCCCCAAATGCTTATAAGTGATGTAATGTTTTCTACACAGTTTCAATTGATGAACAGAGTTTGTTTTATTCTTGAGTCATTTAGAGCAAAAAATTAGTTGGAAATCAGTTTTGATATATGCGAGTACTGCAAAGATCTTCATTCAAATTCTAACACTTACTAACCCTGTGCGTTTGGCAAATCACTTACCCTTTCTGTACCTCCATTTCCTCGTCTGTAAAATGAGGGAATATGACTAAGTGGTCCACAAGGTTCCTTCTACCTCTAAATTGAAGATACTATAATGAACAAATGGAATGTTTTTCCACATTCCAGTTTGACAGTATACATTTTCTATGAAAAAAAAAATAGCATAGCAACAGATATAGTCAGCAATATTTGGGTCCTTTCTCTGAATTATACTAGCTGAGTGATTATGGGCAACACACTCAACCTTTAACTGTCCCCAAAACAGTTCCTCTAACACTATGGTACATGGTAGAAGTTTCCACACAGGGAGTTTCCTTCATCAAGGAAATCACAGGCAGAGACTCCCCAAATATATGTAAATACATTGTGTAAATGTCGTAGTAGGAAGGTACTCCAGATGGACAATGAGCTGGAACTAGAATGGAATAAAGGGGAGTTGAATGTCCAAGCAAATTACATTCAGGAAATTGCATGTTTTCAATGGTTCCAGATGCTCACTACCACAAATGTCCATCCCTTTAACACTAATATGCTAGATCTCCAGATTACTCCCACCATCTGATGACTTCACTTTTGTACTTCTGTTGCTAACTGAAGCTGGAAAAAAATCACAAAATTATATTGATTGTGTCCGCTCTAAATTTATGTTCTGTGATCTCAAGGGAATTCTCACTGGGGCATTAAAAGCCATTTACACATCCTTCAGTTACTCACTATCCCACTCACTACAGCAGTTTGTTCCAAACCTTCTAATCCTTCCCCAGACCTTCAAAGCCCCCCTCCAAACACCCACTCAGCTAAGATCTTTGTTTCATGTTTCACCGAAAAAAAAATGAGGCCAGTAGCTTAGGACTCCCACTTATCCTCTCTTCCTCATCTAACATCACTCAGACACCTCCTCCCACTATCTCCTCATTCACTACATGCACTGGTGATCTTGGTCTATCCTCACTCCCTCACCAGTCTTCAGTTTCTATCTCTAGGCTGCTTCTTTACTGTCTACAAGTATGTCCATGTTTCTTCACCCTCAAAAAGTTCTCATCTTATCTGTTCATCCCACTAGCTATCATTCAAAATCTCTCTTCCCTTGTATGGCCAATCTCATTGGGAAGGTCATTTATAATAAGTTTCCCACTTTCTTTCTTCTAACTCTCTTCTCAACTGTCTTAACTAGGCAGTTAGGTGGTATAATAGATAGACTCCAGTCCTGGAGTCAGGAAGACCTGAGTTGTATTGTGATATTTTGTCTTATGATGCAGCCTCAGATACCTTATTAGGTGTGACTATACAATGGACAAAATAACAGTACCTACCTCATAAGGCTGTTGCAAAGATTAAATGAGGTAATATTTGCAATGTGTTTTGCCCAGTGGCTGGTACATAGTAGGCACTACATAAATGCTCATTCCCTCCCCCCTTTTCTGCAGACTGACTTTAAACCATATCATTTAATTGAAACTGCTCTCATTATCAATGAACTCTTTTTTTTTTTTTAAGCAATCGGGGTTAAGTAACTTGCTCAAGGTTACATGGCCAGTTATTTCTGGGTGTGGTGCTGAGTATCTGAGCCCATATTTGATCCAGGTCATCCCAACACTGGAGCCGGTGCTCTTACTCGCTGAGCCACCTGGCCGCCCCTAAGCAATTGGGGCTGAGTAACTTGCTCAAGGTTACACGGCCAGGTGTTTCTGGGTGGGTGCTAAGTGTCTGAGCCCGGGATTCGATCTCCAGGTGATCCTGACACTGGAGCCTGTGCTCTTACTCGCTGTGCTACCTGGCTGCCCCTATCAATGAACTCTTAACTGACAAATTTAATAATTTTTCCTTAGCCCTCATCCTTCTTGACCTCTTTGTAGCCAATGACATTGTGAATTACTTTCTCCTTGACACTCTCTTCTCTCTAGATTTTCATGTCACTGCTCTCTTCTTGCTCTTTACCAACTTGTCTGACCATTTCTTCTACAATTCCTTTTCTGGATCTTCATCTAGATCATGCCCACCAATCATACAGTTCCTCAAGGTTCTGTCCTGGGCCCTATTCTCTTCTCTCTCTATGGTATTTTACTAGGTGATTTTATCATCTCCTGTGGATTCAATAATCACAGCAATTCTAATGGTTCTCAGATCTAGTAAACCAGTCCGATTTTTTCTCCTAATTTCCAGTTTCCCATCTCCAAATGCCTATTAGACATTATAAACTGGATGTTGTGTAGACATCTTAAATTCGGCTTCCCAAAACAGAACTCGTCATTTTTCCTCTAAGCTCACCCCTTTTTCTAACTTTCCTAATATTATCAAGGACACTAGTATCTTCCTAGTCATTTAGGTTTCCAACCATGGTGTCATTTTCAACTTTTCCCTTTCTCTTACCTCCCCCACCCCATATCCAATCTGTTGCCAATTCCTGTCAATTCTGCCTTTGTAGCATCTCTCTTAGATACTTCCTTATCTCCTTTGACACAGCTACTCCCTTGGTGCAGGCCCTAATCGCCTCACCCCTTCACTATTATGATAGCCCCTCCTAGATCTCTTTGACTCAAGTCTCTCCACACTCCAATCTATACTCCACAAAACTATAAAATTATTCTTCCTAAAGCACAAGTCAGACTATGTCACCCCCCAACCCCAACCCCATTCAAGAAATTCCAGTGGTTCTCTATTATCTACAGGAAGAAATACAAAAAGCTTCAGTTTGATTTTCAAAGCCCTTCATGACATGTTCCCTCCTAACCTTCCAGGTTTTTTATGTTTTACTCCCTCACCCCAACACTTACTCTGCAATCCAGTGACATTATCTTTCTTGCTACTTCTCTGACACGACACTCCTCCAGGATCCAATAATCCTCTAGTGGTTGTAAAATGCCTGGAATTCTCTCTCTCTTCATCTCTACCTCCTGGCTCCACTGGCTTCTTTCAAATCCCAGCTAAAATCTTTCCTTCCATAAGAAGCCATTCTAAATTCCATTTAATGTTAGTGCCTGCCCCCTGTTGATTACTTCCCATTTATCCTTTCTCTATCTTGTTTCTCAGTTATTTGTATCTCCTCTCTTCCATTATGTCCTTCTCATTGTGAGCTCTTTAAGAGCAAGGACAGCTTTTTTTTCCTTTTCTTTTTATCACCAACACTTAAAACAGTACCTGACCCATAGTAAGTGTTTAATAAATGGGTCTTCACTTGTTTAATGTTCTCCTAGTGTCATTATACAGGGGCAAATCCTGGAATTAGCTAGATGACTACTTATTGGGTATAAGGGAAATTAATTCAAATTCAGATTGGAATAATCTAGATAGTCTCTAAAGGTCCTTTAAACAATGACATTCTGTGATTATGATAGATGGAGTACCCTCCCACACCCCCAAAGAAGCCATGGATCCATCAAAATGTCAATGTAGAAATTTTAAATATCATTATTTTGTAACCTATTGGCATGTTACCTATAAATGTAAATTTTATAACATAATAAGAAATACCAGTAGAGACAAGTGATCAGTTACTGATTTCTTAATTATAAATACTATGTGGATAATGCCTTGGTCTAAATTTCAAAATCAATTCCTTAACATTCTTGTATCTTCTCTCCCTGAGAGGCAGCAAGCATAAGTGAAATAAAGCGATTTGTAATGGAATAGACTGCTCAAATGACCCTATTTCCTGAAGAGGGCATTTTCATGAATATTTATTTAATCTCTCTTACTTTTCTAAGGTTTTATTTAAAATTATGTTCACCAGTATAACCTTGGGAGTTGAAGAATCTTTTTTCCCCATGAAGGTATTGAATAATAAACATACACTTGTTGCATACATATATAAGGTCGTCCTATAATGTACATTTAAAATATTCATATGCTTCTTTCCAGCTACAAATATCCAATATAGCTTTCCTTCCTTCCCCTTGGAGTTCTGAGAGATGCAATCCAGAAAACATGGACTATAGACCAAAAAAAAAACAGACAAAGAAGTATAATGTTTGGAAAGTTGTCATGAATCAAAATGCTGAAATGTTGAAGATGGAAGAAAAAATTCCATAAGAATATGCCTAATATGAACCATAATTTGGTTCAATTTATGATCAATTTCCATACAATGTTTGAAAATAGCTTATTCCACAGAGGGGAATATGTTAAACAGTCATGCCAGGTTGGGAAAAAAAATAGATCATTTAAAAGGTTAGCTTATTCTTGGTAATGGTACCTTAATCAGAATCATAAAATTCTTTATTGAGATTCTAATTTGCAAGTGTTTTTGAATAGTTGGGTACATTTGGTGGGTAGATTTTTATCTACTCTGGCAAGAGAATGAGGCTATTGAATGAATAAATGAATGTTAGATTTAATGGAATTCCGAGTTGTTAATAAGAGAGAATTAGAATCAATGGATGAATGTCATAGGGAAGAACATATAAGCTTAATATGTAAACAAGCTTCCTAATAATTAGAATTTTCCAAATAGGGAACATATTGCTTAATGGAGCAGTGAGCTGCTAACGACTAGAAGTCTTCGAGTAGAATGTCATTTCATGTCATTTTTAGGGGGTACTATTGAAGGAATTCCTTCACTGAGCAGGATGATAATTTCCAAGGTCCTTCCAACACTGAGATTCTGTGATTCTACCTGCTCTCTTTGACAGATCCTTGCAAATAATTTTCTCAAGTCCACATACATTGAATTCTTTAGTATTTCGCTGCGCCAATCATATCCTAGAATTATTTTTCACTGTCACAGACATTATAGAATTCTAGGCTACCAACATAGAAAATAAAACATGGTACAGTGAACAGAGCACTGGCCGTGGGGTCAGGAGGACCTGAGTTCAAATCAGCCTCAGACACTTGACACACTTACTAGCCATGTGACTTTGGGCAAGTCACTTAACCCCAATTGCCCTCCAAAAAGAAAAAAAGAAAACATGGAATAGTGGGAAAAAAAGTATTAACTAGGGGCGGCTAGGTAGCAAAGTAAATAGAGCACCAGCCCTGAAGTCGGGAGGGGAGAACCTGAGTTCAAATCCGGCCTCAGACACAACACAAAACTGGCCATGTGACCTTGCACAAGTCACTTAACCCCAACTGCCCTGCCCTCCCCCCTCCAAAAAAAAAAAAAAAGGTATTAACTAGGCAGGGATGTGCATCCCAGTCTTAACATTTACTAGACACTTGGCCCTAGGCAAGTCACTTAATCTCACTGAGTCTCTACTAATTTGTCAGTAAAATGGGGATTATAAACTAATACTGCTTTCCTCACACAATTTTTGTGAGAAAACCACCTTTCAAATCTTAAAATATTATATAAATGTGTGTAATTCCTAGTCTTTTGTTAATATTTAAAGCATCTATCATCTCATTGGAATGAAGCCCATACCAATGTGGAATGTATTCCCTCTGCTGTTAAGTAAAAGATGTGGAAGACTTAACATGGACAAAAAATTCATTGCCTATCAGTCAACCTTCTGATGAGCCTTTCCAAATTTTGCTTGGCTATCAGAGCACAAGGGGCATATAATCCTTTACTAGGATCATATTATTATTAACTATAAATTCCATTTTTCTTTTTCTAACTAAAAAAAGGTTAGCAGTAAGGTGTTAAGAAGGAGGAAAATTGATGGACATCCTGTGTACCTCCACTGGCATCTATCTATACAATGCCAAGGAAACTAGAGGAAAGCTCGCCACACAGTGGGTTGGTCTCCTTTGGAGGAGTCACAGGAGGACACACATAACAGCTGCATTAATAAAATGGCAGAGATGAGTTATGATTTGTATCATTAAAGAAAGTGCCAACATTAATGAGGTCACTTATCTATCGAAGAACCAGAGTAGAAATACCTCAGTTTTCTGCTTTGAGTTATGGAACACCATTCTTCACAGAATCAAAGTTATAGATTACCTAAAGAGAAAAGGAGAGTTTCTTGGTGATTTCTAGCAGGTCAGAGGATATTTTCAGTGATAACCCAAGTTCTAGAAGTACCCTGAAAAATATTACCAAGGAAAAGTGTGATCAGAAAATGAGATGGACTAATCATTGGTTGGTAGGAGTAAGGGATACAAGAAGGACAGTTCAAGTGATTCATTAGTACCTGTAATGGTGATAGGAATTGGAAGATCCTCCCTGCCCCTTAATAAGCCTAGGTGAATTTGAGGACCTTTCCTGATTTGAAAATATACTTTGCTCCCAATAGGCTAAATGTGGTCACATGGAGCCTGTGATAGTGGGAATTTGCTGAAGGATGGAGCAGAGCCCACAGGAAGCTTCCCTGCTGTGAAGATAAACTCTGCCCCCTGATAGGCTGAATGTTGTCACATGGAGTCTGTGATGAGAGGAGTTTGCTGAAGGGAGGCAGAGCCCACAGCAAGCTGAGAGCCAGCGCCAGAGAGACAGTGGGAGAGAGAGGTGCTCAGGCAAGGAGATAGAGAAGTTTGTGAGTAAATATTGATCTTGTATTGGTTTATGGGAAGGCTGAAGGATACTGTGGCTCTCAGTGTTATTGTGGCTTCTTAATATCTTTGGTACTATGATGGAATTGGCTTACTGGTTTTGAGATTTGGTTTTCTGGTGTCTAAATAAATCTTTCAGCTTTGTCCTCTATCTGGAGAGTTTGGCATATTTTGCAATTGAACATCACGCAATATTTATAGTCGTGGTCTTTATTGTTGTAATGTAATGTCATGGAAAGGCAACTTCCCAAAGTTCAAAATACCGGCATAGGTGCTTTCCATTTTATTCAGTGACAAATTAAGAACAGAGAAAATCAAAACATGACATCATTCAAAATACAGCATTTACTAAGTGTGATTAAATAATCTCCAAGTACTACCCCACCCCAGGACCTTACATTCATTCAATCAATTACAAAGTCCCTGTTCTAAATACTACTCCACCCCTAGGCTATACATTCATTTAGTCCATCACAAAGCCCCTCTTCTCAAATGGAGATTAGTTTCCAATCATAAGTAAGGTACATTCATTTGTTCAATCATAGAACACAAAAAGGTCAAAAGTTCCCCACCCCTGGATCACAATTCAATCTACCCCAGAGTTACAACAAGTTTAAGCACAGCACTTAATACCCAAATGGAGGTCTTCTCTTCATCTTGACATGAGGCAAGTTCTCAGCAATCTTTGTTCCTGGGGAGACAAACCTTATCAAGGCCACAAGATACATTGCCAGTCTCTTCATTAATTCATCCTCTGTCTGCAGAACAGTCCTAAGACCCCTGAAAACATTAGCAAAACCCTCTCCCAGGATTTCTGCAAACATACGACAAGAAAATCCTTCTTCAGGGCTTCTGAACCAACAGAAAGGTTCCCAGACCCCTGCAACAACAGCACTGTCCTTCACCAGTGGACAGTATTCACTCTCTGTCTGCAGGACAGTCTCAGGAGCTCTTAACCAACAGCCAGGTTCCAGGACTTCTTCAACAACAGGACTGTCTTTCACCAGTGGACAAATCTGGCAAAACAACATCAAAACAGACAGACAAAGTACCAGCAAAATAGCCATGTCTCCTCAGTCCTTGGCAGCTCTGGCAGCAGGTCTCAAAAGTCCACGGCAATTCAAAGTGCCCCTCAGCAATCCTCTCAGTCTCTCTCTGCCTCCACGAGGGTGCTGCTTCCAAAAAGTTCTTCTGCCTTTCTCTTGTGTCTCTCCAAATCTACATCACCAGCTCCTCCCAGTTCAGGACTCTCTTTTCATGTCAACAAGTCCATCCCACAGGTGGGATTAACAAGCTCTGGGTTTTAACACAATCAATTTGAAAACCAAGCCAATACAGAGGGATCTTTATATCCCATTACTATCACAATTGTGGTCGTGGGCATTGTAAATATTGCATTGGTGCTACAGTACCACAGTATTATTTTGTCCAAAAAATTTGGACAAAGACCTTTTCTGTAGAAGATGAACATGAGGGAACATGGACAGGAATGACATAGGATGAAAAGGTCTTGATAGGTTATAATCTGCAACAATAAATGAATGAAAAATGATTTATTAAGTGCTTGCTATGTGTCAATCATTGGGCTAATTTCTGCAGATAAAGAAACAAAAGCGAGAACTTCCCTGTTTCAATGGAATTAAATTACATCACAAGCGACACCCCATAAAAGAAGATTCCACAGAAGGTCATATGGTAAGTCTTGGTGGTCTACCATTTTACAGGAAGGGTTGTAGTCAAAGAGGTGGTAGTAGAAAGATTGAGGAAAGGGGAAGTCCATAGGATCTGAGCAAAGGGTGAGTCATTGGAAATGATAAGTGAGGAAGGAATCATGAATCCTTTGAAGCGGAAGGCATCCTTTGTAAGATAAGATTAGTGTAATGGGAATGTAAATTTTAAAGGTCTTCCCTGCCCCTAGGCTAAAGTGCACCTGGAGCATGGGGTGGGAGGCTTGTTTTTCAGTAGATATTTTTGATTGGCCAGTGGGTCCAAAAGGTTGTTACATTCTCTGATCCAGGAGAAGGCTATATAAGCCCTGATGTGTAGCTTTGTTTTGGGGCTCACTTTGAGGAGTGCTCTGTGATTTGATCTGAATTCTGGGAAGCCATTGTCTAGAGCCCCCCGGCTTTGAAAAACCCAGATGTTGAAACCCAGATGTTGACTGGGTATGGATGTAATGGTTGGACAGTTTGGAAAGCTGTCTACTTGATCTGTTTCTGTCTTGATAATTCTGCCTGTATACTTTGAAGTTTGGGGTGCTGACCTTTTTCCCCTGACCAAGGTAAACAATATATGTCTGACTGATTAAAGTAAGCTTGTTAACCCATTTTGAGTTGATTTCCTTTATCAAAGCAGATCCAAGAATCTGTGGTGGCAGCAACCCTGAGGACGCTTGAGGTGCTTGCTGCTACAATTAGGAGTTCAGACTTTGAAGTATTGATACATACAAATACTTAACATAATTACTGTAAAGATGAAGTGAAACTATCTTTATTCTGCCTAATTAATCAAACAACAAGCATCTATGAAATATTTGCTTAGTAATGGGCACCATAAAAGATTCTGGGAATACAAAGGCAATGAAGAAATAGCCCCTGCTCTCAAGGAATTTACACTATTAAAGTTCTTTAGAAATTGCAAAGTACTAAATACCTATATGGCAAGATGATTATTATTATTATTAAATGGCATTCGGAAAGCACTCTTCTAATTTCCTTTTAACAGTTCTTATATTAAACAATGCTAGTACATTTTTATTTGGATTGAATGAGTTCCAAAAAGAGTGTCAACATGGCTAAGCAGAGAAATGGGCAACTAAAGTAATTAAAGAGATATTGATTGATTGTCTAGGTTATATGGCACAAGGTCAAGACTTCAGAACACCTCAGTTCATATCCAGCCTCAGATATTTACTAGCAAGGTGACCTTAGGTAAGTCATTAAACTTTTGTTTTCTTCAGTATCTTCAACTATAAAAGGAGAATAGTAATAACACTTAAGTCTCAAGGTTGTTGTAAGGATAAAATGAGATAATAATTAGAAAGTGCATAGCATAGTACCTAGCACATATTAGGCGCTATATAAATGCTTATAAGTAGTAGTAATTATAGGTAGAATTCAACCTCAGAATATGTGCCAACTCATCACTTTCCTTTGCCTCTAAGATACTATTCATAATGAGAAATGACTATATATAACCTCAGGTTGAAATAAAGTTAAAATGAGGTAGAATGATGAATACGCCACACATTCATAGCAACATGAAAGTGATACTTGACTCCCAATTCTAAGCTTAGTTAACATGTTTTGATCCCTGGCCTATCAAAATATTTTTGAAGAGCTATTGAGAAGCAACAAAATCTGACCTCCATCAGGTTGGTGTTAATGATCAAGGCAGACCAGAGATAGTAGCAGAAAGGAGTAGGAGAAATGGTAGAACATAAACTTCTTAGTAGATTGTAAGTTGCGTGAGGCCAGGCACTTTTTCTTTTTGACTTTGTATTCTTAGCACCTTGCAAGGCAAGCCCTTAATTAATGTGTATCAAATTGAATTAAAACAATCTTGGGCCCAGATAACCCAAAATTGAAAAATCAGGGTCTGAATTAACAAGACAGCTATGAAGCACTTTTGGATTCCTCAACATTCAGGGTCTAAAGCAGGTAAAGCATGGGGAGCTTCTCTAAGATTTACAACTATCTTCTCTGACAGCATAATTCTGTCTGTCATAATTCTGACAGCATAAGTCTCCCTTGGGAAAGCGGCACTGTTCAATTCACCACTGTGTAATTCACATGATTTTCACTCCACATTGATTGGAAAGATCAGTTGCTGGACACACACACACACACACACACACACACACTTCTAGACAGATGTTCTTGACAAAATTACAAACACATCTGTTTTCTAGAATCTATAGATCAGAACCTAAGGACATATTTCAGTTAGCAGTAAACAAATTAAAAGGTTTTTTTGTCTTCCTTTTTGTACTTCTTAATTTCTTACTCATCAGCTCTGTATTATCTAAGGTGGTCATGTTTTGCCATTATTTGTAATACACACACACAGACACACACACACACACACACACACCTTGTAGGAGCTTATATAATTGATCATTTTCTAGGACACAATGCTTATGCTGGGAAGAGGATGTATTTACTGTATGAGAATAACCATATTTAGAAAGATACAGCTGATGAGGCAAGAACCCTAGTACACCAGAAAAATGGGGAAATTTTTGCTTATTCATAGATCACTTAAGATCTAAGCATAATTCTTTTGGATTCTGCTTTTAAGGCAAACCATTTAAAACACCATAAGAGCTACTGAGAGTTTGGAACTTTTATTATTTTTGGATTGCTGACCAGGATAAGTTCTGGTCAATTTTAGCTACAATAAAGATAGGACAGATATAGTTGTATAGTGGACATAGGGCCAGCCTTGGAGTTAAAAATATCTGGATTCATTTCCTATCTCTAATAGCTGTGTGACCATGAACAAGTCACTTAACTTAGTGCCCCAAGGCAACTCTCCATGACAATAAGTTAAACAGAATTTGCCAATGTACAATAACGAAAGGAGTTTCCACATTGGGTGTTCTTTAAACGATTGAAATCACAGGTATAGATTTTTTTAAATGTTCACACATTTTTAAAGCACTTTTATGAGATAAATGATGTCAGCTTTATTATTATTAATTATTGTCATCACCACTGTCATCATCAATTATCATTATTAGTATTTTATATCTAGGCAACCAGGGTTCGCATAGATTAAAAGATTAGCCCATAACCACACCATATCAATGTTAAGATCAAGATTTCAGTATTCAGACCAAGGTCTTTCAATCCCCCTGTTCTTACTACTATGTTCTCTATATGAGAATCATTATGGGATCATCATGAAATTAGTTTTAGGAAGTCAATATAAAGTTCTTTTATTCATGCTATGATTAATTTTGTTCCTACAGAAAATGACTAGATGTATATATCTGATGCTCTCTCCATTAAAAACAAAAAGACTTGGGAACTAGTATTTCTTGAAAAGCTGAGCAATATGCTACAAATTCATGACTATATAGGTTATATAAAATGCTATACACCTCATGATTAATAATGACTTGAACATAATAAATAGTAGGGAAAAGTAATCAAAGATATGTATAACAGTAGGCCAACCATTGAGTGAAAGGGAGGGATGATAAAATAGCCCAAAGGCTTAACTTGTATCTGCTAACTGTTTAAAGAACCAGATTTGAGTTATATAACCAACAAGATGGAGGACTAAACAATTTTCCCCTTCCTTCATTGACTTTCAAAGACCCTGGCCAAAAAAAGTATTACGAGCCCAATATTGAGGCAACAGTGGTGTCTTAGAGAAGTATCTGAACTTAGAGTTTAAAAGGCCCTATTTCAGATATTTAATCCCTTTGTGACCCTTGGACAAGGCATTTCTTTGGACCTCAGTTTCCTCCTCTATCAAATTAAGGAGTTGGATACAATGGCCTCTAGGATCCCCTCAAGCACTAAAGTTACAACTAAAACTATTGCTATGGTTGTAACCATGAATTACAACTGAGTCCACAAGGCAAGAAAGCAAGAAATACTACAAAGTAAAAGACTTATGACTTTTACTGCGAATGTTAATCTTTGCCAGGTTCATGAAGTACTCTTCCATCCCCAGTCTCCATGATCTGTCAGGAATACAGGAACAGGCACATGGGCTTGTGGTAGGACATGCAGGATTCTTCTTTGGTTGCAAAGATTTGACAGCACACCACACAGTTCATCTCCCCTCCTATCCCCTCCCCCAACTTTGAACCAAGGGAAAAACATATATTCTGCCCTTCTATCTGAGGAGATAGGGGGTGGTTGGACTGTTTTCTGACTGGATTCCACATTAGGGAACCCCAAGGCTACTGTGATTCTGTTCAGACAGCCCACCACCCCCCAAGCCTGCAAAAAGTGGCAGAACTTGATTAAGTTGGGTCAAAGAAGGCAAGGACCAGATCCGAGAAAAGGACTGGTCCAGGTAGCCAGTGTAATGGGCTGTGCCAGCTCTGAATAAAAAAAGGACTGAAATCCAACTAAGGGACAGACAATGTGCCAGAAAATATTTAAATCTGGACAAGTCAAAGAGAAAGATAAACAAAAAGAAAAATGTAACTAGCACTATGGCTAGCCAAGCATTACTTATGTGAGGCCTTCAGGGGCCAGTGATCTGCCCACTTATAGCTTTATCCTTTATTTGTCTTCATGATTTGCCCAGGTTCAGTTTGGTGAGCTTAACCTCTCAATAGGGGCAGTAGGCTCCCAGTTTTCAGTTATTGGCTCATGTCCCCATCCCAACTATTCCAACTTCAATTCTATTTTTGTATCACATCTAAAAGTTCTCCCCAGCAGCTAAGTGAAGTAGGCACTTAGAGCATAAAATGGATCAAATGTGTAATGGTGAGTTTTATTCCCACACAGAAAATGGAATGCTGAGCATTAGAGTATCATATGCTGATTAGAAGAGAACCAAGTAATATATCATTGCAAGTACAATCAGATAGATGAGAGGCTAATATTCAAGTCTCGTGAAATTTGCTAACAATTCTTTGAGAGAGCTGCTAATTAGCAATTTTGTATTTTACCTAATTATGTTTTACCTCCATGAGCACAGTTTGATCAATGCCAAGTGGGTTTTGTTCTATACCGTGTTTTTCAGGCATTAGTAAGGGGAAGACACCTGTTGCCTTTGAAGATCTCAGAAAGCCCTCTATCAAAAGACATGAAACACAAAACAGAACTGGCCCGATTCCAGGCATGTGGTTACCTAAGAGGCCATAAGATCATGGTTCCCAGCTACAAGCAAAAGGAGGGAAAGTGCATAGTCTGAATCTAACCTAAACCTCTCCAAAAGCCATATTCATCATGATACCACAAGGTCAGCATAAAAACTTGGTGCAGGAAGAGATGGGAGGTCACTCCATCATAGATGCCAAGAATAAGGTCCACCCCAAAGTTTCCTTTTACTTGCCTAGAAGGCTCTTAGAGGGTAGCAAAAGAAGGAAATAAATATAAAATTAAACACATTTATTGGAAAGTTTAGACCTAAAAGATTTACAGTGAGCTTTATGAATGGGACCACTAAATAAGAAATTTATGTGTGTGCATATGAGAAACACATACATGTATACACATACTTATATATGTTTATGTAATAACACATATGTATAAATATATGTATGTGCATACATACATACATATATATTTCTCAGGAAGACATTGAACTTTTACAAATATTTACCACATATTAGAATGCAGAAAAGTTTCAAATAAATGTAAAATAATAGAAATACTAAAAATACAATTTTATGTACTATAACAAAAAATATTAATCAATTCAGAGAGCACAGACAAAATACAGAGGTCTAAATGGAGACTTTATAAGAATATCCGCAGTGAGTAGATCAAGGAATAAATCATAAAAACCATAACAATGTGAGAAACAATGAGCCAATACACCAAAAAATATTTGTGCTGCAATCCTTGGGGAAAGATTATATATCTTAAATCATATATTAATAAGTTTGGAAAGTAGAAAATTTATAAAAAATAAAATGAGGGTTAATAGACTTTTATGATAATAAAGCCATGATTAGCAAAAGAAAACAGGAAATCATTAAAATTAGAGAAGAAATAGATTAATTGGAAAGAAAAAAATCCTCTGGAACTAATAAATAAAACTAAAATTTGGTTCTTGAAAAGACTTTGTTGTTATTCAGCCATTTTTAGTCATATCCAATTCTTTGTATTTGGGGTTTTCTTAGCAGAGATATTGGACTGGTTTGCCATTTCCTTTTCCAATTTATTTTACATATGAGGAAACTGAGGTAAACAGGGTTAAGTCACTTGCCCAGGTTCACACAGCTGATGCATATCTGAAGTCGGATTTAAACTCAAAGTTAAGTCTTTCTGACCACAGGCTCAGGACTTTATTCTTCCCAGCACCTACCCACCCGACTTGTTGTTGCCCAGTTTTGTTTTACTTGAAAACAAAACCAAGAACAGTACATACATATATGCATATGTGTGTGTATGTTTATATATACACATACACATATATACATACATATACACATGTATGCATGTGTATTAATATATATATATAATTATATTAACCAAACTAACATAAAGTCAACTAGAAATTATAAATTATCCAATCTCAGAAAAAAAAATATATCTTTTTTATACCAAAGTTGGGGCAGGGTAGATATATACTAGTCAAAATATATTTACAAGAGGATTCTATCAAACTTTAAAGATCTATTTTATTGCTATTTTTTTACATTGCCTAAAAGTTCCCCTGTATCTTTCTCCCTCCTCCATTCAAATAGCCATCTCATATAAAAAGCAATAATATAAGAAAAAATAAATGCAATTTTTTACACAAATAGACTTACTGTCCCTATAAAGGAATGTGGGGATGATATTTTCTCATGCGTCTCTTCTTTAGCGCCATGCTTGTTCTTTGTAATTCACCAATATTCGTTTTCATCTATTTTACAGCTGTTGCACTTTTTATTTACATTGCTATAGTAATAATATATATTGTTTTATCGACTCTTCTTACTTTACTTTCCATAGTTCATGTAGTTCTATTTATGCTTCTCTTAATTCATCATAACTATTGTTTCTGAAAGCATAATAATATTCCATTTCATTTGTGTGCTACATTTTTCTATCGATTTCCCAAATAAACAAATGGAAAAACAAATGAATGAATGAATAATAGTGCCTACCTCTGTAATGGAAATGCAAATTTAAAGATCTTCCCTGCCCCTAGGCTAAAGTGCACCTGGAGCCTGGGGTGGGAGGCTTGTTTTTCAGTAGATACTTCTTGATTGGCCAGTGGGTCCAGAAGGTTGTTACATTCTCTGAGCCAGGAGAAGGCTATATAAGCCCTGATGTGTAGCTTTGTTAACCCCTTTTGAGTTGCTTTCCTTTATCAAAGCAGATCCAAGAATCTGTGTGAGCAGCCACCCTGCTGACGCCGGGGTGCTTGCTGCTACAACCTCCCAGGGTTTTTGTGAGGATAAAGTGAAATAATATTTGTGAAGCACTCAGTATCATGCCTGGCAGGCACCATATAAATGTTAGGTAGTGGTAGTAATAGTAGTGGTAGTAGTAGT
>NW_027185798.1:50502045-50537097 GCF_028583685.1 Petaurus breviceps papuanus | reverse complement strand
TTAAAGTGCTATATAATATCTAGCTATCATATTTATATTTATCATGGTTATAACACTATAAAAGTATGTCTAGTAATAATTATTAGCCTCATTTTACATATGAGAAAACTGTGGTAGACAGAGGTTAAATGACTTGCCCAGAGTCACGTGACTAGTTTGGATTTAAAATCAGGTTTTCCTGATACCAGGCCCACCACTTTATCCGCTGTGCCACCCAGTTTTCCCATAAGACAAATTTATTTTGAGTTTGTACAACACTAGGTAATTGAGATTCATTACTTGTGATTTTGTTTATCAGGTCTGTTCTGTCAGGTTCCTTTTCTATTTTAACTGATATCAAATGGTTTTGATGATTGCTGCTTTATAATATAGCTTGTTATTAGTTGTTATTATTAGATATAATTATTGTTATTAATCCTTCATTCTCATTTTTTTTCATTTTTCCTTTAATATTCTAGAACTCTTGTTTCTTCAAATTAATTATCATTATTTTATTGAATTCTTTGGATAAATGCACATTTATCCATTTTTTTTTTGTAATAACATGTTCTGTGTTGATAATTCTTGTGTTGCCTCACCAGTTGAAGTAGTGCACACTTATCTTGGGTAAGTGTGGATAAGTACACACTTATCAAATTCTTTGTATAAGTGCACACAATTCTCTTGGTTTTATTAACATAGCATTTAACCTGTTAATTAATTTCAGTAGCATTGTGATTTTTATTATATTGGCACAGTTCAGCCATGAGCACTGAGTATTCCTCCAGGTACTTAGGTAGACCTTTATTCTTTAAAAAGTACTTTGTAATTCAATCTATACAAGTATTAAATGTGTTTTGGTAGACTAATTCCCTTACATTTTATACATTTTTTAAAATTTTGAATGGTACTCAAATTCAGATCTTTCTAACCAAGTTGTCATACAAGAAAAGAAAATGTAAATGTGAGGTGGGTTCAACTGATTGAGAGATTGTACATCTTTATAATTATGAATCTATTGAAGTAATAGAATAAACCTATAACCTTTGACTTAGTAATTTATTACAGAGTTTTCTCATCTATGAAATGTGTAAGTCAAACTATTCTGGAAAGTAATGTAAAATTACACACAGAAAGTTTCTAAATAGGGCCTTCTCTTTGACTTGCTATGCCTTTGCTGGCCTATACCCCTAAAGAGACCAAAGAAAAAAGACAAGGTTCTATGTATATACAAATATACACACACATGCATAGGAACACACACACTAGTGAAGCAAAACTGGAAATTAAGAGGATGACAGTTGGCTGATTAAATAGTGGGATGAATGGAATGGAAGACAAAGTAAGGAACAAGAAAATTTCAAGGAAAAAAAGACTTGTATGAAATGATGCAGAGTGAAGTGAATAGATCCAGAACACTTTATACTAGAATATCAATGTTATTAAAGTGAAAAAAAATGTGAAAACATATGAATTGAAGAAGAATGAAATCTGCAGAACCAGGTGAACAGTTTCTACAATAATTACAATACTGTAAAACAAGTTTGAAAATCTTAAGAACTATGATCATTGCAATGACCATCCATCTTTCCAGAGGATTAAGGCTGAATCTTATTAGCCATGTTCTGACAGAAAAGGAAGGGATAGATTCATAGTGTACAATGAGACATATATTTTAGACATGGCCAATGAAGGAATGTGTTTTGCTTTGCCATGCATATTTTACAAGGATTTTTAATGGGGTAGGGGTAGAAGGGAGGGAAAAAAAATAGATTTCTGTTAATTAAAAAAAAAATTAACTAACTACTTATAGAATTTATTAAGCACCTATATAAAAGATCTTATGCTAAGCACTTCATAAATATTATTTCATTTGATCCTTACAATAATCCTGGAAGAATCCATTTTATTATCCCCATTTTACAGTTGAAGAAATTAAGGCATCCAGTGGTTGAGACTTGCCCACATTTATATAAGTGGTAAATGCCTGAAGCAAAATTTAAAATCAGGTCTTCCTGACTCCAGGTCCAGCACTGTCTCTAATAATTTATGCATGATGCCATAATTGTCCTATTCAGACTTCATATCAAGGTCTCCCTAATTCCAAGTTCAGTACTGTTTCTACTATATGAAGTAACCAAAAAGAATGATACCATCCAGAATGTATCCCTATACATCATTAATTTCAATACATTTTGGTTTCTATTATCTATGTATCTTTCCTTTCAGTTTCAGGAAGTTTTTGTTTTCTCTACTCATATCAATTTTGCCCTAAATCCCAGACCTTCCTGTATAGGATTATATCAGTAGCCACTGATACACTTTTAAGTGTTATTATCCCCATTTTACAGATGAGATAACTGAGGCAGATAGTGTTTAAAAGAGTTGCCTAGGGTCATGTAGCTAGTAAAAGGTTGAAGTTAGGAGGAATGATTTATTGGAATGTGAACTCCTCGAGTCCAGGGACTATTTTTATGTTGCTTTCCAGTTTTTAGGCCAGAGCCTGGCACAAAATAAATGTTTAATAAATATTTGTCAATATGCTTGTTGAAGCTAACCTAGGAAAAATGTTAGAGCTGCTTTGATACACATGGCACTGTGTATTACATGTGACATTTGACTCTTAGAGCAGTGTTGCCCAAAGTCCTATCAGAGCACTCAAAAGAGAGGCCTGACCAAATCAGTCACAAGAAAACAGAATCACTTTTTACTTACATAAGTAGGAAGAATCAATTTACTAAGCAGTGCTGTAATTACGCTCACCTCACTAAGCTATTCACCATCCCTCGGTGCACAGTCTGTTCTGGATTACGTTCAACCTGTTTCTAGTCTGTGGTGCCATCTGTCCCAGAGAGTCTCCATGATAGACCCCAATATTAAAGAAAATAAAATCAGCAAGAGTTCTGTCTCAGTAAGCTCAATGGACTGAGAATAAAACGAAATGCTACTTACCTGGAAATATCAAGGTGTTAGCCTTCTCTCATTATGGCCCCTCTGGCAGTCCTTCTAACCATGGGGGGTGGAGGAGAAGGAAGTGATTCAGCTCTACAGACCATAGACATTGAAGGAAGAAAGTGCCAGGCTCACGAGGCAAGTGTTTGCTGATGGAATTATCTGGGCTGGAGGATTCAGATTTCCTCCCCCAAATCCTTACTTTTCTTCTCTTGTTATTCTTTCATCTCTATTATCTCCTCATTGTTTTATTAGTATGCCAGGGGAACCAAGTTCTAAGTAATTAACTCATACTAACCATTCATTCATTCACTCAATAAGCATTTGTAGAGTTTCTACTCAACGCCAGGCACTGTTGCAGGCACTGGGGATATGGATACAAAAACCAGAGAGGCCCTGCCCTCACAGAGCTTATATTCACTTGGAGAAAAACAGGTACCCAGATAAGCAAGTACAAAATCTATACAAATATATGAAATAAAATTCTGACTGCTCTAGAAACTAGAACATCAAAGAGTAAATGAATGTATGCTATGGAAATGGGGAGAAGTGATTATCTAGTAACTATTACTCTCATATTTATTATCCATGATATTTTCTATGTTATAACAAGGTAACTGGAGAACCAGTAAATTATTATTAATATAGCTGACATATAGTGCTTTAAGGCTTACAAAGAACTTTGCCTAGATGATTTCATTTAACTGTACAGCTACCCTAGAAGATAGAAATTACAAGTATTTACCCCATTTTATGGGTAAGAAAAAATAAGCTCAGAGAAAATGTCACTTGCCAATATTCATACAGTTAGGAAGTATTAGTGGAGTGATTTGAGTAAATGTCTTGCTGACTGCAAGCTCTGTATGCTATCCACTATACCATACTGCCTCTTTCTGGGCCTCAGTATCCTCATCTGCAAAATAAGTGGGTTGGACAAGCTAATCTCTAAATTTCATCCCAAATCAAAATCCATGATCTGATGATCTCACCCAGTTCCAAACTATGGTATTCCACAAAACACAGAAAACCCTATTCTTCTGTGTTCTTTTCACAATTAGGTACTTCAAATTTATAGAGTTCATTGGAATACCATGCTACTTAGTAAGATAACATGAGAAATAAAAATATTGGCTACTGGGATCTGAAAAAAAAGGAAAGCATTAGTATGAAATCATCACAAAGGGAATTCAGTATTCATGGAACATTTTACTTAGAACCTAGATGATTATCTATTCCTCACTAAGGATTTTTTAAATGGTAGGAATATTAATTTTTGCTATACACAATATGAATCTCCCTTGAGAAGAGCTTCATAAACCTTTACAAAGTCTTCACTTCACAAAATCTTTACAAATAATATAAAAATAAAACATCCCCTCCCATCAAGGAAGTTATATTAAACTGGAGGAAAACAATACATATACAGAAAAGTTAATCTAGAGAGGCCAGAGTATTCAGAGTCAACACTGTAAAAAGCTGAAGAAATAACAACAAAGCTGAGATTGAGAAATAGCCATCAGACTTGGCAATTAAGAGATGGTTGGTAACTGGAGAGAACATTTTCAACTGAGTGATGAGTTTGAAAGGTGCATCCTAAATGCAGAGAGAGAGGAGTGCATTCTGGGCGCAAAGAAGAATGTGAAGAAAGGAAGAGAAGCAGGAAAGCATGGAACATATTCACGAGACAGTGACTAACTGAGTTTGTCTGGAGAAGAGATGATGCAAGGATAAGTCATGTAAAAATAAAATAAAATAAGGCAAGAGAAATAGATGAGAGCCAGTCTGTAGAGGGCTTTAAATGCCAAGTTAAAGGATTTGGATTTTAGGGGCGGCCAGGAAGCACAGCGAGTAAGAGCACCGGCTCCAGTGTCGGGATGACCTGGGATCGAATCTGGGCTCAGACACTTAGCACCCACCCAGAAACACCTGCCGTGTAACCTTGAGCAAGTTACTTAACCCCGATTGCTTAGGGGCGGCCAGGTGGCTCAGCGAGTAAGAGCATCGGCTCCAGTGTTGGGACGACCTGGAGATCGAATCCCGGGCTCAGACACTCAGCACCACACCCAGAAATAACTGGCCGTGTAACCTTGAGCAAGTTACTTAACCCCGATTGCTTAAAAATACAAAAAAAAAAGAATTCGGATTTTATTCAGTAGGCAACAGAGAGCCACCGAACATTTGGGGCCAGCAGAAGAGAATGATCAGACCTGTGCTAGAGGAAGATTAATATATTAGCAGAGTGTAAAATGTACTGGAAGCCAGCAATCCTGGGAGAAAAGAGAACTATGGAGGTGTGTTTTGTTTTGTTTTCTGGGGTTTTTTTTACTATAGTTCAGGAAGTTCACCTAAAAGGAAGATTGGACCTAGGATGGTGACAGTGAATTTAATGAGTATGGATAGGAGAGAGAAGGCATTGATAGAATCAAAGAGATTTGACAAAACCCTTAATGGGGTGGGGAAAATGTCAATTAAGAAACAGGAATCAAAAAAAGTTCTCAAGGAGTGCTAATGACCAAAAGAATCATCATTCCAACAATAGGAAAGCAAGGAAGTGTGTGTGCGTGCATGCGTGTGTGTGTGTGTACAATTATATGCTAATTTGTGCTTCTTTTGCTGGCAGTTATTCTAATTTCCTTATTTATCAACAGCTAGGTAGATTGTTCTCAGTTGATCCAATTTTACTTCTACATTAGAGTTTAAATAGAAGGGAAGGGCAAACTTGAGTTCCTAATAAGTCAGCTGCTATAAACCCTTTCTAAGCTAACAGATGTTATTGGGAGGTGAAAAGGGAGCTGTGCTCTGTGGCACAAGAATGAATGTGTGTGTTGCTTCCGTGGCTATTTAACACTTTCCTTTTTTCAGATCCTAATAGCCAATATTTTTATTTCTCCTTGGTATCTTACTAAGTAACAACGTATTCCATTCTTACTAAGGAGAAATGAACTCAATAAATTTACAGTACATACTTGTGAAAAGAACACTGAGGAACAGGGTTTCCTATGTTTTGTGGAATCCCAGGGTTTGGAACTGGGTGAGATCATCAGATCATGGATTTTGATTTGGGATGAAACTTAGAGGTCAGCTCATCCAACCCATTCATTTTGCAGATGAGGAAACTGAGGCCCAGAAAGGTGCAATAAATTGCTTATAATTATAGTTAATAGTAGATATATGATTCCCATTCAAAGTATTTTGACTCTAAACCCAAAATTTTGTATTAAAATGTTGCTGACTCCCAGTTTTTCCATTTACTAGCTTTGTAAACTTGGAGAATCACTCCCTTTCTCTCAGATTCAGTTTCTTCACATGCAAGATGAGGAGTTGTGAACATATAATTACCTAAGATCCCTCTTACCTTTAAATTTTTGTTATATCTAGGAACCACATCTTTGAAAAGAGGCTATTGATGATGATAACAATAAGTCACATTTACAAAATACACTTTGCCAAGTGCTTTCCTTAGTAGCACAATCAGGAAGGCAACCTGATTATTATATTTTGCAGATTATATCTGATTATATTCATACAGAAAAATAAGGAAAATAAATTTTACAAATGAGGAAACTGAGGCTTAGGGAGAGTAAGTGACTCACGTGTGGTCATTATTATCTTAAGTGATTGTGCTGTGGGATGAACAATGGTCTTCAAATGAGATGATTATAAAGCACTTAGCACAGTACTTGGCATATGGTGTTATATGAATGTTAGCTCTTATTATTATTATTCTGACTGAAATTCCAATGCTCTTTCTACTCTACTTCACTAAAAAGTAGCATATAGAAAACATCCATTGAAGTAATTCTAGCATTGAATGGGAGTGACATGAAACCCGCATCTTTTCCTTCCCCATCACAGAGAGCATTTGTCTAAATAGTGCTCAATAAAAGCTCTTCGACGGTGTAATCTTTGCAATGGAGTTTTTGCAATGGAAGATAGATCAAATGGAAATGAATTTCTTACTTTGGCTTCACTTATGGTAATGTTTCAGAGGATACCAGTCTGACTCATTCACGTTTCATTCCGGCTGGGGCTCGAGGAGAAAATAAGATGCATTTCATACTTCCAGGGATGTAGGGAAAGTGCACACTGTAGAATGTAATAGATGAGTACCTTGGGCAACATTTCAACAATCAAATTGCAAGTAAAGGGAGTTGGAGAATAAAAAATAGTAAATAATGCTTTGTATGCATGGAATGCTAAGCTTTTTATCAACATCGATCAACGTCAGTCCTATCCTAACCAGAGGATCTAGCCCAACCCAGTAGCAGTCCCCAAGGCTCTGACCTGGGCATTCTTCCTTTCTCCCTATTTCACTTAGTGTTCACATCCATTCCTACTCATCTCTATGTAGATGACCCAAATATTTGTCTACCCTAATCTCTCTCATCTCATATCTCCCCCCGCCTATTGGACATCTTCTCAAAGACAGCTTAATTTCAGCACAATTGAAAATGAACTCATTGTTTTTCCCTGAAAACCTCACCCTCTTCCTAATGTCCTTATCATTGTTGAGGGCACCATCATTCTTCTAGTCAGCCAGGCTTACAACCTAAGTGATATCCTCAACTCCGCACTGCACATATTCAATGGATTGCCACATCTTGTAATTTTGACTTTTGCATATGTGTCCTCTTTTTTTTCTGCTCACATAGTATAGGTCCCCATAACTTGCTGCATGGACTATTATGATAATCTTTTTATTGGTCTCCCTTCCTCAAATCCCTTCACACTCCAGCTCATCCTCCATTCAGTGGTCAAAGTGATCTTCCTAAAGCATAGGTCTGACCATATCATCCCCGCTCCCAATTCAATAAATTCCAATGATTCTCCATTGTTTCCAGAATCAAATATAAAATCCTTTGTTTGTCTCTTAAAGCCCTTCATAATTTGATCAATTCTTACCTTTCCAGGCTTCTTATACCTTGCTTACCTCTTCAAACTCTGCTATCCAGTGACATTAACCTCCTTGCTATTCCTGGCATGTAACACTCGGTATCCCAACTCCAGTGCATTTTCACTGATTGGCTGTCCCCCATGTCTAGGACTCTCTCCCTCCTTATCTCAGTTTCCTGGTTTCTTTCAAGTTTCAGCTAAAAGTCAGCCTTCCATCAAGAAGCCTTTCTCAGTCCTCTTAATCTTAGTGCCTTCCCTCTGAGATTATCCCCAGTTTATTTCATGAATATCATCTTTGTATATAGCTGTTTGCTTGTTGTCTCTCCTATTATATAGTAAGCTTCTGGAGAGCAGGGACTGCTACTTGTTTGTTTGTTTTTATCCTCCTTTATATACTCGGTACATATAGATGCTGAACAAATGCTTGCTGACTTCATTTGACCCAAATTTTAAATTATTTTTAATCAGATAATCAAGTATGATCCTATTCAATTATCCAATTACTATCCTATTAATATAATAGAAATAATACAAGTCAATGTCTTTTCTGTACCACAAAACATGTCTAAGAACTAACGTTTTGAACAAGATAGCTACTTTGTCAAATTTAATTTCATTTTTAAAGCTCTCTTTTTTGTGACCTCCTCAAGAAGAGAAAACCGAAGTCTAAAGCTTAATTTAGAATTGGCTGCTTGCTACCTTTCAGAATATGCAAAATTGGAGTATTCTATTATTTGTTATTAAATATAATACTCATAAAAATAATATCTCCTTCTTATACGGCACCATTCTCCAAGTAACTCAGAGCCAAACATTCACTGTAACCAATTGTCCCTGAAATGGCTCCCCAATGTGTAATATGATGAGGTATTTAAGTTTATAGATTCATCAGTGAAAAACATCAAACAGATCTCCAAGTAGAAGCTGTGATTTGATCCTCTAATCTTGGGAATAATGAAAACAGTTTTGTGTAGAAATCCATTGATAAGAAGAAAAGATATTTTAATTGTTCCATATACCTTTATGAAACATAGAACTCAGGATGGTGATGTGCAGGCTATAAATTAGTGACTCAGCCCTAAGGATTTACAGGGAAACATATGCCACTTTCTAGTTTGGGAGTAGAGAATCAGAGGTAACGTGACATAATGAGTAAAATTTTGACTTTGGATTCAGGAAAACACAGGTTCATATCCTACCCACTTACTAGCTATGTGACCCTGAGCATGTCCCTTGCTGTCTCTGTGACTCAATTTCCTCATCTATAAAATGAATGGGTTCAACTTAAATGACATTCAAGTCTTTTTTCACCTTGAGCTCTATGATTATATAATGAATGCCTCTTCAAATGGTTTTCAGGCTACTGTGATACAGGGTGTCAGCAGGAACTGTTCAAGACTATAAAGAAATCAACACTCCGCAACCTACTTTTTTTTGAGAAGGAAAGGTAAGGCAGCTGGGGTGAAGTGATCACACAGCTAGTAAGTATCAAATTTCTGAGGCCAGATTTGAACTCAGGTCCTCCTGACTCCAGGGCTGGTGCTTTATTCACCCTAACCTACTTTTAACCCTTTTTTCTTGTAACAGAACTTTTAAAGCAAAGTGTTATAATTAGTAGCTGCATGGGTAGCATGCAGTAGTCAGGATAAGAGAGTTGTCCTTTAGTATCTTGGCCTCAGCTCTGAGACAGAACTGAAGAAGGTAATGAAAGAAAGAAAGTCATTGTCAGGGCACCTATGTTCAAAGAAAGCCGTAAGCCAAACTCCAAGAGGCAGTCCCGGGTAGGTTCTAGTAGGGTAGGTAAAGAGGTGATAAACTGGAGCCAAAGTTGGAGACAGTCAAGGGCCTTTGGCCCAGGAGACATGAAGAAGATAAGTGGGTACAGAGTCAACCAAAAATTAAGCAAAAAAAAGTCAGATATATAAGGGAGCAGGGCTGGTCAAGAGGAAGAATCTCCCCAGGATTTGCTCATTCCTAATTATCTAAGTAAGCCCCAGGTCTATATTTCTTTGTACCTGCCCACCATTTTGGTTCATGTATTGTGTGATTCCAAGGCAGGATTAAATTGCTGTAGGCTATAAACATTTCTCTTCTCTCATCAGACTAAGTAATTCTAGTCCAAAAATGATTTCATTGTAAAGAAAAATCATTTGTAAGGTAGATATCTAGCTCAATAAAGAATATGAAAACAATTGGAAGCCAGGAATCAATTAAGATCCAAATAGTCTTTACTACTAGAACTTGTCCTTTGGTAAATGCAGGGTGGGGAGAGGGTTCCCTTTTGAAGTTTCCCCAATCCTCATAGAAGTTTTGTGAGACCCAAATGGGTTAATGTCTGTAAAACACTTACAAATTTTAAAACAATGTATAACTATTATTTATAGTTTGTATCAAGAAACTAATGGAAAGCTCTTATTGGCATTCTTGTAATGTCAAGAGAATCAACTCATTGGGTGGCACTGCCTGTGGAAAACAGAGAAAATGTGCAAGTGGGGTTGTGATCTGTATTACATGCATATGTGTATTTGCATATATATTGTTATTATGTTTATAAATTTATGTTTATGCATTTGTACATATATTTGTTACATGTATATTGTGATCTGTATTATATGTGTATGTATATTTGCATATATATTGTTATTATGCTTATAAATTTATGTTTATGCATTTGTACATATATTTGTTACATGTATATGTATAGGTATGCCTTTCCCAACATGTCTCATTGAATATTTCTCTCCTCATTCTGTAAACTCAGATATACACACACATACATATACACATGAAATTAACAACAGCCCACCCACTACTCCAATCACTGACCCCACTTCCAGTCAGGATCATATAGCCACAATCTAGGAAAATGACCCATGTAAAGATATGACCTGGTCATTTCTTCTGAAGGTGCTGTAATCTCTATAGATGATAAAAGACCCAAAAAAACCCAAACTTCTCATTACTAAAGTCCTTGACACTACAAAATAGTTCAACATCAGAAATCAAAGTGTTTTTATTAGTGTAAATGATATTAAAGAAGATGCATTATCATCTGTAACATATTGAGGACTATGGGGACTTTCCATCTAACTGTAACTCAGACCTCATGCTGTATATGTATTGTTTCCCCTCTTAAAATCTGAGTTCCTGAGAGGAGGAATTGCCTTTGCTTTTTATCCTTGGTGCTTAGCATTGTTTTGTGCATAGTAAGAGCTTAATAAATGCTTTTTCTTGTGTTCACTTTAAAGAGGTCACAAATCTACCAGAGTGTTGGCATGCAGATCTCCCTTATTTTTTTTGAGGGGAACCATTCCTGACAATTTTGTGTACATTACAACTTAGCCTTGTCTCTTACTTAAATACTTGAAACAACTGTGATTTCATTGGCAAGGGATCTCCTTTTCTTTCTTCCCAATCTGGTCATCATAAGCTTCTGTGGATGAAAAAATTCATTATCCAGCAGCAAACCTGATGATAAACCTCTCAAAAATTAGCTAGGCTGGCTTTCAGACAAGCATATAATTCATCATGTCATGCACAAGATCTTGGAAAGAGCACCAGAGCTTTCCTGATGTTGGTATGGAATCCAAGTCATGAGGGGCCAGCACCATGACATGGTCACACATAGGAAAAAATAAGACTTTATCAATATGTTAAGGTACAATACCAATCTAATGACTTTCAAAATCAATCCAATTTTTCTCCTCCTTTATTCCAGGAAACAATAAGAAGAGGTACTTTTCTTTGCCAAGATCAATCCCACTACAAGCGCCTTTGATACTATCTCTTGCCATCTTCTCCAGCAGATTGTCACCTCAATCAACGTCCCCCATTTCTAATCTTCAATTCTCCCTATTTAATGGTTTTTTCCTTGCTTCATAGAAATATGCCCAAATTTCTTCCATCTTAAAATAAAAGCTCTTTATTAAAGCCTGTCATTCCCATTAGCAATCACGCTATAACTTTCTTCCATCTCTCAAACAAGTTCCTAGCGGAAAAAAGACTGCCTCTTCTTCTCTCACTCCTCAACTCTTTGCAATACGACTTCCAGTATTGTCATTCAACTTAAACTACTCTCTGCAAAGCAACTAAAGGTCTTTTATTGATCTTATAATGGCCTTTTCTCAATCTTCTTTCTTGATCTCCCTTCAGCTTTTGATACTGCTGATCAACTTCTCTGGGATAGTCTACCCTCTTTAGGTTGTCATGACACTACTCTCTCTTAACCCTTTGCCTACCTATATGACCATCCCTTCTTAGTTTCTTTGCTAGAGCATTATCTATATCACAACCTCTAAATGTGGATGTCCTCAAAGCTCTCTCCTTACATTCTTCTCTACACTCTCTCACTTCATAACCTCATCAGCCTCTATGAGTTTCATTATCACCTCAATTCAAATTACTCCCCACTCTATATATCCAACCTGAAATGTCAGGCTAAAATCAGCCTTCTTTTATGTGATACTACAGACCTCAGAGACATCTCAATTGAATCCAGATGTGTCGAAATATTGCTCAATATCTTTACCCCAAAACTCACTTCACTTCTAAATTTCCCAGTTTCTGTCAAAGGTATCACCATTTGTCTAGTCATAAAGTTTCTCAACCTCAATGTCATCCTCTATGCCTCACTCTCATTCGATCTATTTATCTATCAATTAACAAATCTTTCCATTCTACCTCTACCTCTCTTGGATATGCTCCCTTCTCTCCATTCACATAGACATCACAGTAGTTCAAGCCTCATTCATTTTTATCTAAACTGTTAAAATGGTTTATTAGCCCATCTCCCTGCCTCTAGTTTATCTCTGCTCCAGTGAGTAGTATAGTAGATAAAACACTGGACTTGGTCTAAAATCAGGAAAATCTGACCAGTCTCAGACTTTTACTAGCTGTGTGAGCCTATGCAAGTCACTTAACCTCTGTCTGCCTAGGCATCCTCAACTTTAAAATGGGATAATAACAGTACTTACCTCCCAAGGTTGTTGTGAGGACCAAATGAGATAATTATAGTCTTTAGCTCCATCCCTGACACACCTGATGGGTGCTTAACAAATACTTGTTTGTTTTCTTCCTTCCTTCCTTCTTTCCTTCCTTCCTTCCTTCCTTCCTTCTTTCCTTCTTTCCTTCCTTCCTCTTTTCCTTCCTTTTTTCCTCCCTTCTCTCTTCCTCCATCCCTCCCTTCCTTCCTCCTTTCCCTCCTTACTTCTTTACTTCCTTCTATAAATCCACATTCTCTATAAATAAGAAAATAATTATTTTAATGCTCGAGTCTGATAATTTTACTACCTTTCTCAATCAACTCCAGTGTCTCCCTATTACCTCTAATGTTCTTTAATTTATTCTTTAATAAATTCATCTCTTTGACATTTAAAATCCTTTCCAACCTGGCACCAACGTATTTTCCCTACCTTATTACATCCCTCCACACACTATACATTCCAGTCATACTGGCCTATTTGCTGTTCCTCACACATGACATTTCATCTTGAGTTTCATAGAGTTGCTGGCCTCCATCCCTTACCCACCATAACCTCTCAGGGTCCCTGGACTTTTTTAAGACTCAGGTCAAGAGCCACCTTCTGTAGGAGGCTTCCCTTCATCACCTCAGCTGCTGGGGACTTCCCATGCCAAATGATCTGTGTCTTCTTTCTTTGTGTTTTGCACATTTCTCCCAATAAAATGCATTTTCTTTGGGACCAGAAACTATTTCTTTTGTTTTTGCATCATAGCATATAGCACCATATCTGCTACACAGTAGGTGATTAATAAATGGTGGTTGATTGATTCATTGAATGATTCATATATAATACTGTACTCCAGTCAAACTGGCTTCATAGATTGTAGTCCACTGCCTGTCATTATGATTTTGCTCTGGCTTTCCCAGCAATAACTACAACCTGTAGTGCCCTTCAAAGATCATTTCAAACACAATATTTTACCATACACAACATTTCCTCATCTCCCAACTACTAATGTCCTTCTGCCCAAGGTATCTCTTTGCAGGGAAAAATAGAAAGGAGATTTTTTTCCCATAAAGGAAAACTGTCATACAGGGATGGTGGTATAGGAGAAAAACAAATGCCTACAGGGTACTACAAAGGAATACAAGCTGATGGTGCAGGTATGTAGTAGGATACACACTCAGACCCAACACCTCAAGGCACTCAAAGCTCTGATTTATATAGTTTGGGGGTTTTTTTTGGTTTTGTTTTGTTTTGCAAAAAACCAGTATGAACCTAATAGCAGACTCCTCTGTGACTCATAAGGCATAAGGCAAGGAAGTACAGTAGTCTGGACCACTGAAATGCAGGTATCATCTGAATTGCCTGACAAGGAATGAAGAATGAAGAATGAGGGGAAAGGAGGCAGGAAACTTAACTCTTAGCTGTGCCACAGAGTAAAAACAGCTGGAACAGCTGGGACTGCAGCCAAACCATTCAAGCTCATTCCACTGGTTCTCACTTTTCTGTATAATTGTGTCCGTATATGTCATCTTCCCCATAGAATCCTTGAGGATTCTAATTAAGCTCGATATGTTTTCTCCCTGTTGCTTGTGGGCAGGGTTTTGGTGTCTTTTGTTTTGGTTTTTTTCTTTGTTTTTCCATAGTCTGGAACAGTATCTGGCATATCATAGGCACCTGATAAATGCTTCCTTATTGATTATTTGATTTATTTTTTTAAACCTTTATTCAAGAATTTTTCCATGAATTTGTCTTTCATACCAACTAGTTTAGAGGGATTTTGTAAAGAGAAAAAAATATTTTATCTTTATATAAACCCTATAGTGTCTAGTACAGTACTAGCTAGGCATGTAATTCTTGAATATATCAAAAATTTTGGCTTTTATCAGTATGTTTTTTCCCTCCAACAACACAGATTGTGACCTCTCCACAACTCAGTAGATAGGCTTTGAAATTTTTTTATGGCCAAAGAACTCACCAGCCTGTGGTTGGCCTAATGATGAGCCACCTCTCTAAATTTAGCTAGGCCATTCTGTAGACAACAGATGTACAGGCCGTCACCTGCTTTATCTCTGAAACCTTTCCATGATAATAGAACCTGCCAAAATTTGGCATCGCTTTCAAGGAGTCAGGGTCACCTCCCACACTCTGATGAGATAGCAGAGTAGGCCTTTTATGAAGAAGATATGTAGGAGATGCTTGGTAAATGTTGATTAGCTCCAATTTATCCTCTATGCATTTCATTTGTACATAGCTGCTTGCATGTTGTTTTCTCCAAAAGATTGTGAGCTCCTTGAGAGCAGAGGCTGTTTGTGTTTTACCTTAACACAGAGTCTAGCACACATTAGGGGCTTAATTAATGCCAATTGACTGCCTATGAATTTATTGACACATTATCTACTTATTCATATTTGATCAGTAACTCTTGATGCCTTCACATTCTTTTCCCATTAATCCTCAACTCTACTGATGCAAGAAATCATTGCTAATTTTCACTGTAGTATTGACCAAGTAGCTACTAATTTATAGATGGAATTTACATTCATATATTAATAGATATAATGGATATTACCTATTAATACTTGAGATTATCCTATGATGGTAGCTCAACAACAAATGTGACATTAACCCAGAAGGAGTCAATTGAAACAAAGAGTCAGGTTGCTTACAGGTAAAGTTCCTTACTTTATGACAAGCTATTCTCATCTGTCACCCCAAGCAACTTTCAGAGAACAAAAAGAAAAGATTCCTTATGGTTTTCTGGTTATCTGCTTGGATCTTACTCTGTTGGAATAGATAAATGAATTAGATCTCACTATAGTTCATAGTAAAGAATTGAGAATTAAAAATCAGGATAAAAGTGTGTGTGTTCATGTACGTGTAGAACAAATTGTGATTACTAAACATTAGTTCTAAATTATCTACAATTCTTAATTTTAGGAAGTCTGAGACCCTTTAGAGAGCTTGCGTGAATTTTGAAGGGATAGAAATAATCCAACGTAGAAAGTCCTAGTCAAAAAGAAAGGATAGATAAACAGAGACACAGAGAGAAGAGTAAATTATATTAAAACATTGCCTATCTTTCTATACATCTTCTTTGGAGTTAGTGCAGAAGGGACAAGGAAGAGTCTTCCTCATTTTCTTTGAAATGCTTGTGTCCCATTTCTGTTTTGGGCTTCTCATCTTTTCTAAAACCCTTTCATCTCTTGGCCCCTAATATAGAGATATGTAACCAATCATTAAAATTTGTATGTGTGTCCATTTTCACCCTGCTCCTTATGTTAACTAAAGTTGGAGTAAAGAAGTAATTAATAAAGAATTTGATGAAAATCTGTGTGTTGTTTTATAAGGAAACATTACCAAAAATATATTACCTTTATTTAAAATTCTGTTTCTTTTGTATAACTGACACACTTGTATAATTAATTGATATACTTTAAAAACTGATTTAAATTTTGGATATGTGACATTCTCAGACATTAAAGAGAGATTTTGGTTGGGGCAAGGGTTAAGGCTTGGGTTACTACAGGAGGGGTAACCTTTTGTTTTCCATGTATGTTATATATTCCTCTCAGCTTCCACCAGTCAAGAAAATGGAGAAAACTCACTGACCTTCAGTTACAATTTTGGCTGCGTGATGTTTTGTGTATATTGTAAAACCTGGGGACCAGCAATCCTAGTCCTTAAATCTTTACCCTAGACCATACCCACAAACTTCCAAGAAGAACAAACAAAAAATTTATAAGCAGATACATATTCTGGAGTGAGTTCAGATTTTAAAATTCCCAGCCAGGGTCAAGTCTCTGCATTTAATAAATATCTGTTGAACTGAATTGAGTCTCTGATAAGTTAAGGTAATTTGACATCTATTGAATATACTTCAAGTATATTTCAATGGTTTGAGCATTCCTTTTATTAATACTGATCATGACCCTTCTGTGTGACTTGGTCAATTGTTATAAAGAATCACAGTGACCAACAAATGTCATCTTTTTTTTCCACTGATCTTGTAACGAACCTGTCTGAACTTAAATGGGCTGCTCCTCAAATACCAGGCATAGTCCTACCTCGAACCCTTACTCCTGTATGACCCTGTGCAAGTCACTTAACCTCTACATCCCTCAGGTTGTACACCCCTAGGATTTATCACATGAGATAATAGTGGAAAGAGTCCTTGATCCAAAATCAGAGGACCTACATTCAAATTTTAGCTGTGCCATTAGTAGTACCTATGTGACCATAAACAAGTTACTTAACCTCTCTTGACCTCACTTTCCTCATCTGGAAAATGAAATGATTAAACTAGATTATTTTTAAGGTCCCTGCCAACTCTAAATCTATAATTCTATGAACTAATTGATAACTAATTAAAATATGCATTGGTCAATCAGTCAGTCATTCTACAAGCATTAAGTGCTTAATATATGTGAGGCACTTTGCTAAGCATCAGGGATAGATAGAAAGAAGGGCTAAGCCATGATCCCTGTCCTCATGGAGGTTCATGTTCTTATCATGAAAACATCATGCAAAGAATTCTAGACACATGATACATCCTGAGTAGATGCAGGGTAAAGTTGAAGGAAGTTTTCATGTTGGAAATTGTATATGCTGAAAAAAACCCATAGGTCCCATATTCATGTACTACCTGCTTTATATTTCATGATCTCCTTTCCATATTTGAGTAATCAACATCAATCTCAGCTAAAGCAACTAGTAAAAAAAAAAATCTGTGTGAAGGTTATTCACTGCAGTTCTAAGAGGAAGCATTATATTATATTTCCTCTCCACAGTGATCATCAGTAAACCACTGACCCAAAAAGAAAATTTCCTATTTTTCATAGCACATCAATACTTTCCTAGCGCTGTAGGTATAACAAGTACTTAAGGGTACATTGTTTCCTTTTTTTAATTTTGCATGAAAGCATTTTAATGTATTCAGATTCACCATCAAAGAATACTTGTCTTGGGTAAATTTGGAGACCTTTTCTGGAACAAATATGACATTTACCTCTATGTCCTCCGGACTTTTATAATTGACAAAACAAACATGAAACCACTGTCTCCATTGTGTTTATAATAATTGATGGGACTCATCAAGTGATAAATGGCAAAAACAGAAAAGAAACAGAGCCAAGAGGTGCAAGAGTGTGATGAAATATTACTGTATTGTAAAAAAAAATGAAGGATGACGCACAATACATAGTAGGTGCTTAATAAATACATGTTGACTTCACTTGAATACAAAGAAACATGGAAAGACTTATATGAACGAACACAAAACGAAGAAAAAAGAGCCAGGAAAACAATATCTGCAATGACTATATAATAATGTCAATGAAAAGAACGGCAACAACGAAAATGAAACTAAATGAAGTCTGATGACAACAATTGACTTTGACACTGAAAAAGGAAAGAGAATGTCTATTTCTCACTCTTCATGGCAAAGGTGGGGGGACAACAGGTGTGGAGTACTGCATATCATGGTTGATGTGTTTGTCACTTAGTTTTGCTTTTTTTATTCTTTCATACTAAGGATAGGTATTTGTGGACGGAGAGGTGGGTTATATTTGAAGGTAAAAGAGAATTAAAAAGTACATGTGTGTATGTGTGTGTTAATCAAATTATTTTAAATGGCCAAGAAGTCTATAGGTTCCAGTGTCAACTAGAGAAGAACTATTCTCAGACAGTATAGTATTGTATAAAGAAGGAGGGAAATTCAGTTAGCAGTTTTGAGTTTGGGTACGGATCTTCCACTTACTGGTGTGTGAATTTGGACAAATCACTATACTTGCCTCAGGGTCAATTTTCTTATCTGCAGAATCAGAATCTTTAGGTGATTATTTCTAGTACTATGATTCTATGATGTGTTTTCTCTCTATGTTACTACATGGTGGCTGGTTCTCAATGTAGCACAGTTGTCTTACTTTATTAAAAAGGAAATCCAAACATGAAGTAACTCCTTATCCCCTCTAAATCAGATCCTACTGAACTCATAGGATCACAGATACACAGAAGGAACCAAACCTCAGAACCTAGTTAGTCTAATGTAATAATGTTAAAGATTACAAAATTGAAGCCCAGGAAGGTTGAATGATTTGGCCAAATAGGTCACACAGGTAATAAATGTAAAAATTTAGATTTGAACCCAGATCTCTGACTCTAAAACTGGTACTCTTCTTCAAAAATTTTGACCTAGGGGTGGCTAGGTGGCACAGTGAATAGAGCACTGGCCCTGGAGTTAGGAGGACCTGAGTTCAAATACAGCTTCAGACACTTAACAAAAAAACTAACCATGTGACCTTGGGCAAATCACTTAACCCCAATTGCCCTAACCTCCCCCCTCCAAAAAGCAAAAAAAAAAATATATATATATATATATATATATATTGATCTTTCTAATACCTAAATGTCATAGAGGCAGCCTCCTATGGGTTTATGTAGGAAGAGAATCATGAAGAAAAGAATATTTCTTCATCTGAGAAGAATACTGGTACAGCTCTCCCATGTGGTTTCTCAAATCTCACTGCCTTGTGGGTAATCTATTGAGCAATATGCATATACAGGAATCCTGGAAGACAGCTGAGTGATTCTTAGAACCTGTGGTAGGTGCTTAATATTTGCTGACTCCGTACTTTCACAGGATGGCAAAATCTCAAAAGTGCAATAGACCTCAAAAGTCTACTCCAGGACACTATTTAAATCCCATCATTTCTCTGCATATCTCAGAAGGGGGGAGAAATGATAGAAACTCCCAGCATCAGGGCAGCAATTTAATCTTAGATCTAATTATATATATTTGTCTTGGGGGCTGAAGCAGGAAGAGTATGCAAAGAAGCCTCCTCTGCCTTGAGACCTTGAGGAACATAAGCTCACAGGAAAGAATCAGTCTTTTTTCATGCTTTCTGAACTTGGGAGGGAAACACAATGCCTGACAAGGGAGGAGAAGCTCCCCAACGATCCATGGAGTTTATGCACCCTTAGCAGGCTTACTTCTGTGCAGCAGAGAGTGGAAATAGCCCACAGGCAGGGAGTTTACTCTAATGCTTGACTTGTCCTTCCTGACAATTCATTCAACAAGTTACTGAAGTGTTCCCTGTGACCAGCTGCACTGTACTCCGTCAGGATAACATCTTGAACATTTCAGTATATGGCTTGCATGAGTATGCCTCATTGAATCCAAGGCTTTGTGGGTATTAAAGAACTCCTCCCCCCCCCCCGACTTTTCTTTCCTACTTTGTTATCAACAGCTCTGTGCTGGAATTCAATAACTAATCATTCTCTCTCTCTTTTGAAAATCTAGACTGTATCCTCTCCTCCAAGAATTTTATCCAGTTTTGTTTTATCCAATGTGTCAACAGCAAAAAGTTCACACACAAACATTACTCTGTTTTTTTCATGCTTCTGAGCTTAAAGAATAACTAAGAAATTACATTAGTGATCCAGCTTTCAATATGAAATAATCAATTATGCTGGATGCTTCATTAGCAGTGACTACTGGAGTCAGAGGGCTAGGATCACCCTAATGTGACTCATCTGGGCTCAGATTCAATGACCTCTTCCACTCTCCTTGTCAAGGGATATAAAAGAAGATATTCATCAGCAATAAGGACCAGATGTTTGCTTGTTAATGATCGCTCCATAGTCAGAAATGTGATGACCACGAGACGCTTAATCTTGTCAATTTCAGTGACATAAAACATGCCTGATTTATCTTCAGCTTTGCAGAAAACAGTTCGTATTCCTTATGTTTCTAACTTAGAAATGCAGTAATGATTTGGAGGCTTGTTGTCCTTGCAAGGCAGTTATTTCTAAAGCAGCTCCTCTCTTGATTATTCCCAAATTCTCTTTAAGGCTAGGAAAAGAAGCACTTGGGTTCTGAATGCTGGGTTTGGTACTTCTTGGGTCACCTAGATGGCACATACAGACCTGGATTCAGGCAGACCAGAGTTCAAATCCAGCCTCAGAGACTTACCAACTGCACAACACCAGACAAGTCACTTAATCTATTTGCCTCAGTTTTCCCAACTGTAAAAAAAAAAAAGGGTTAATATTAAAACTTCCTTCCCAAGGTTGTGAGGACCAAATGAGATGTTTATAAAGTGTTTCACACGGTGCCTGGCACATAATAAAATAAAAGGTATTATATTATTATTGTTATAGTAATATTGTTACTACAGTAAGTCTAGTCACTCTCCTGAAATTCACTAAGGTTCTACTTATGGCCATGTCTGTGCCCTTGTCAAAATTCATCCAGGCAACTGCTCTTTCAGGTGCTATGGTCATATTTATTGAAGACTCATAAAAGAAAATTTTTGCACCAAAATCCTTGGCACTAGTGGTCAAACAGTTCAACACTAGAATTTGATATGATTCTTATCAGTAGAAATGACATTCAAGAAGCATGACCATCTGCTTTGACACAGCACCCTAAGTAAGGGCCATGAGGTCTTTCCACATGACTGGAAGCTAAAACCTTCCATATATGCTGTCTCACCCATTAGACTGCAAATTTCTTGAGAGTAAAGACTATCTTACTTTTCTGTCTGTAGCCTCTAAACTTAGCACAGTGTTTTACACATAGTAAGCACTTAATAAATATTTATTTTTATTTTTATTATTTTTCTTTCAGAGGGGGGAAGGCAGGGCAATTGGAGTTAAGTGACTTGCCCAAGGACACACAGCTAGTAAGTGTGTTAAATGTCTGAGGCCAGATTTGGACTCAGGTCCTCCTGACTCCAGGGCCAGTGCTCTATTCATTGTACCCCCTAGCTTCCCCTAACAAATGTTTTATTCATTCATTCATCAAGAAACAGAGGCCCTAAATTTAAATAATAGAAGACCTGGTTTTTACTATCTGTTTGAGGAGGGAAAATTGCTCCTTTTTGGGGTGGGGGGAGGCTTTGATTTCTTCCTCTATAAAATAAGGTTTAACTGGCTAACATAGAGGATTACTAAGGTCCATTTCAACACTCATATTCTCTGATTCTGTGATTCCCTTACAATTCTAAATCTATGTTCCTAAGGACTTTCTCTAAACTCCTATGACACTCAATCTTATCAAAAACCATCCAAAACTTTATATAAAGTTTTGTATTGGTCTCCATTTATTCCAAGTACTTTCTGACATTTTAATGGCTATTTTTTATTTTGTTTTCTTTCTTTATGATGTCAACAAACATGAATATTTCCATATAAAATGTAACAGAAAAAAAACAAAGAAAAATATTGTACATGAAACTATGAATCTGTAAAACTTCCAGTTTATTCATCTACTGAACTTCTCTTCAAGGCATTTTATCTTGTTTCATTGACCTTCTTGCTGTTATTATTATTATCCTTAATCTTTTTTTTGGATGGAGGAAGGCAAGACAATTGGGGTTAAGTGGCTTGCCCAAGGTCACACAGCTAGTTAAGTGTCAAGTGTCTGAGGCTGGATTTGAACTCAGATCCTCCTGACTCCAGGGACGGTGCTCTATGATTATCCTTAATCTTAACTGTAGTGAAATACCTTCTACAGGATGCTTCCCTACTGAGGTTATCTTCTATATGTTACATATATATATCTTATGCAATTATTCATCTACATATTATTTTATTCATTAATACAAAAACTTCGTGAGTCTATGGTCTTTTTTTTTTTTTTGCTATCTGAAACATAGTAAGAAAGTAACAAATGTTTGTGGATTGATTGGTGTTTGACATAAAATCTAATCTTGAGAAGGGATAAAGAGATTTTTTTTAAATAGACCAATAACTTCAAAAGAAAAAGAAAGATGGGACAGGTCAAAGAAAAGGTCCAGCACAAAGTCATGTGAAATTTAAGGAGAAAGGAGGCTTTGTGTACAGTGTGGCACATAAGATGTCTATAAAGGAAGAAAGGAACTTTCATAGATGGAGACTGGGGAAAGAGGAGAAAGCAGAGAATTCATTCTCAGCAGGAGAGAATACAAATAAAAGTATAGAGATTGGAGAGAACAAGAAGGGAACCAAGACCATACGAAAGCTATCTCCTCCATATCACGACTTGCAGTTTTGATATATTGCAGGTCAGAATAAGAAATTAAATGGGAATTTGGGGGAAGCTTTGCAGAAACCACAGAAGACACATAAAGGCAAACAGATGACCCAGAAAAAGTTTAGAAACTCAGAAATGTATAAAATATATGAATAGTGTTGTATGATATCAACCCAAATTTTACAATGAGGTACTGTAAATATTCCATAAAAGAAAAAGAAAAAATCAGATTTCTTTTCTGGTACAAAGGTGTAAAGCCAAGCACTAGCAGCTTTCCAGAGGATGGCTACTGTGAACCACTTTTCAAAGTTCTGATTACACAATATAGTGAACTCTCTATTCAATAATAAATCAGAGCAAAACATTCACAGAAAATCAAGGTACAGCATTCACAACAGCTTACCACTAAAATGGACACATAGTCTTCACCACAGTGATCACAAAATTTTGAAGAACAATCATTTAGTAACTCAATCATTCAATCATCCTTAAATAAGTCAAGGGTCACAAAATACAAATGTCAAAGTTCTCCACTCATGGGGCACAATAAGTTACAAATCAATTACTATTCAGTCATCATTCACTATTCATAAAATACACAAACTCTCCACCCCTAGGTCACTAGAAAATTACAATTTCTCAGTCAGTTCACAGTGTCCAAGTAAAGTATTCTTTCAGCTTGACTCAGGGTGGTCTCTCAGATTCCCTGGATGCCCTTCCATGGCCCCAGGTCCTACCTGGATTCACCAAACTGTCACCTGGGTTCAAAGGTAGACAGCTCCCAGGTCCTTGTCCACCTCTCCATGCAATTCGCAATTCCTATTCCACGCTGAAGCTCACAGCTTCCAGTCCACCTTAAATCCTTCACAATCTCTGTTCCCGGAAAGTTAAGACTTAACAAAGCCACAGTTTCATGCAAAGTACCAGCATCACAGTCATGCTTCCTCAGTCTGTGGCAGCTCCAACTGGCCCTTGGATGTCTTCGGCAGCTCCCAGAAGCTCCCAGAAGCTCCCATTGGCCTTCCGACTAAGCAGTTCCTTAACAGAAGTTCCAGCTGGTTCCCAGAATCAAAATTAATTCAGCCAGGTTCCCAAAATCAAAATCATTCTCTCCAGCCTGGGGGGGCCTTTCCTCTTCAGCCTCCTCAGTGGCAGCAGCTTCTGCCTCCACAAAGCTTGCTCCAAGAAGATCTGTCTGACCCAGCAGAGACTTCTCCTTATACACACACACACACACACACACACACACACACACACACACACACACACACACACACACACATACACACATGCACACACATTATTAGCTCCTTCCTGTTTCAGCCAACCCCTTCCTGTTACATCAGCAACAGGGATTCATACTTTCTGTTTCTTTAACAGAGGCTTGATTAATTACTAAGTGCTAAGTACCTCTCAGCTTAGCAATTCAAAAGGAACTTCAAATTTCATTACTATTACAAAAGGGGGATTCGAAAAAATTCTATGTGGATTTTCCAGATTGTAGTAGCACTGTGCTCCTAAGCCACTTGATGTGGTAGTTCAGTTTGTCTGAAATACAGGGTAGTACATTCTGCTCTAAGGGGAACATGCATTCCCAGAACCCTCCACACTTCAAAATCACATAGTAAGAACCACAGAGCTTAAGGGGAAAATAGAATTAGGGACACATCTTTCAGTGACACATAATAAATAGAACCCTAATAAAAGCAATAGCACAGTTATACACACATTAAATGGTTAAGAAATACATAAATACTACCAGAAATAGGAGTCAAATTCAGGACCTTGGGAAGCTGCTGGGCTTTTGCCCAGAGATTTACAAAAACAAGTTGGCCAGACCTCAATACCATTCCCAAGGCCTCAGGGCCATGGTAACTTATACTGCACCAGAAGATATGTACAATAAATTATGGCACTTGACGTTGAAAAAGATCTCAAGTTTGCTTGTGGAAATGGATGTTGGAAGGGTCGTAGCTTGGGAATTATTGTGAAATGGTGAATTCTTTTTGCCCTTCTTTCCTCCGACTCTGAAACCACCTTGGTACAAGCCCTTATCACCTCACTTCTAGACTATTATAATAGCCTGCTGGTGGTCTGCCTGCCTTCTCATTCCAATCTACCCCCCATAAAACTACCAAAGTGATTTTCCTAATTTAGCGCAAGTCCAACCACATTACCGCCATACTCAATGAATTCCCATAGCTCCCTATCACCTCCAGAATAAAATATAAAAATTTGTTTTGGCATTCAAACCCCTTCACAACCTAGCCCCCTCCTACCTTTCTAGTCTTCTTACACCTGATTCCCTACCAGCCTCCTGAATGTTCCGAGAACCAGAAATTCCATCTCTTGATCCAAGCATTTTCTTTGGCTAAACATCATTTCCTGGAATACTCTCTCCTCAACTGCTTCCAGACTTCCCTGGCTTCCTTTAGGTCCCAAGTAAAATGCCACCTTTTACAACAAGTTCTTTCCCAGCTCCTCTTAACCCCAGTGCCTTCCTTCTCCTAATTGTTTCCTGTTTATTCTGTATCTAACTTGTTTGTGTATATTTGTTTACAAGTTGTCTCCTCATTAGAATGTGAGCTCTTTGAGTGAAGGGACTGTCTTTTGACTCTTTTTGTAACCCCAACACTTAGCATAGTGTAGGCACTTAATAAATGTTTATTGATTAATTCTCACTAATTCTCCTGAAAGAATTCATGTGGAAGCAAACTGGAGATTTGTGTTATACTCAAAATGTTCCCTAATATATCAATTTCATTGGAACAAATTTGTTTTCAAAACCTGCATTACAGCAAAACTGACTTTACTTGATGTAAAGTACTATGAGATAAGGCTGAACAGGTAGACTGGAGTCAGATTATGGATGCTCTTAACAACTATAGTTAAGAATTCATGGGGCAGCTAGGTGTCGAAGTGAATAGAGCACCAGTCCTGGAGTCAGGAGGACCTGAGGTCAAATCAGCCTCAGATACTTGACATACTTACTTAGTTGTGTGACCTTGGGCAAGTCATTTAACACCAATTGCCTGGCCTTCCCCCCTACACACACACACACACACAAGAATTCATGTCATTAGGTAAATAATTGGGAGCCACTGAAACATCTTGAGGAAGAGTGAAATGGTAAGCAGAGTTCTGATCAGATCAGGTTTGGTGGGAAAAGAGTAGGACTCACAGTGTTTCACATTCAAAATAAGAAAAATGTGCAATGTGCTAGAGGGGACCATTTCAAAATTTTTGTTAAATTTTGGAGAAAGAAAAAGAAACGAAACAACTTGTAGAAATTTATCCAGGTATGGTCCAATTCTACCTGTTCCCTAATGGGAGGGGGGAGATAATAATATTTATATGGCAATTCAATTTTTGTAAAGTAGTTACAAATGTTATCTCATTTTATCCTAACAACCACTCTGGGAGGCAGGTGCTCTTATTATCCCCATTTTATAGGTAAGGAAACTGAGACACATAGATGGTAAGTGACTTGCCCAGAGTCACACAGTTTTCAAGTATCTGAGTTTGGATTCGAACTCAGGTCTTCCTAATTGCAGGGTCAGAGGTCTATACATTGTGCCACTTAGCTGCTTTTTATCAGACTGGGGAAGAGGCATTCCTACTAAGTGAAGGAGGTAGAGGAAATAATTTGTCTGAGTTTAAGGAGAAATGAAAGGATGTATCTGTGCCAATGTAGAAAAGACTTTAGGCTGGAAGTCACAGGACCTGCAATCCCAATACTAACTCTGGTCACTATACCTGTCCTGCCCATGGAATCCTTGTCTCTAAAATGAGAGTGTTAGATGAGATTTTCTCTAAATTCTTTAATAGCTCTAAATCTCTGGTGCTAGTATTTTATGATCTTATATCCTCTGCTAGCTTTCCAGGTTCATGGCTATCTGAGATTTTCATATCCTTACTTTATATGGGTTTGTCATGTTACCCGCAGGGTAGGAGCTTAGGAAATTCCTGTGAGTGAACTTTGGACATAAGGGGAAAAAAATATCTCAAAAATAACCCAAGTCCCTAAGGAAAAAAATTTGAATTATAAGACATAAAGAAAAGAACATATATCTTGTATATATGCAGCTGATTGTTTGTTGTCTCCCCCTGTTAGAATGTGAGCTACCTGAAGGTAGAGACTGTCTTTGCCTTTCTTTAGGTATCCCCAGTGAATGGCACATAGCTTTGTTGTTCCTGTTGCTGTTGCTGTTGATCCTTTGTTTTCAAAGAGGACCAATGACATCACAATGTCTTGACTTGTGTGTGGATTGGATTTAAGTGAGGCTGAGTTGCACAAAGTTGTCTCTTCCTGAGTTATCGATGTTCAGTGGCAAGACAAAAGTCAGGACAACTGGAGATGGTTCAGTATGTACTGGATGACCTTGGCATTGTTGATGTCTGACCAAGCTCTAAGCCGTTCACAGCACCTGCTTCCATAGCCTTTATGCCCATTGGAACAAATTGTTCTCATTTTCCTATTTTTCCAGGGGAAAGTCTTCATGTGCTTGGAGTAGACATCCCCCCTAGCTCACCTCTGCATGTTAACCTGTTGGTTAACCCCAACTTCGTTTAACCACTTTGCTGAGATAGTTTTACCGGGGTGTGACCACTGCACTTGCTACAACTTTTTGGAGCCACAGGTGAGAGTTGGGTGACAAACATAAGGACATCAAAGGTGGATTAGTAGCCCTTAAGAGGGTTCACAAACACTCAAACCAGACTGCTAGTCCTCTCTAAACACCCCATAAACCCTCTAGCACATAAATAAGCTCTTAAAAAGTTCTTGCTGCTTGCTAGGGACAACTGTAGAATTCATCTGCCTCCACTACTTGGAGAGTCTTGAAATTCAGATTTCATCTGAATCTGACCCATCTGGAAAATAGAAGGGAATTCACCAAAACAATGCCATAAACAAGTCACCAACATACACTGCCAGCCAGAGAGAAAAAAATGAATGCAACTCAGCTGTGATACTTTGTGATTTTTGCTAGCACTACAAGTGTCTTTTACCCATCTTTTTTTAAATTGTGCTATGGTGTAAGGGGCACTGGAATAGAAATCATAGGACCTGGGTTCAAGTTCTGGTTTTGATGCTTATTCACAGTGTGATCATGAGCAAGTCACTGGGCTTCTCTGGATCCCAATTTCTTCATCTACAAAACTCAGAGAATAATACATGCACTACCAATACCACAGGGTTGTTATGAGGAAAGTGTTCCATAAGTATTAGCTATTTTTATAGTGTATAATGTAATTCTTTCAATCTATTTTATTCTAATGTTAGTTTAGTAGTTCTTTCTACAACTCTCCTGTGAGATAAGAACTACAGGGAGGTAATGTTTCATTCTCACAGTAACAAAACAAATTAGGTGACTGCTCAGGTTTTTTTTTTCAATCAAAGAGAGAACATTGGGATTTGGTTACGATATCAACAAAATTGACTGCGTGGCAAACCCCTCACTCCTACAATAGCTATAGATTTTCCCACTGAAGTGTGACACATACACACCCTTTGCCTTAGAAATACTAGAACAAGGAGTACAGAACACACATGCCTCTGTGTGTGTCATTCTCATTGTGTGTGTGTGGATATATATGGGCATATATAAGTTTACAAGCACATATATACACACCTGTATATATGTGTATATACATATATGTATATACATACGCCTGTAAAGCATTAAGTGCATAAGTCAAACAAAAGCAGTGTTATATCTTGGTGAAGACTGAAGGGGGAAAATAAAGAAATGAGGGATGACATCAAGCAAGGTGTAATAAGTGAGTTGAATTATAATGAACTGGAAAATATTTCAAAAGAATAGAGGATAAAAGATATTCCAAGAATTGAAAAATCTACTTATTCATTCAAAGGGCATTTATTAAGCTCCTTTTATGTACAAAACACTATGCTAAAATGGGGATACAAAAATAAAAATTAAATGGCTCCTTCCATCAAGTAATTTATTCCATTAAGTAATTTCCATTAAAATCAAAGTGATTTAAGGATGGAGATAGTATACAAATCACCTGTAGATGAGAAAAAAAACTTGGATGACTGCATTTAAAGTGGGGCATCTGCAAAGGAGCTAGGGATTCCAAGAGGCAGATAGGAGGATCTAGAGTATTCCAGGCATGGGTAGCGATTTGTGCAAAGGTATACATGTGGAAGATAGAATTTTCTATTACAGGAAGGGAAAGTAGACTTATTTGGTCAAAATGGCAGCTGACACATCCACAACTGGGACCCTCCATTGATCCTCCTCTCCAGTCCTGGGTTTGTGACTACCCCTCAAAAGCAGGGCAGGAAACAGCCACTTGATAGATGGAACTCCTGGACTGTTCTTTAGTCCATACACCAGGATAACTCAAGGTCCTGGGAGGGCCAATAAAAAAGACTTGATAACTGATCAGATGAGAAAAGGTAGGGAAATGTCAAAGTAGAAGATACCAAAATCATGAACACTAAAGGCTTATCATTGTCTTCTCCCTAAATAGTAAGGTAAAAGGAGCATTTTGGGAAAAGAACTGAACTGAATTGAATTGACCTCACACCAATGAACATCTATTTTCCTCATAGTGGAACTCCATTAAATAGAAGGGAAACCATATGTGCTTGGCAGTTTCCAGCTTTGTCACCATATGTCACTTTTATGTTGACCCAAGGACAGGGCTCCTCTCTGCATTTTCCTTTCTCCTTTACATTTGTTCTCTTTCTACCTACAATGCCATCAATGAAGATAATTCCCCAGCTGGTCATGGAAGCAGTTGAGTTTCTCCAAGTTTAAACCAGCCTTTTGAGTTGTATGTGGTATGAAAACTAACTTGTCAATGATAAGCTGCAGAAATACAGATTTGCTTCCACTGACCTCCTGATGGCTCCCTGAATGGGACGAATACTCTTCAGAGATAGAAGTCTACCTCTCACAAATGTATATGTGTGTACATATGTCTGTACATATATAGATGTACAAATATGTACATGCATACACATATGTAGGTAGATATGTGTGTGTATATACATATACGTGAATATATCAGCAGGACAAAATGAGAGATGACTCTGACCCAAAACTAAAGGAAGTCTATCTGTCAATAATCAATTATAATTGAATACTTACCTTATTCCAATCACTATTTTAGGTCTTCTGGTATAGTGGAAAGTGGACAAGACCTGAGGTGAGGAAAAATTTATGTTCATATCCTGCTGCTAACATTTACTGGCTATGTAACTAGGATCAAGTCACTTAACCTTTCTCACCCACAATCTTCTCCTCTGTAAAATGAGAATAAAACCTATTGTACCTATTTTGTGGGGTCATGCAGTTCGAATGCAGGAGTGAATGTAAAACACTTTGCAAGTCTTAAAGCCCAGTATAAATGCCAACTATTTCTATTATGAAGAACCTGGGGGCATACAATTAATTATAGTTGGTGTTTTATACTATTCTAAAGTTTACCAAGTATTTTTATACCCATTTTATGATTCAATCCTCAAACATCCATCCTGGATAATTAGTACAACTATTAGGAATCTCATTTTATGGGTCTTTTTTTTTAATTTACAAGGTGGTTTTAAGACAGGGTCCTTGCCCTCAACCTGCATATTATCTGGTTGAGTTCACAATCTAATTCTTTTAACTTGGAAAAAGCCAGGCTATAGATGCATATTTGTTTAACTTTACATAAAATTGTGAATGAAGGCTTTTGGTGTGTGGTTGTGAGTTTGTTTTCAAGATAAAACTAGTGGAGTGATTGAACAGGAAGAAACCTTAGCTCTCATCCTGCCCAGCTCTCTCATTTTACAGATGAGGAAATTGCATCTATCAATATATCTATGGGGGACCTACTTATTGTGCTGTCTTCTTGTCTCAAACTGCAACTGCAGGCAGAGAGGTTCCCTTATATATTACAAATCCTCGAAACAGCCATTCTCCTTTTCCTATTAATGTGACTTCAGGCCATTGCTCTTCTAAAACTGTTCCCTAGGTGATAAATCTGTTCCCTAGGTGATGCCTAATGGATTCTTACTTGATGTCACCCAGAGAATCCCTTGATACTGAGAATATTCTGTTGTCTTGTTGGATGCCTTAGCCATAGGGCATGACCATAGGCAACTCCAGGTGGAAAATGGACCAGTGGTGAGCTCAGGGAAGAAAAAGCCCCATTTTGTGCCCAACTTTTATAAATCACCCTGAAGATGCTTATTAAAAATACTCTCTGTCCCCTTGTTAATTTGTCCTGGTACCCTGCCCAGGGCCTCAGAGCTGAGCTCTAAGAAAGGATCATGCAAATGCCTGCATTGCACAGACCTTTAATTAGCTCACACCACGTGCTGAGCTTTCCTGTAGTCACAGTATATCACAATCCTGGAGCGAACCTGGAGACTAAACATCCCATTTATCCTATTTATGGAATGGAGGTTCATATTTCCTATCCCTCTATTTTTGTGGTGTGCTTTAATTGCAGTCAATAACACCCTTTGGTGTTTACTGTTTATTTATAAAATTGTTTATTTTCCATGTCCTTTATTCTCCTTGTTGGATATCAGGTGTTTCACTGGGGGGAAAAATTAAGCAATTAAAAACACTGAAGCAAGCCAAAATCATTTTTACAATACAATTATTTTTCTCTTATTTCTAAGAGATGATATCAAGTCACCTAGTCCACAGGGGCTGGAAACCAAAATTGATATCTACCTAAAACCATGTAATGTTCCTTACAGGAACTGCTATGGAGTAAATGAAGCACTCAAATTGAAGACGCCCATTCTGTCCTCTAGGATTGCCTAGCACTCTGCAGAATATTGGGGTAGCAATGCAGCCAGTCATTCAGTCAGTCAACAAACATTTATTAAATGCTTACTAGGTGCCAGGCACTATGCTAAATACTAGAAATACAAAGAAAGGTTTTTTTGGGAGGGGCGAAGGCAAGGCAATTGGGATTAAGGGACTTGCCCAAAGTCACACAGCTAGTGTGTCAAGTGTCTGGGGCCAAATTTGAACTCAGGTTCTCCTGACTCCAGGACCAGTGCTCTATTCACTGTGCCACCTAGCTGCTCCAAAGAAAGGCTTTTAAGAGCTAACATTCTAATGGGACAAATAACATGCAGACAACAAGATAGATACAAGATATACGCTGAGGAGATGAAAGGAAATCCCAGAGGGACTAACAACTGGGGGAAGAGGGGCACTGGGAAAGGCTCCCTGCAAAAGGAAGGATTTGAGCAAGTGTGTGTGTTAGTGTTCTAAACAATAATGATTCATATTGACATAACTATTAGAGTTTACAGAGAGATTTCTTCACAATATCTCTGAGAGGTAGGTTGCATACGTGTTCTTATCCTCACTTTACAGATAAACACTCTCCCCAGAGGTTGAGTCATTTTCTGGCAATCAACAGCAAATACATTGGGGAGGGAGAATTCAAACCCCGGTCTTCAGGTTCGAAGTCCAGTGAACTTTGCATTACATTGACCTGCCCCTCTTGGCTTCACTTGGCCAGAGCTCCTTATTCAGTTGGGCCATTGTCAGTCATCTTTACTCCAGCCTTGACACTGAACTCCAGTGACTGGAGAAGAGAATGAGGCTGATGGCTTTGCCCAACTCTGGCTCCCTTTAATTCATGTGCAAGTCAAGACATCACCCTCGTGATGTTATTGGTCTTCTTTGAGAATGCAGAATCAACAACAACTCCTTCTTACTCAATGTAATATTCTCTAATTATTTTTTTTTTTTGCCAAAGAAACTGGAATCTTGAGGTTTCCTGGGAAAGAATTAGAAAATCTGATTATTCTAACAACTTTATAGCTGTATGCACTCATCTAACACTGGTAACAAACTAGTGAATGTTTAATTATATCAGCTTGCTGCTTTCTGTCCCTCATCATTTTCACCCAGCTGTGTTGAAATCAAGACCTTTCCCAGGTTGGCCAGTATATTTGATTCAACACTGTAATTGCCCAACCACTGGCACTGAGTGTCCTGTACAGGACTGCATTGCCCACGGGCACCTGAGCTCTAAAGAATAGGCAGCATGTGGCAACGTAAAGAGCACTAAAGGAAAAGCCAAGAAATCTGGGTTTCGGTTCCTGCCTCGAAACTAATAGGCCCAGTGGCCCTGGGCAAGTCTGGGCACCTCTCTAGGCCTCCACTGGCCCATCTAAATATTAATGAGGATTGAACTACATGGTCTGCATGTCCAGTTGGGTTGCTAATATTCTATGAAATTATCAAAAGAAGAGAGGAAGGAACAGGACAGTGAACCTCAAAGACAAGGGGAAGCTGGAAAAGGACCAGGTCTCGTTTTAGCCCTATTCTATGCAATCTACTCATCAACTGGACTTCTAATCCTGATTCAGCTTCTCATTTGCATAGTTCCATTACCTTGCTTTCAGGACCTCCTCTGTCTATAACATTAAAATTCTTTCTGCCTTATTACTGTATTTGTTAGTAATTCCAATAAAACATTTTTGTGCTTGTCTCAAATAAGAAAAACTCCTCTGATAGCTAAAAATAGGTGTTTTTAAAATATGTTTTCTGCTCACTAGTTACTCAAAAGGTGGTATGTTACTTACTAACACCAGATGGTATATTTACTTTTAGAAGGCCTGGATTAGAATCCTGATTCTTTTAATTATTCCATATATACCCTTAGACAAGTCTCTCTGCTTTTCCAGGACTCAATTCCCTCATCTACAAAATGGGAGGTAGGAACCAAATGTCCTCTGAGGTCTTGCCAGTTTCATGGCTATACTCCTGTCAATATGAACTTCTCTGAGACTGGGGCATTTTTTTTATCACCCATAACTTCTACCAGACAGATCTAGGCATAAAGAATATGCTTATTACATTTTTTATTCAATGGTTCAAGCAGCCTCCCTTAAATATGTCCCCAATTTTCTTGATAGTACCATGTCAGGCTACTTATACTGCCAAACTGGCAAGCAAGTCTTGTTTTCTTGGGCTTGCTAGTGATTTCATGATAAAATAGTAGGTACTTGATAAATGCTCATTGACTGATGGGTATTTGATATTAGTTAATAAGAGAGACAATAGTTAACCTAATAGCTAATAGGTGATAATTAATTCTTATTAGTCACAAACTTTTCAGTCTTCAAATGCATTCCAAATACTGTAGTCTTGAATGGAAAGATTATTTGGTCAGGAAAAGTCAGTCCTTCAATAAAAGAAACACATTTTTAGAAGTCTCTTGGAAGGTGTTATGGCATAATCAATAGAATGATGGACTTGAAATCAGGAAGATTTCAGTCCCAAACCCATTTGTAACACTTAGTAACTGTGTGACTGAGCAAGTTGTTTGAAATTTTATTTTCATTATTTATAAAGTAGGGAAGAAAATAACTTTAGGAATCTTACAGGGATTTTGTAAATCCCAAATGAAATAATGTGTTCAAAGAGATTTGAACACATTAAAGCACTAAATAAATGTCAATTATTTGTATTATTTATCATTGTTAATAGTATTATTATTATTCTCTTTTGTCAAACTAGGTAAATGGTAGAAAAACCTATACTGCTGAAATATAAAAAGATCTTAACATTTTCACAGAGGTAAGGGAGAGAGTTAAAAAAAATGTCATTTATTCTCCTTTCAGGGAAAAGCCACTTTATTTTTTGAAGTACACACAGAGACACACACAGTTGGCCTCTTAGGTATGTCTAGCTAATTGGGACAATGAATTCTGAAATAATTCCTTCTCTTCTTTCCCAAGGGCCAGATTCCAGCATCTGGATGACATGATTGTTAATATACAGTCTTGGAATATTTTCAGAATCCCCACACATGGTGACTGGAAAGACCACTTGTCCAGGTGCCCAAGGAGATGAGTGCTGCCTCCAGAGCAGACAGACTACTGGTTATCAGTCCACCAAAGGGTTAAGCCACAGTGACATTTCCAACAGAAAGCCTTCTCAAAGGAAGGAATCAATTTTCATTGCTAGATGGTTCCTCTAAAAAGGTTGCTACTATAATAAAATTAGGGGTTTCATTTCATTTATAGCAATGAAAGTTAATTTTATTTACTTTCTTTCCAGTCAACAAACTGCACACCATGTGTGCAGTGAGAGCAATCAGTTCTTGCACTTGTTAGTTCACTGATTAAATACGTTGTCACCGAGCTCTGGACTAATTAAAGAGAATTGAAGCTGCTGGTGTTTCAGGAAACCCAGTACTAATTTTGTCAACTAAGTTTTCCAGGATAGCTTCCTCTTCTTCCCTTCCCTTCCC
>NW_027185798.1:50443570-50497045 GCF_028583685.1 Petaurus breviceps papuanus | reverse complement strand
CCTTCCCTTCCCTTCCCTTCCCTTCTCAAATAAGGAAAGGGAAAGGAATATATGTACACACATATATGTATGTATATATCTATATCTGTGTGTGTAAGTATTCTGACTGATTTTACAAATAAAAGCTAAGAAATTCCTACTCATACCATTAGTCAACATGAACTTATTATGTGCCTAACCCTGCTAAGACCTTGGGATGTAGAGGAAAACATGGTTACTGTCTTCAGAGAGTTTATATTCTAATGGGAGAGACAAACCTGAAAATAATTAAGTGTGTGTAAGATACATGAAGAGCAGACAGAAAGCAGAAGGCATTAGTAGCTGAGGGAACCAGGAAAAGACCAAAACAAAGAAAGCTGTCAGGTCCGATATTTAAATTTCTTTTTTTTTTCTTTTTTGGAGTGGGGAAGGTAGGGCAGTGGAGGTTAAGTGACTTGCCCAAGGTCACATGGCCAGTTTTGTATTAAGTATCTGAGGCTGGATTTGAGCTCAGGTCCTCCTGACTCCAGGGCCCATGCTCTATTCACTGAGCCACCTAGCCACCCCAAATTTTTAAATTTCTGTATACAACTTATTCATTCATTCAATAAACACTTATTATGTGGCAACTGTGTGCCAGGCACTGCGTGAAGTGCTGGGGATATAAAAAGAGGAAAACTATAGCCTTTGCCTTCAAAGATTACAATCTAATGGGGGGGGGCATGATGCAAATATGTGTATATGCAAAACAAACTATATATAAGAAAAATAGGAAATAATTATGAGAGGGAAGGCACTAGAATTAAGAAGGATTGGGAAACTTCCTGAAGCAGGTGGAATTTTCACTTGAACTTGAAGAAAACCAGAGGGGCCAGGAGGAAGAGATGAGGAAGGAAAGCATTCCAGGCATGGGGGCCAGCCAGAGAAAATGCCTGGAGCTGAGAGACAGAGGGTCTTGTTTGTGGAATAGCCAGGTGGCCAGCGTCACTGGATCAAGCAGTATATGTTGGGAGTAAGGTATAAGAAGATGAGGAATGTACAAGAGGGACAGGTTATGAAGGTTTCGAATGCCAAACAGAACATTTTATGTTTGCTATACCAACATAGCTAAATAAGAAGCATAAAGAAAATCTGAGACAAGAAAGAAACCTGTCTGCCTTATATTTAATAAGATGTATAAGTTCCTTGAAATCAGAGACTGTCTTGCTTTATTGTTTGGATTCCTAGCACCTACACAGTCCTCCTTCATAAACATTCATTGATTACTTGATTTCTTTGGACCAATTGTTTTGGGGTTTTTTGCTAATCTAAATCTAAGTGAAAGAAAAATAATTTTATTACTACAAATGCTATCACTTTGAACTGATGATGATATCACCTAGTGGAATTGGTATTGTTAAGAGGTAATATGGCAAAATAATACAACTTTCTTTTTTTTTTTCATCTGCAACAATTCACTTGATCCACAAATGGCCTTGGTCTAAACTGAACTTTACATAACAACAGCTTACATTTCAAAATACTTGGTGATTTATACAATGTTTGAAAAGATTTTAATCTTACAGTAAACTTGTGAGGTTAGTGATGAATTCCTCCTCTTTTATTAATACTAGGATCATAGATTTTTGACCTCTAATGAACCTCAAGTGTGCTCATTTTTTAGATTGAGAGTTTGTGACTACAGAGGTGTTAAGTGATTTGCCTGAACTTGTGCAACTAGGAAGTGGTAGAGGCAAGACTTGAACCCATATCTTATGCCTTCAGATTCAGTGCTTTCCCCAACAACATAATACTGTACCTGAAAATATCTGAAAATATACATGGATCCATAATCCCAACTAGGGGAATCTAGATGTGGAAGGGACCTCAAGGAACACCTAGTCCAATGCCCTAATCTTAGAGATGAGTAAACTGAGGTGCAGGGCAGTAGTGACTTGCCCAAGGTCACATAGGTGTAAAGCATAAGAGGTGGAATTTGAACTCAGGTCCCCTGACTCCAGAGTGAGTGCTCTTTCCATTGTCCCATTCTGCTTCCACTAGTTGGTTTAAGTAATGGTGGCTGGGTGCCGCACTGGATAGAGTACCCTGCCTACAGTCAGAAAGACTTATAGTTATGAGTTCAAGTCCAGCTTCAGACACTAGCTGTGTGACCCTGGGCAAGTCACTTAACCCTGTTTGCTTCAGTTTCCTCATCTGTAAAATAAACTAGAGAAGGAAATGGCAAGCCATTCCAGTATCTTTGCCAGAAAAATCCCAAGTGAGGTCACAAAGAGTTGGACAGGACTGAAACAACTGAACAAGAAAAATGATGAATGATGATGGGATGATAATCTATAATTATAAGCAGCAGAGTTATATTTTCTTTATGTTTTGGAATCCTAAAATGGCTCAAACTAGCCTTTGCAAAAGAATTTATGAGGTCTTTGATGAAAAAACAAACAGTAGATTTATTACCTTAAAAGTGGTAGCAAGGTGGCAGAGTAGCCAGGGTGCTAGGCTTGGAGTCAGAGGGACCTGAGTTCAAATCTAACCTCAGATACTTACTAACTGTGTGACCTTGGGCAAATTGCTTAACTTCTCCTTCCCTCAGTTTCCTCATTGGTGAAATGAGGATGACAATAGCACCTCCTTCCCAAGTTTCTTGTGATCATCAAATGAGACAATATTTGGAAAACACCTAGTAAGTGCTGTGTCCATGTTAGCTTTATTATTAGGTGATGATTTCGATATAAAGACAGAATCTGACACTTGCTGTGCCTTCCAGACTCCTTTCCTGCTATTCTCTAATCCAGCACAATTTCAATAATAAAAAATATAATGCCATACTAGTTAGATTTATGTAAGAGCATTACAAATACTATGCACCCTATCCTTGCTATAACCTGGTATACCTCAGTATGCAACTGCAAATAGGACCCCTGGTAAAAAGTGTAGAGTTCAGAGAAATGGGGTCAAAAAGAGACAAGAAAGAGGAGGTGAGGAAGCAACCTCCCAACGAGCCAAAAGTCAGACAAAGACCAGAATCAGCTCACTTGGCAGCTGCAGCCCAAATGAAATGATGCAATGTGACGCTGTGGAAAGAGGAGAAAGCACTGACTTGGGAGGCCCATGCTCTAGCCTTGACTCTGCTACTAATGAGCTGTGTGACCTTGAAGGAGTCACAATATCTCTGAGCCTTAAGCTTCACACGGACAAAATATGTAGTTTGGACTGAATGGACTTTGAACTACCTTCTAGTTCAAACATTCTGTGATCCAGGAAGGGCTTTGCCTTTGATGTTTTTGGAGGATGAGTGATTGTACCGGTGTGAGTATTTATTTCACTGCTGCAGATTTTGATTTTTCCAGATCTTTTCCCTCATTCAAATCTTGTCCATATCTTCCCATAAATGTTCCATAGAGGATCTATTTATGCATCCTGTGTAACTCTTTTCTTATTCTTTTGCTGTCCTTACGGCACCCAAGTCCCATTTGAGACATTCTTTATTCTATTATTTCTCTACAAAAATATGACTGGGCATCACTTCTTCCTTACCCTCTCCCATCCCTGGACTCTATAATCCAGGGCTCGGGAACCTGCCACCTCAAGGCCACACGTGGCCCTCTAATGTGGACCTTTGAATCCAAACTTTACAGAACACTTTCCCTGCAGCCTTAAGGCCACATGTGGCCCTCTAGGTCCTCAAATTCGGCCCTTTGACTTCAGTCACATGTGGCCTCGAGGCTGCAGGTTCCTTACCCCTGCTCTAAGACCTTACCATGTCCCAGTAATCTATTTTTGTAGTAAGCCTATAGTTAGTCTGAGCAATTTTAGAATTTGGGGATGATATATAGAGATCTGAATGATATATAGAGATCTGAGATTATCTAGTCCAGAAACTTTATTTTCCAAATGACAGAACGAAGGTAAAAAAAGGTGAGATATTTTTTCCAAGGTCACATAGGTAATCTTGCCAGAGCCAGGACTAGCATCTAGGGTTTCTGATGGTTCAGCTAGTGTTTTTCCCTCCCCCTCCTCTCAAGCAAAACAATGGCCTCTTCTAATCATGGTTAGTTACTTCTTGGTGAGATTTTTTTTTCTTTGTGCTTAGGTTAAGTATACATAGTTAACAAAGGCAGGCCATTATGTTGGCAAACCAGTTTAGACACAGAGTTGTTCAAAATTGCCTGTGGGATTTCCCATGTAAATCTAGGTTACACTGGGTCCTGCCTTCACGGCAGCTGTATCCTGTTATCTATTGCTGCCAACTTGATCCATCAACTTCTTTAACTGAAAGCCCTATTGAGCTGAGGCAGTCAAAGTCATCGGCCTACTCCATCTCAAATTATAGAGACATCCCCTCAATAGCTATGGAGACATGGCCCAAGATTGCTTTTTCACTAAAAGGATGTAATTGCTAATGTAGTTATTGACTAGATAGATCTGTCTAAGCTAGGCTTATATTATTAGGGCTCTTTTCCCAGGCATTTTTGGATGAAATTTTCTAAATATCTTGCCATAGAGCAGATAACTTCCTTCCAAAGATCAGAATGGCCTTTCTTTGCCTTGCTTTTCTCCCTTTTCTTTACTTTTGGCATGCCATTAGTGTTGATTTATAATCATCGAATACCCACAGAGTACTAAGCACTTTGGCCAAAACTTCTGATCTCAATCCTTGAGAAATGTACATTCTCAATGTATCCTAACAGTGAAGTAAAAATAAAAAAGGAATCAGCCTCTGTGTTTGAGACGATCAGGTGCCATGAAATGCTTTCCTGCTTTAATGACCCAGTTATTTTAGGCAACTTATTGTGAGTTCATTGATCTTCTTAAACAGTTGATTGATCAATTCCTTAGTCATCATAATGAGCACATCATACAAAATCCAGTAGCAGCCAAAGGTTTTGAAAGGTTCCTTTCTTCCGGAGCATTTTAAACCCATTGCAGAAAGAGTATGCTGCAAAACTCATGTCTCATTTGTCAGTTAAGATATGTAACTAATTATTTTTAATGTGTCATCAAAGGAAGAATCTCAGAGATAATAATACATATAAAACAGCATTGAAAGGCCAGTAACAAAGCATATTCTACTGTAACAACATGGTACCATTAGAATAAAACTCTAGAAAGTATTGATCCAAATCATTGCAAGGATTGAAGTGTTCATGGTGATGCTAAAAATAGTTACTTAAAAGAGTTCAACTGTTCAGAATCAACAATCTAGGAATCCAAAGCTTCAGAACAGAATCCCAAAGAAAGCATGTATTGAAATTGTAGTGGAATATAAGGAGTTAATAAGATTTATTTTTTGCAATGCCAGCCTTTGCAACACTGTAATTAAAGTTGTGTCAGCCTTTCCACTGTAAACTGCTGGGATGATTTTCAGAGGTTTATGACTCAACCATAAAAATTCACTCTATCCTGAAAACTGGCAGCAGATGATGAAACTCAAGAACACAATTTTTGGAAAAGAAAAACATTTCAGCTATTGGGGGGTTCAAAAAAGCCCTTTTGAAAAAACTTCTCCTTTTCATATAATGTAAACAAATCTGTCTTACATAAACAGATTTTCTATGAATTTCAAGCACATCAAATATACATGATTTTCTAAAACTATAAAATATTCACTTCTCTACTTTTTCCTATTCCTGATCAGTCATTCTGATCAATATGAGTTCTGGGACTCTTTCTAGAGACTCAGAGAGTTAAAAAGAAACACCAGAAACTACCAATCTAGCCCTTTGAATTCCAGCAGGCAAATCTGCACTGATCTCCTGTCCCATACTGCAACCCAAGGGACAGGAAACAACTTCCTTTCTTTGACTCAGGGCAAGATGCTTTTTCTGAAGAGGTATAATCACTGACATAGGAGAAAAGTAATGGGGATTCTAGAAATCTTTTTAATCTGGTTAACAGAACCTGCAAATGAAGTAGCATGATAAAATAGGTGGGGTACTAAGTTTTGCAGGGAAGAAGACAGAGGTCAGGACTAGATAAGTTTAGAGACAGTCATTACCATGCAGTTGGTCACTAAGCGATGAAGTAAGCTTCAGTATTTAAAGATCGACTGCCTACATCAGTGTTTTCAAAGATAATAGCAAATAAATCACATTTATGTGGTGCTGCATATTTTACAAAGTGCTTTCCTGATGACTTCTAAGGAAGCAAATACAACTATTTTTTCCCTTTCTTATTTTAAATACACTACACAACCCATGTTATTCTTAAAAGGGTGGAGTTAATGTTCCATTTGCAAATTCTAAAATTCCCTGAAGTAAAAAACAAAGACCAAAACAAAAACAAAAAAATCATTTTCTATACAATATGGAAGTACTATCATTGATAAACCCAAGCCAAGCAGAATGTTTATCTTTCTACACTCATGAAAAACTTTTGTAATCTATGAGGATCTGCAGGTGAACCAAGTACTCAATCTGCTCTTAAAAATTCTAAATTTTTAAATATACTTTTCCAATAGCATTGTTGGGAGAAAAAAATCAAGGAGGTAAAAGCATGTGTATTTGGAGGAGAAAAAGGGAAAGAGATCATTTATTTTAACTCTCTATTAGTTTTAAAGAGATTCAGATGAGGAGTGATTTGGAAGGAAGGCAAACCTCTTAAAGTAATTGCGTGGCAAGGAAATATTTAATTCAGAAAAATAAAGTGAGGTCTAGATTACTTTATAACTCAAAATGGAATAGAGAGGCCTGTGTCCTGCAACCACAAATGCTTATTTAACACTTACTTGGTGCAAGGAAGCCCCTGTGTACTCTACCTTCCTCTTTTGGCATGTCTTGGTTGATAATCCTTTCAGATCATTTGAACCCCAATAAGGCCCAAAGCCTGAACTAATCAATCAGCTGCTTTGCTGTACTTTACTCTAAAAATGCCCTTTCCTGTGTCAGCAACTTTAAAAACCAGATAAGGTTGACAAGGAATATTCCTATTTGTGACAGGATGCCTGCAACCAGAGTGGTGGGACTTCTTATATCTTGGTAATCATATGGTCATATGCTAATCCTGGGATCATAATTTCCAACTGACACTACTTTGTCAATTGTCTTGTCAATTTGTATTTACAACTTATTCAACTAAGAACTTCCTTACTCATGGTAGAGTTAAACACATAGGGAGAACATAAATCTGAGAGACAGAAATATCCTGACTTCTGGTTGTCCTGAAACGTGTCTAAATCTGTTCATTCTTTTTATCAGACAGTCAGAACTTATGTTTTGGCTCCACGCAACACACATTTGCTAGCTTTAAGGGAATAAAAAATATAAATTTATAATCACCTAGTCTGTTTGCCTCTTTTAGCCAAACTTTCAGGTCGACATGGTATATACACAAACGATTCCGTGTAGATCTAAATATACTGAGCTAATTGTCCTCTAAAGGCATTTTTTTTAAACAAATGTGGGTTGCTCTAAGTAGGCATATAAAAATCTGAGGAATTTGAAATATAGCTCCTGATGGACCTTATTATGAAGCCAGTGGAGAAAGAATTGATCTTGTTCATAATGATTTAAAATCTTTAAAATATGAAGTCAATGAGCTTAAAAAAATACCAAAAAACAAACAAACAGAAAAACTCTCACACCCTGTGCCTGTCTGCTAGAACTGAGAGTGTCTAGATAGCAGAGGGTGGGTACTTTTAGAGGGCCTGAAGGAGAGCAGGCTAATTAATATGCTGCCGCCAAGAGGACCATTTCCAAAGACTGAGTGTGAAATAATGTAACCTTGCAGGGAACAGTGAAGAAACAGCAGCAGCCAAATGTCTCCCCCCCCCCCCAACTAGTTCAGTGATCAGAGATGGCACGATTCAGTTTGACATTGTGCTGACTTCAAGGCGAATGCCCCAGACAGACCTGGGGCTTGGCAAGCAATAATCACAAACCTTTCCCAAAGGGAAGGCCCTGCTCCTAACCAGGATGTGCAAAAGTGCTGATTGGTCCACTGGCATTTTCAGCCACATCAGCACATATGTGAGGGAGTATGATCAGATATGTCATCTTTAAATTCCATGGGCAGTCATGTGAAAGGGAGGTAACACTGATTGGCAAGATCAGTCAAAACTTTTTATAACAGGAGTAGCTGGGTGGTGCAGTGAATAGAGCACTGGCCCTGGAGTCTGGAAGACCTGAATTTAAATCGGGCTTCAGACACTTAACACTTACTAGCCGTGTGACCTTGGGCAAGTCACTTAACTCTAATTGCCCCTCCAAAAAGCAATAAAATAAATAAAAAACTTTTTTATAACACATAAATCTTTTAATGAAGCTATTTCTTTGTTAAATGTATAATAGCAAGGAGCCTGTAGATTGCCAGCTTTTGTTTTGCTTTGCATTTAAATGTTAATGTCATTGTTGTTGTTTTTGTTGTTAATGTTTGAGGACCAATGACATCTTGGGTGCCTTGACTTTCTCATGAACTAGATTTAAGTGAGGCAGAGTTGCACAAAGTCATCAGCCTCACTCTCTCTTCCAGAATCATCAAAGTCCAGTGGCAAGACAAAAGTCATTTCGATCAATGTTTTACATCAAGACCATGTGCTTTCTCTTTGCCTTTTACCAATCATTTTCTACTCATTGAGTATATCTTGTTTGCTGATTCATTTCAATTAATAGTGAAATTTTCACTACAGAGAAAGATAAAAAGCTCCCTGTTCAGGGGCGGCCAGGTAGCACAGCGAGTAAGAGCACCAGCTCCAGTGTTGGGATGACCTGGATCAAATCTGGGCTCAGACACTCAGCACCACACCCAGAAATAACTGGCCGTGTAACCTTGAGCAAGTTACTTAACCCCGATCGCTTAAAAAAAAAAAAAAGCTCCCTGTTCAGAGGTCAGTGGGTGGAGAAATGTAATTAGAGCCAGGAAGACCCAGGTTCAATGTGTACCTTGGAAACATTATTTTTTTTCCCTTTCATGCTACATGAACTTAACACAAGAAATTTAACTTCTCAGTGGTCTAGGTAGCTTTCAATACCTAAATTGAAAAGAAGATGTTAGCCTGAATTAGTAGCAGGAGTTTCTTTATTCCAGAGTTTCCAATACCAAGAAAATCACACACAGGTCCACTCTCTTCTCTCTAACTTCTTGTGGTTAGATCTTGATTAATCTTCCAGATTCTCACTTTCTGCATCCTCAAAAATCACTGACAAAGTGCCTTCTAGAAAGCTTGAATGCCTCCAAGGACAACAAAGTCATTGCTTTAAATGTTAGTCCACTCTCTTGTTGAATAGCTTTAACCAGTAGGGCATATTCCTTATACTCCAGTTCAGTCCAGTGAATCTGTTATTTCATCAATGTGGGTATTCCCTTCAGTGAATGAAGATCACAACCCATCCATGCCCATTTATCCTATTCAACTCTCATATATGGTCTCCCCTAATTCACCATAGGGGATTGACTCAATGAGCTGAGGGCTCATTTTTTGATGACATCCTTCTCTTGCATAATAATAACAAAAAAAACAGCATTTATGTAGCACTTTAGGTTTGCAAAGCACTTTACAAACATTTATTTTATTCTCAAAACAACCTTGAGAGGGTAGGTGTTATAATTATTCCCATTTTAGGGAGGAGGAAACTGAGTCAGACAGAAAATAAGGGACTTGTTCAAGGTCACATGGCTCTGAAGTGTTTGAGACCAGAATGGAACTCAGGTTTTCATAATTGCAGGTCCAGTGTTCTATCCTTCAAATACTGTGGCACAAAGTTGCCTCTAGTTAATTGTTTTCAGTGTATTGCAACCTATTGATGCCTACCATTGACATCTCCATTGCTCAATTTCCATTCTACAGAAGTGGCAATGTTCCATGTTTCATAGTCATTTAATCACCAGAAAAGAATGTTGAATTTTGAAGCTAAAATGTGTCCCCATTTAACTTCCAAACGTTGTCCTCTGGGACTAAGATGAAGAAGTTAGTCCTTCTTTCAGTGATAGCCTTTCAAATGCTTGAAGATAGAGACTATCTCATCATTTTTTGAAAAATACATGCTTTTTGTCTTTTTTTAGACATTTGACAAGGAAGTATTCTCATATGTAGCTCCTTAGCAGATGAGCATAAGTGTGAATTATAAGTACAGAGCATGTTTGACATGGTGAAATCATTACCCTGGATTTCTCTAGTAACTGTTTCCACCTGAGTAAACAAAATTATTTGTTAGTTTTTAACATGTGAAAACATTCAGTCTTTGGTCAAAACCTGCCGTTAAGCAAATGGTCCCCTGGTTACCTATTAAAAACTAATGTACTTCTCTTATAAGGATATCTAACTTTCATCCAGGAAATAATTTAGTTGCCTTTCAAGATTTACTCACCTGGACAGAGACTGATAACCAAAGCAACAAAGATCAGACAATGAATAGAAGAACAAAAACAAGCAAACAGACAGAAACATCCATACAGTTAAAAGGAAAGACAAAAAAAGGGAAATAGACGAAGGAACAGAAATAGGGACTGCATCTGTGGTGTTATTGGTACTGGGACTCCCTGAAAAGGGAAGACCATTTACTTGTGCAAGTCAGCTCCTGCTGGGCAACCTTGAGTCTGAGTTGCCTAGAGCAGAAATGTCAAACACTATAGCCCACAACATTCTCAGTCTTGGCCCAAACCAGATTAAATGTAACTGGGAAATATTTAACAAAATAAATAAAAATGTAAAAAACATAGATAATATTAATATTTTCTTTTCTGAGTTGATATGCAGCCTACAGGGATCCTTGTGTACAATTTAGTGGTCCTTGAGTTGGATACCACTGGCATGTAACATTAAGAGTTTCAGTGACTACAAGAAATGAGCAGGCAAATTTCAGAGAAACTTGGAAAGACTTGCATGAACTGATGCTGAGTGAAGTGAGCAGAATCAGAACATTGTACACAGTAACATTTGCACTTTGTGATGATCAACTATGATTGAGTTAGTTTTTCTCAACAATGCAGTGATTCGGGGCGGCCAGGTAGCACAGCGAGTAAGAGCACCGGCTCCAGTGTTGGGATGACCTGGATCAAATCTGGGCTCAGATACTCAGCACCACACCCAGAAATAACTGGCCGTGTAACCTTGAGCAAGTTACTTAACCCCAATTGCTTTAAAAAAAAAAAAACAACAACAACAATACAGTGATTCAAGACAATGAGCCATCCACATCCAGAAAAAGAACTGCTGGAGTATGAATGCAGATGGAAGCATAACATTTTCATTTTCTTTGTTTTTTTATATTTTTTTCCTTTTGTTCTGTTTCCTTTTTCACAAGATGACTACTGTGAAAATATGGTTTACATGATTGCACATGTATAACCTATATCAATTTTTTTTGCTGTCTTGTGGAGGGGAAGGAATGAGAAAAATTTGGAACTCAAAATCTTATTTTAAAATGAATGTTTACATGTAATTGGGTGAAAATATGCTATTTACATTTTTTAAAATAGTTTAAATGGGGACAGCTAGGTGGTGTAGTAAATAGAGCACTGGTCATCGAGTCAGGAGGACCTGAGTTCAAATCTGGCCTCAGACACTTAACACTTCCCTTGGGCAAGTTACTTAACCCCAATTGCCCTGCCCTCCCCCCTCCAAAAAAAATGGTGTAAGTGACTTTCTTAAGGTCACACAGTTGGTATACATCAAATGCAGAACATGAACACAGATCTTCCTGGTCACCTCACCTCTCTATGCATTGTTCCATGTAATATTTACATAAGAGAGAAAGTTGACTTATTTTTTTAAAGAGAGGTCCTTAGATATCATTTTGTCACAACTGTCCTTTTAAGAGAATAAGAAAACTGAATTTGAATGTGAGAAAGTAAATTACTTAAGATCATACTGATGCTTCTTGTAGAAACAATATTTGAACCCAGGCCTTCTGACTTCCAGAGTAACAACATGATTAAAAGCAACAGCAATAACAAACTGCTGCAACTACTTTTACTACTTCTACTGCATATTATTTTGAAAATAGCCCTGGTTGTGCACTTGCATATACATTTGTTATTGTTTTCAACATTCTTCTAATCAATGATATTTAAGCAAGACCAGGTCAAAAGTTAAACTTGGAGAACATGACTCTCTTCCACTTCATCATGTATCACAGGTGTTAAGCATGAATAAACCACCATAGACAAGTAAAATGAGATTCAGATATATTGGATACAAAGGACTTAAAAATAAAGCTGACATCTGTTACAAGGTAGGATTAATTAGATATTACTTTAAGTGATGAATATTGGCTCCTATCCCCCATGAGAACAGTTGGTAAATGCACTGTTCTAATTAAGGGATTGTATCAAAATATCATTTTATTCTAATCAGGAAGCCTGTTAAGATTTTTATTAATACTATCAGTTTTACTATGTGTAACACAACTGTTTCAAAGACACAAATGCATATATTTTGCCTCCAGTGAAAAGACACAAATGCATACATTGTGCCTCCTGTTAAAAAATATCTAGTGAATGATCTGTCTTTTACCATTCAGACTTGATTAGTTTAGAGAAGAAACAGCTCTATTATAATTTATTTCTTATATAACATTGTGGTTTGAAGATCTCTGTATGGCTTATCAAAACTGTACTATAGGGGCGGCCAGGTGGCTCAGCGAGTAAGAGCACCGGCTCCAGTGTTGGGATGACCTGGAGATCTAATCCCGGGCTTGGACACTCAGCACCACGCCCAGAAGTGACTGGCCATGTAACCTTGAGCAAGTTACTTAACCCCGATTGCTTAAAAAAAAAAAAAAACTGTACTATTGCAGGTCCACCAAATCCCTATAATGTTAGAGTAGGCTGGGTGGAGGGAAGTATTGGGAAACGCACCCCTAATCTCTCTGTGCCACAGTTTTCTCACCTGTAAAATGGGAGGATAGGGCTTGATGGACTCTAACGTGTCTTCTGATTCTAAATGTGTGATAATGCTATGATTGATTATAGTGCATTGTGTAAAAGCTCATAATGCTAGGCTTGGTGTCCTGGAATTATGAGAGTATAGACTGGGCAATCTTGTTTTCAGGTATGTGAGAAATAGTGTACCCTGAAAATGGTTTAGATAATAATGGCCATCAGGTCTAGCTCTGACACTTATAAAGGCCCCTTAGCTCTGGAGGGGTAGCCATTTTGTTTTCCCTTTCAGAGGGAGTGAATCTGGGAGCAATCTACCAAGGGGGCAGTCAGTTATTCAATCAACAAATATTCATTCCAGGGGTGGGGAACCTGCAACTTTAAGGTCACATGTGGCCTGCTTAGGTCCTTGGATGTGGCCTTTTGACTGGTTCCAAGTTTTATAGAACAAATCCTTTTATTAAGGGATTCAGTCAAAGGGCCACACTTGAAGACCTAGAGGGTTGAGGTTGAAGCCTCTCTACCTCTGCGATTAAACACTTATAAAGTGCCAGGCCCTATGCTAAGTGGCAAAGAGACAAAGAAAGGGAAAAAATACTGTCCTTGCTTTCAGACCTCACATTCTAATGGGAGAGATGGCCCATATATAACTCTGTACACACAGAGTGATGGAAGGTTATGACAGAGGAAAAGCACTGGAGGGGTAGGGCAAGACAGGACTCCTAAAGGTGGTCTTGAAGTCTTGAGGATTGAAGGAAGCCGATGAAGTTTGTAGGCAGAGGTGGAGAGGCAGTGTCCAAGTATGAGTAATGAATGGCCACTGCCAAGGCACAGAGTCAGGAGATGAAATGCTATGTGGAAAACACAGTGTCTAGACCAGTTTTACTGGATTGTAAAGGGGATTAAGGTACAAAGAGACTGTAACTGCTGACTAAGAATGCTGCCTGAACAGGAGGTAGAACATTCAGATTCCTTCCCTTAAACCTATACTTATGAAAAGAAATCCAGTGAGAACCTATAATAAGTGAATTATTCCACCATAAAACTGCACACAATATGAGAAAGCCCTCAGGCAATAGGAAAGGGGACCAACATAAAAGTTAGCATCAGCACAGGCAAACTAACCCAACCCTAAGGGCCAGAAATTTGTATAGCCTGAACAGTTCTTTGTCTAAAAGTAGCAAGAACAGAAGCCTCCAAGGAAAGATCCAGGAAAGTCAGGAATACTCAGAGTGGTCAGAAATCACCAGAGAAACCTTCCCCAATGTGATGGTGATCAAAGCTGCAAGACAGAACTCAGAGCAGAACAGTCCATACCCATGAACCCCAAGGTCTCTAGCACTCTATCCGGAAACATTATAAAGGGTCCATAAGACTCAGTGCTCTGAACCTCAAAGATTAAGAGGGCCTACTACTGAGAGGTGAGGGTCATCACAAGAGCCCAAGCAAACCAAGGCAATATCCACAAGAATTGACCACCCCAATCAAAAGTACAATAGAGGCCTGAATCTGGCCCTGGCACAAAGTCCCAATTCAGGAACTAAAGTGGAAAAGATAAGTAAAGCAAAACAAAACAAAACAAAACAAACACACCAACTAGAATGAAGAATCTTTAGAGACTTAAATATTGTCATTAGGAAGTAACTCCATAACACTTTCACTGAGTGGGGAAAAAAAGTTACTTAAAGACTACATAAATATCTAGAATAAATGAAGCAAGAGATTTAAAAAATGAGATTAGAACTCTAGAGAAAATAATTAGAATTGTTTAGAGAAGAAAGTGGTAAAACTTCCCCAAGAAAAGGATGCCCTGAAAACTAGAACAGATCACATAGAAAGCAATATTTCAATAATCCAGAAGGAAGATTGAATATCAAGTTACCACAGGTAAGACCACATAAGACCTAGCAGCTTCTTCCATAAACAAGAAGAAATGTTGGTAGATAATATGCCATTATGCAAAAGATCTAAGGATACAAACAAGAATCAATTACTCTGCAAAACTAGGTAAAACCTTACAGATTTTTACAAAAAATGAAATTTTAATGGAATAAAGCACTTTCAAATATTTCTGATGAAACATCTAGAGTTGAAAAGAAACTTTGAAATGTGATCATAAAACTCATCCAAATTCAGGAAGGTAAACTTAATTTAGCATTTGAAAAGAGCTATATGATTACATAGTACTAACATTCTAAGAGGAGGAGAAGCAGCAAGGGTTCTTTCAGAACCTTAATACCTTCAAAAGGTATTGGAGGAGTTAAACAAGAAGGACAGAATCCTTTGGGGATATATTTGGTTCTGTTCTGAGGGTTGGAACAAGAGAAAGAGAATGTAGGGTAAAATGAATGCACTTGTCTAGAAAATAAGGAGGGAACTTACTATTTCTCATAATTGGGGTATGTGAGAAGAAAATTATACATACAAGGAGGGAGTAGGGGCAGCAAGTATTAGATGAATCTCATCTTATCTGAAATGGACAAGGGAAGATTGAACACATATGCACATACTTTGGTGCATAAATACATCAAATTTTACCACCAATACCCCCCCAAAAAAAGAGGAAGGAGGAAAGGGGAAAGAAAAGAAAATAGGAGAGGACAGAATAGGAGGGACAACTAGAATCTAAGGGTATGCCTTATATTGTTTCTTAGACATTTGGAGAATGGTTCAAGAAATTATAGCAGGGATGGGGAACCTGTGACCTAAAGGCCTAATACTGGGAGGTGAAGGTCCTCTAGGTCCTCAAGTGAGGCTGTTTGACTGAATCCAAATTTCACAGAACAAATCCTTGAACCTGTAGCCTGGAGGTCACATGTGGCCTGGAGGCTGCAGTTTTCCCACCTCTGGATTATGGGGTATGGATGTAATAGTATATAATTGCAACATAAGAAATGGCAAATGAAGTTATTTCAGAGAATCTTGGTTGTTAAAAACTAATTTAGAGGAAAATGAGAAGAATGAAAAGAACAATTTATATATATATATATGTATATCTATATATATATATATATATATATATATATATATATATCCAGAAACATAAATAAAAACAACTTTGAAAAAGTTAAGACCTCTGATCAATGCAATTAAGAACCAAAGGATGTCTCCAAAGGATGTACAATAAAGCATGTTATTCACTTGAAAGGTAACAACACAAATGCAAAAACAAAAATGCAAAAAAAAAAAAAACACCACATTTGTGAACATGGTCACTATGTGGATTCATTTTACTTGACTATGTTTATTTGTTACAAGGATTATTTTTTCCCTCTCTTTATAATGATGGTGGTATGGGGAGTGAAGGAAGATCAGCATTGAAGGCCAAAAAAGGAGGGCCATTGAAAAATGTGTTAAATGAACTGGAGAGAACAGAAGGAAGTTCCAGATGCAGGATAGACAAGCATGGCAGGTTTAAAATAACGTGTGAAATTTATTATTTCCTTTTTTAAAGTAAGTAGAACAAAATGAAGATTCACAGTTTCATATAGAATTATTGCTTCTGTTGTGTTTATGGAAATGCCTTTGGGGGGCATGTTTACATTCAGAATAATTTTTTAAAAAAATAAATTACAAGGAGACTGGTAGAAATCTAGCTAGATTTATGAGAAGAAATAGGAGGGAATGTATTTGCTAGATAGTATTAGTGGGCTTTAATGGAGAGTTTTAACTGAGCTCAGTAGAATAAGACTTACTCTTTAACCAGAGAACACAAACAGTTTTCATTATCTAAAAAAGAAGTTGAGAAATTATTTACTTAAGGTAACTATTTAAAAAAACACAACAAATTTGTAAAGTTCCCTTGAAGTGAAAGTTTGTAAATTCACATTTGAAGTTTTAAGCTGCCTTTACCAAGCTTGGACCACCTTCACATATCTCCCAAGAGAATTCCTATGAAGCTACTAGTGTTGGAGGTCCTTTGCTGGACTAACCACTAAAAAAGTGTTAAAAATTCAGAATGATGCACATGCCCCTAGGGAACCTCATTACCCTCAGAAAGAGCTTACTCTTGTTCATACCATCCTCTCTTTCATTTTTTTATTTTTTGCCCTTTTTTTGGAGGGCAATTGGGGTTAAGTGACTTGCCCAAGGTCACACAGCTATTTTTTGTGTTAAGTGTCTGAGGCCGGATCCGAACCCAGGTCCTCCTGACTCCAGGGCCGGTGCTCTATTCACTGCACCACCTAGCCGCCCCATCTCTCTTTCATTTTTTAAATAAAAAGAGCACTTGAATTAGAATAAGAAGTCTTGGGTTCAAGTCTAAACTTTGACACTTATAAACTGTAGGACCATGGCCTGCTATTTGACCAGGGAAGTTTACATAAATGTTTAACAACGAGATCTCTGACAGGGGTGGTAGTGGTAGTAGAGTATGCAATGATTCATTTTTAAGTTTAATCTCCATTATGTCTTAATAGGCCAAGACATTAAGGAACCTAACAAAATAACAATCATATTTATTAACGAAAGAGAACACTTACTCCTTTTGCTCTCACTCAGTCCCCCGCAGTTAATCAGCTTACACTCAGAAATTTCCCTGATCTTGCTTCAGTCTCTGCTATCTTATCCTGTCCTTGCTCTGACTTCACTATTCTGTGGCAATAAGTAGGAGACTTTAACTTTGCCCACACACTGAAAGAGGAGGGGTTTGTATAGGAAAATAGAAGTGTTCTCTGCTCAACCAGAAAACTAAAGAACAGAGGGGTCTGAGGCAGGAGGCCAGCGTGTATGTGCATGAGGATGTACCAAGCTTGAATGGCAGTGGTATCTAGCTGGGACTAATACTCTCTCCTTGTCACCTGAAAACTTCTTGGGGTAGGTACTAACCATAGAAAAATTGAATTTGACAATGTAGGAGGCTGATATAGCTTTGAAGTGAAGCCCCTGCAGGGAAACTTGTCATCAAAGAGAGAAAAGCCAGAAAGTGAACAATAAGAGAACAAAAAGAAAAAAAATTACTAAAATCATGAAAGAGTAATCCTATGGGGGAAGGGGAACATTTTGTGACATATGATGGGGCCTTATAATGGATATAATCTTCAGGGCTACTCTGAGAGAGTGTTGTGCCTCCATAGGCAACATTCTTCCCCAGGAGAAAGGAAATTGGAGCTACCAGGGCAAACCAGTAGCCAGAATGTTGGCAGTCATGGGGCAGACATTTCATGGCAAATGGGAAGAAGAATGACTGTGGAAAGGTCAGGGGGGGTAGAATTGGACCACATGATGAAACAAAGGAAAATTTTTATTGGTCAATGTTTCTATACTCATTGCTTCCATTATGGATTGAACATTCTAAGAGTAAGGTGAGATGTTTAAAAAAAAAAAAAAAAAGGACTGAGGGGTCAAGATCTGCAAAAGCAATGACATAGCAATTGATTAGAATAGACATTTTGGAAGCTTTAATTCCATGAAGACTACAAAGTGGCTGAAGACAGAATAAATAAGTATACTAACCATGACTCAAAGAACCTAAGTTTAGAATAGAGAAAAAAGGAAGAAAATTAATTAAGAAAACAATGGAATGGGCTAGATGGTCTCTGGAATTATTTTATTTATTCAATTTATATATTATTTTATTTATTCAATCTAAAGATGACATAACTATGCAATTGAGAAAGCTAATATGTTGGCCAATAGAATCAAGGACCAAAAAACTCTCAGCTAAAGAAACCAAAATTCAAATTTAACAGGCATAAATATAAATCACCTTGCTTGTGCTCCAAAATCGACTACATGATTACAGAATAGTAGAAATCTGGTTCATAAGAATTTCATTTTAAAGTGGGTAGCTTAAAACTCAGCATGTTTCAGCAGGGTGCCTCCTGCCTAAGTGAGAGACTTTCCATCATTTGATCAGTTGCTCAGTTTGGCTGCATTTTAGTGATATTTTCCTTTATAATGTAATATATATATATATATATATATACTTATACATATATACACACATACATATATGGTTCTTATTTTACTCATTTTTGTTTTTATTTGTTTGAGACAAGATCTCTCTATTTCATCCAAGCTAGAAGTACAGCAGCCACTGATGGATCTATTCCCAATATTGATTAGTAAAGAATCTTTGACTTGCACTACTTTAACTGTCTGCACTGGTTTGTCCCTCCTTAGACAGCCTGGTGGCCCTTCACTCCCAGAAGTTTATCATATTTGTGCCAGACTCAGTGTGCACACCTAACTGGCTTAAGCTGTCTGGCAGACAGCTCATAAGTCTCTAGATCAAGCAGTCCACCAGCCTCAGACTCCCCAACAGCAGGGGCTATAGGTATGTACCACCATGCTTAGTCACTTACTCTACTCTTATTCAGATCATTTAAATCTTCTCATTCTTCTCTGAATGTCTCATATTTGTCTCATTTCTTACCATACATCAATATTCTATTACCTTCATGTGCCATGCTGTAACCAATGTAAAGGAAAATTGATATGAATATTATGGTATAAAATGGAACTTTCTTTCTGGCTTCCTTTTGTTTTATTCCTAGGAGTGGGATAAAGAGTGTAAAGAGTTTAGTCCCTTTTTCCCACATGATCACAAAGTGAAATCTAAAATGGCCAGACCAATTCATATCTCCTGCAGTATATGAATATGACCCAGCCTCTGACATTTACTGTTCCCATGTTTTTGTCACCTTCGCTGAATAGTAGGACAACATACAAAGTCTATTAAGAGCAAGTGCTCTTGGGATCTTTTTCATGAATAGCCAATAAGGTGCCTGACAAGCTGAACCAAACTAAAGAAATATTCAATTTTGCTTGAGGAAGAGATATGTATTGGTGAATAACAAGTGCATGAATTATGTGGAAAATTCTTAGCTCAGTGCAAACATACAAATATATCAAAAATCATTCCTACATGGTATAAATAGACCTCTTTGCAATAATTCTAAAATATGACACACGTCTTTCTGAAAGGAAGTTGTCAATGGGCTGCCAATCATTACTTTCCCTTGGGCCAGAGGAGCTTCCTAGGTAGAACAGAACCAAAAGATGAAAAGAATCAAGCTAAAGCTTGCCAACATTAGTGCCAAAACAGAAAGCCCAAAGAGAGAATGCTGTTCTTTATAATCTGACAGCTAGGTGGCGCCATAGTGCACAGAGCACTGAACATGGAGTCAAGAAGACCTGAGCTCAAATCCATTCTCAGACACTGACTAGCTGTGTGACCCTAGGGAAGTCATTTAACCTTAAGTCATTTGCCCCAGTTTCCTCATCTGTAAAGTGAGAATAATAACAGCATCTACCTCCCAGGGTTGTTGAGATCAAATGAGATAATTATAATGCCCTTATTACAGTACCTAATGCATAGTAAGCACAATATAAATATTAGCTATTATATCATTATTATCATTAATCTCCGAGTTAGAAAGTACCTCAGAGGCCATCTGGTTCTACCCAAATCCAAGTAGTTTACACTGCATATATGAACAAAAATTCCCTCTATAATATTCCAGCACATTGTCATTTACCCTTTTCTTGAAGACCTCTAATGAGACAGAACCCATTATGTTCCAGAGTAATCTATCCTATTTTACATAGCTCTAATCATTAGGAAGTTCTTATTATTGTTGTTGTTATTATTATTATACAGTGTATCCCAAAAGCTTTAGCCTTTAATAGCTTAAAAACTGAACTAAGATATTTGGGACTATTCATGAAATGTAAGTTTTTCTCTTTGCAAGTCTTATCCATTTCTCCCAGTTTTACACTGAGGGACAAAGTAAAATAAGTCTAATTCCTCTTCCTAAGTACCAGAACTACAAAATGTTTTAAACAGCTATTATGCCCCAACTCTACTAAATCTTTTCTCCTCTAGGCTAGACATTCTCAGTTCCTTCAACTGCTCTGCAAGAAGGCAGGATGCTTGGGTCTTGTATTATTCTATTTGTCTTCCTTTAGATGCTGCCCTCCTCCATCCCCACTCCCTATCAAAGTCCCTCTTTCCCATCAGGAAGGAAAGATCAAGAATTGAACTGAAAAAAAGACTTTTTCTGTCTACCAGGAGCAGAAAGTAAAGAGTAGAAAATAAACTTAAGAGATTTCTGTCTTTTAAACCTTATTGATGACTTCCAATTAAAATCTAATCATATGTGAAAGTTATTTGAGAATCAGAGGAATTATTGAATCTTCTTCAGTTTAAAACTAGTTCTACTAGTTTTTAAATAGATGCCCCTTTTCAAGGGACAAGTTATTTTGGAATCAGTGAGGGTCTCTAATGCAATTATTAAACAGAAATCCACTTCCTCAAACCATCACATACCTCATTTTAAAGTTCAGTTTCCTGTGACCTTTCGTGGAGGCTGGATAGTTGAGATAGTTGGTTCCTCATTTTAAACATTTACAAGGTAACCATTGATTACTATTATCTTGCCAGTGATGACTAAACAGGCAAACTCTTAATACTCAGAAGTTTCTAGAAGAGATTTCTATATAAGGCAAAAGGTCAGAATGGTTGATCTCTACAGACCTTTCCAACTATATGCTTCTAGAAGGTTTATGGTTCACGTATGGAGGATGATAAATCTCCAGTCACACAAAATAGAGATGCCACCCTAAGCTAGGTAATAAAATAATAGTCATCTCATCTGAAAATAAGGGATCACATTGCATAATAGGTTGTATATTACACTTTTATTTTAGATTAGTTAAACTCTGAAACCATTTACATCAGAAGGTTACGTATGATCTTTCCTTGAAAGTTATAAAAATTAAATTAGGCCATCACTTAAAGGAATTCATTTCAATGACTGTGTATGAAAATGAAAAGGGAATCAATCATATGTCCTTGAATTCCATTCTAGCATTATTTTTCATAATTCTAGGATTTTAATTCCAGTGAATAATCCATTAAGACATACCCATTGGCTGTTAGCATAACTTGAATTCAGGCATGTGCATTGGAATTCAAAAGAATTACTCATGGAGCTTAGTTACTGTGGAAGGAAGGAAACTCAAATTAAACTGTCTTCCAAGAAGAAATTTACATGTATATCTAATTGGTTTTGGTGTTTATTCCTTTTTTATATATAAAATGCTGACAATTATGTTCTGTCTCTATAAAATATGAGAAATGTTGCCTTTGTTTTTTAAATGATTGCATTCTGTGTGGACAAAAAAAAAATCAGTATTGTAAAGGTTGTGACTCAAACCAAGAAAATTCATGAAATGTGCACTATTATAGATAATACAAAAATGTACATGTCAATACACTTGTGGGAGCATATTTTTTAAGTTCCTGATATCTTTGGCCCCCCTTCCACACAGCTAATTACTTCTTAGCTCAAAACTGGCAATGGTTAGCTGTTTGCTTTGTGCAACGGTGGGGGAGGGGGGCATGCTGCTTTTTTTTTTCCTTTTCCTTCTCCCTATGGAAAATTGTCTGCATTGTACTGCAATGCTGAGCAAGTTTATTCTTAGCAGCATGCCTCCTCAGACACTTTATGGCAGCATAGGGAATATGAAATGTATGATTAATAAATAATTACAGCTGCATCTCCAATCTCCAGCTTTCATTCAGTTAAAGTCTTGAGAACGTGAGGACTGTCGTGGAAGTGGTAGCGACAATAGTATTTTTATTCACTTTAATTTAGAATGGAACGAAAGACTTTAAGTACAAATATTTACATATTCCAAACATATTTTACACACAGAATCATTTCAACCAGTACCAAAACACAACCACCTCCAGGGTGAAATCCAATAAAGATTTAGCAGCACGAAACCACAGTAAGCAACAATTTAGGACAGAAGGTAAGGAACATTGTCTACATAGAGTAGTTGAAATTAGAGAAGGAATTTTTAATTAGGCAAAATGTAATTACTCAGCTGGAATTTGTCCACTTTAAAAGTCCATTCTTTTTTGTTGTTTCAGGAAGTACTATGGGAAATTCCATGAACAAATATAGTAAAAAAAAAAATCTGAGTGTCTGTCACTGTTTTTGCTTATATTTCTCCCTAGCATTATAATATAGCACAAATTCTACTGATTATTTCAGTCACACCTTTAGATTAATAATAATCATAACTAGTATTTATAGTGTATTAAGTATTATCTCATTTGATCTTTCTCCCCTATTTCCACTACTGACCTTTCATGCTTCCATTAAGACCCAACTAAAATCCCACCTCCTATAGGAAGTCTTCCCCAACCCCTCTTAATTTCAGTGCCTTCCCTCTGTTATTTATTTCCTATTTAACCTGTATGTAGCTGGCTTTGAATATATATATGCTTGCATGTTGTCTCTCCCATTAAATTGTAAGTTCCATGAGGGCAAGGGCTTTTCTGTCTCTTTTCATATGCCTGGAGCACTTAGGACAGTGCTTAGTACGTAATAAATGCTTATTGAATTGAATTGATCCTCAACAAAAATCCAGTGAGATTGATTTTATTGCTATCACCATTTTACAAATGAGGAAATTTAGGATGGGAGTGGTTAAGTTCCTTGCCCTGATTCTTACAATTATTCATCAAATTCTGAGGCAGAATTTAAATCCAGTACTTACTGACTTCAATTACAAGTCTATCATATGACGATAACAACAACGTCATATGAAGGGTACTGTATGTTTAATGTTTAATAAATGTTTGATTGATTAATAAAGAGGTCCCTATCTCTGGAAGGATTCAAGCAAAGGCTAGACAACCAGTTGTCAAGAAAATCACAAACAATATTCTTATATTGGGCAGTGGATTGCACTATGGCTGGAGTTTGGAAGAACTGAATTCAAATGTGGCCTCAGACACTTACCATCTATGTGACCCTGGGCAAGTCATTTAACTTCTGTTTGCCTACAGTTTTTCAACTGTAAAATGAGGATAACTGTCATAAGGTTGTTGTGAAGATCAAGTGAGTTAATATTTGTAACGTGTTGGGCATAGTGCCATAGTAGGTGCCATACAAATTTTAGCAGTGATGATGGTGATGTCAAGCATCACCGAATGGAGGATGAGAGATTAGAGGGTGGGCCTGAAATCAGTTTTTCTGAAATCAGAAAGAGTTTCATTCTCAGGAGGCTTTGGCAAAGTTTATGTTCCAGCAATTAACACAGAACCTGGAACAGAGTATATGTTTTTCAAATGCTTATTGAATTACCCTTCCAGTCAAACAGCTTGGAGAAATCATTCACTTCCAAGTCATACTGAGCAACTGAAGTGTTTTTAATGGTAGACGGTACTACTGGATCCTATTTACCTCTCAAAGATAATGCAGGAGTTAATGCAAAAAAATAATAATAATAAGGTCTATCCTTCCAGTTGAGGGCTACCAATTTCTTTCACAGTAGCAAAACCCCGCTTCCTGATAAGCAGAATAATCAGGCCTTTGCCTTTCTGTTAATGATGTTAAGAGGACAGTGGGTTGGTTGGAAGTTCTCAGTCCCAATGCTAGTTATCCCAACCCAGACCCTGTACTGTAGTGTATTAAGCAGCTATGATAGCAGTTGTCCTCAACTGCTTTTTGCATGATAAATCCTTTTGGTAGCCTTTGAAAACTATAGACTTTGTCTCAAAATAATATTTTTATGTTCATAAAATAAAATGCATAGGATTACAAAGGAAACCAATTATAATAAGAAGCATATATATGTATACATGTGTGTATTCATACATATATATCCCAGGTAGAAAAATATCCAGTGATAGAGTTCTAATCATATCTGGGTTCTAGGACTGTAAAATCAAGCTCTTGTATGTAGAGATTTCAGGTAAAAAGAGAAATTCTTGTATTAGGCAGCATATGCACAGATACATAAACATGTATGTGACACTTCTGCTTACTTATTAAATGTTTAATAGCTGATATACACATATATGTGACTATAAATATATAATTGTGGGTTGTTATTTTTTTTTGTTTGGGGGTTATTTTTTTTTTGTTTTTCATTTTTTGCTTTTCTGCTGTATTTTAGTGTTCTGTGAGGTGCCTCACTGAGAAAACAGGCACCTGTAGGGTTACATGTTTATGGCTTATGATAAATTTTCCAATCCAACCAGGATCTTAGTATAATGGTAATGGAATTTAAAGATGTCCCTGCATTGGCTTGGTTTTCAGGTTGAGTGTTGAAACCCAGAGCTTGTGAATCCCACTTGTGGGATGGAATTGTTGACATGAAGAGAGAGGGTTGAACTGGGAGGAGCTGGTGCTGTGGATTTAGAGACAAGCCCAAGCTTTGGAGCAGCATCGTAGGGGCAGAGAGAGAGAGAGACACAGAGAGAGAGACAGAGACAGAGAGAGACAGAATGAGAGAGAGAGAGAGAGAGAGACAGAGAGACAGAGAGACAGAGAGACAGAGAGACAGAGACAGAGAGACAGAGAGACAGAGAGAGACAGAGAGAGACAGAGAGAGAGAGAGAGAGAGAGAGAGAGAGAGAGAGAGAGAGGGAGAAGATTGCTGAGGGCCAGTTGGAGCTGCCCAGGACTTTTGAGACCTGCCACCTAGAGCTGCTGAGAACTGAGGAGACTTGGCTGTGATTCCAGTATTTTGTCTGTCTGTTTTGATGTTGTTTTGCAAGTTCAGATGCTGGTGAAGGACAGTGCTGTTGTTGCAGAGGTCCTGGAACCTTGCTGTTGGTCCAGAAGCCCTGAAGAAGGATTTTCTTGTTGTATCTTTACAGAAATCCTGGAAAAGGGTCTTGCTGATGTTTTCTGGGGTCCTGAGACAGCTCTGCAGGCAGAGAGTGAATTGATGAGGACACTGGCAATGTATATTGTGGCTTTGTTAAGCTTTGTCTCCCCAGGAACAGAGATTGCTGAGAACTTGCCTCATGTCAAGATGAAGAAAAGACCTCTCTTTGGGTATTAAATGCTGTGATATACAACCTTGTTGAAGCTCAGGGGTAGATGGCCTTTGTGCTCTCCACTGACCCTTTTGAGGAGGTGGTTGGCATTAACTGATGATAATCATAATTCAATTGTGATCCAGGGGTGGGAAACTTTTTTGTGCTCTGTGACTGACCAAATGAATGTACTTTGTTTATGGTTGGAAACTAATCTCCATCTGAGAAGAGGGACTTTGTGATTGACTAAATGAATGTACTTTCCAGGGGTGGAGTAGTACTTAGAAATTATTGAATTTCATTTGGTGAATGCTGTATTTTGATTTTCTCTTTTCTGTGAATGTTTTGCCTTAAATTGTCACTGATTAAATGGAGTTTGCTATGCTAGTAATTCGAACCTGGAAGTTGCTTGTGCTTGGAGATACACTTAGCAAGCCCTGCTGTATACCTTCTCAACCAACAGTAATTCATGAAGACTTGAAGGCATCTAGGAGAAGATAAACATGAAGATAATACCAATAACAGTATGCTCTTCAACTCAATAATATACTCTCAAATAATAGGATACTCTCAACTGGTTGCTTAGTGTCTAGGTCTAGAGACATAGCTCTAAGTGAGGAACAAAAATTGCCTAGCCCCCAAAGTTGATCTTCTAAGCTAGAGGTTCTTAACTCAGTGTGTGTGTGTGTGTGTGTGTGTGTGTGTGTGTGTGTGTGTATGTGTGTCTGTTGGGTCTTATACCACATCTCTCAGAATTTTTTTTTTTTTTGCTTTTTGGAGGGCAGTTGGGGTTAAGTGACTTGCCCAAAATCACATGGCTAATAAATGTGTCAAGTGTCTGACGTTGGATTTGAACTCAGGTCTTCCTGACTCCAGGGCCTGTGCTCTATTCACTGCACCACCTAGCTGTGCCCACAGAATAATATTTTTAAAATATATAATAATGATAGCTAACATTCATATCTTGCTTTAAAATTTTCAAAGCACTTTATGGTATTGCATTTGGTCCTTACAACCAACTTGTTAGTTAGGTGCTAATTATCCCCATTTTACAGATGAGAAGAATAAGGCTGAAATAGTTTAAGTGATTTACCCAGTATCACCCAGCTGAAACTCAGCATTCTATTCACTATGCCAACCAAGCTACCTATAAAATAAAATGCATAGGATTTTAAAGAAAACTAATTATGTTTGGTTATCAAAATGTATTTTCTTAAAGTCATGTATCCCAGATTAAGAACTTCTGCTCTAAAGTAGCAAGCCCAAAGGCTGTATCTAGTACGTGTACTCTCATTGGGGGACATCCACAATCCAGAAAGTCTAACCCCCATAGGAAAAATCCAAAAGCCCATAATAGGGAAAGGGAGGAGGTAGTCATAGCTTATCCTAATTGAGGAGAAGCAGTTAGGTACACATTCCCTTGAAGTGCACCAAATTAAAGTAAACCAAAAGCTAAAAGCGAAGACAGTTTTTTTTTTTCTCTCAGAGATACAGAATCCGGAGGTGTGAAGGGGCTGATACCTCCTACTCACCTTGACAAAGGCTGAGCACGAGCCTGTTCATTTCTGTAGAGTCTAATAGCCTCTTGCCAGCCCAGTACCCTAGCTTCATTCCTTTGTGTCTGGAAGGCTTTTTCACTTTTCCAAGAGTCCTCTTTTAAAATGCAAATACCCCCTGGGAGGTGTTAAGCCTCACTATCTAATACTTTAGCTAACAGCCAACTGAAAGCATGCTCTTGTAGCTGTCAATCACAGGATACATAAGCTAGAGATAGGCTCCTGGGAGGGATAGGAGAAAGAAGCCTCTTCTGGAACTTGGGAGAGAAAGGAAGGAAAGGAGAGCTCAAAGGAGAGAAGGAAAGACACTAGAGAAATTTTGTATACTTTGGAATTTTCCCTTGATTGGCTCTTCCTCCTGTATGATATGCTCTTTCCTTACTCTTGCCCATTGTGAATAAAATTCATCAGCAGTCTGGTATATATGTGTGGTATAAGGAAAAGTAACTGGGCTCTGCCTCAGATAATTTCTGGTTGCTGTGGCAGCCCTTTGACTCACAGAAACTCTTATTTTCTCATCTGTAAAATGGGCATAATAACACATGCACTACCTACCTCACAAGGTTATGAGGGAAAAAAACTGTAAATCCCAAAGCATTCTAGATTTTCATCAGCCCTAGCATTTCTATGGATACTGATGATCAGTGAAAACAAAACGGACATAGAAAGTGAGGAACTCTTTGTCTGGATTGGTGCCTGCAGCAGATAGGCCAGTGTTGAGACCTTGGCTTCAGCCCCACACAAGTAATCAGATAATAATAAACCCAGAGAGTAAGAAGATTCTCTCTACCTGTCCCCATCCGCTCAGGATGGGTTTTCTTCTGGCCAAAGGAGATAAAACTATTGCCATGGGGAATTCAGACAACCCCTAATTAACATTCCATGGACTAAGACCCCTCCAGAGTGGAAAGGCTACACTAGTCAGCCAGGCCCATGTACATAATTCAGGTCTCTGAATGCAATCCAGGTTATTCCTGCTGAATTTGCATGGCTAATGGCATTCCTATCCTCTTGGCTTTTTTGGACCCAATTATGGCTTTCCAACCTCAAATCTGCCTGTCTGGCAATCACCTCTGCCTCATCTCTCCCTATACAACCTCCCCCATCTGGCCTTCCTGCTCCAACACAGAACTCTTTCTGTGTTCTTGCCAGAACTCCTGCAGAGGCCCACATGACTAGCCTAAAGCCCATTCTCTGCTTAGATACCTCAGGCTTAACGCTTGCCTCCCTACATTTCTGACCCAAACCTAACCCAGTTCTCCACCCTGATTAGCTAAAAACAGATGACTCCTCCAGTTTCTGAATATCCATTCTCAACACCTGCTTGCTTGACCTTGACAGGCCCAAAACCTGCAACAGAGATCATCATTCCATCCCAACATGTGCCATTTCCAAATGTAAATCATATTATCCATTTACTCTAAAATTGTCTGGAAGAAGTCTTCTTCAAGAAAAGTAAATGGGAAAATTTGTCTGGATGGGACCATAGATTCTAAGAAGAGCCATCTACTTCTTGCCTCAAAACCACCATCTGAGAGGAGAAGATAATCAAAGGATAAGACCATCTTGAAATGGGTGGAACAATAACTAGTGACAGAGAAAATGCTGAGCATATCAAATTTTATTTTGCTTCTGTTTTCCCTACTCAGAAAAATTACTTTTGAACTAAAAAGCTCAGAATGAAAACAACTAATAGGGACTTGATACCCAATATTAATAAGAAGACTATAAGAGAGTACTGAGCTACCCCTTAATGAATTCAAGCAACTTGGCTCAGATAAACTACTTCCTTACATACTAAAAAACCAGCAGACACAATTTTAACTGGAATCACAACTGCTGACCCGCTGTCAGTGATATTTAAAAGATCGTGGAGAATGTTAGAGAGATCACAGAACTAGAGAAAAGCAAATGTCCCTGTTTTCAGAAAGGGGAAGAGAGTAGAATCTAAGAACTATAAGACACCAAACCTGACATATTACTAGGAAAAAAAAATTCTAGCATGCATCATTAAAAGATTGCTAGTGAATATCTAAAGAAAGAGGCCGTGATCACGAAGTCAGGGAGACTTCAAGAAGAAATCATAGCAAACTATCCTGATACACCAGTTTAGTGAAACCAGTAGACCATAAGAAAGTTATATAATTTACCTGGGATTTGTGAAGCTTTTTGATAAAGCTGCTCCTACTATTTGCATGGACAGTATATAGAACTATGGTCTATGATAGTACAATTAGAATTGGAACTAATTGAATGGACTAGTTGAGTAATGATAAAATATCAACTTTGAAAGGGGTCTCAGTTTAGCATTCCAGAGATCAGTGCTAAGCCCTGAGTTGTTCCCTTCTCCTAGACTAAGTCAAAGTGCTAGCAGATACAAACAATTCTACCCCACCCCCAACATGGTCTCATATGTTTCCCATTTCCCCCAAATGAAACTCATGATTCAATCTTATCTTAAATATATAAACTCTACAACATAGATGTTATTTCATTTCATTCTTTCATTTCTCATTCAGAGAGGAAAATTGTCTTCTAATCTTCCCATTCTAATTCCTGCCTTTATTTTATTCTGCTCTATAATAGTGCCCCCCCCAACTCTTGAGAGAATAAAGAAATTACTATCCCTTCTCTGCTCTCCTCTGTGTTAGATGGGGACTGTAATATAATGCCAAGGAAAGGCAACTTCCCAAGGTTCAAAATACCAGCATAGGTGCTCTCCATTTTATTCAGTGACCAACCAAGAACAGAGAAGATCAAAACATGACATCATTCAAAATACAGCATTTACTAAGTGTGATTAAATAATCTCCAAGTACTACCCCACCCCAGGACCTTCCAATCATTCAATCAATTACAAAGTCCCTGGTCTAAATACTTCTCCACCCCTAGGCTATACCTTCATTTAGTCCACCACAAAGCCCCTCTTCTCAAATGGAGATTAGTTTCCAATCTAAGTAAAGTACATTCATTCATTCAACCATAGAACACAAAAAGGTCAAAAGTTCCCCACCCTTGGATCACAATTGAATCTACCCCAGAGTTACATCAATTTTAAGCACAGCACTTAATACCCAAATGGAGGTCTTTTCTTCATCTTGACAGGAGGCAAGTTCTCAGCAATCTTAGTTCCTGGGGAGACAAGGCTTAGCAAGGCCACAAGATACATTGCCAGTCCCTCCATTAATTCATCCTCTGTCTGTAGGACAGTCCTAGAACCCCTGAAAAAATTAGCAAAACCCTCTCCCAGGATTTCTGTAAACATACAAGAAAATCCTTCTTCAGGGCTTCTGAACCAACAGAAAGGTTCCCGGACCCCTGCAACAACAGCACTGTCTTTCACCAGTGGACAGTATTCACTCTGTCTGCAGGACAGTCTCCAGACCCCTGCAACAACAGCACTGTCCTTCACCAGTGGACAGCATTCACTCTCTGTCTGCAGGACAGTCTCAGGGCTTCTTAGCCAGCAGCCAGGTTCCAGAACTTCTTCAACAGGACTGTCTTTCACCAGTGGACAAATCTGGCAAAACAACATCAAAACAGACAAAGTACCAGCAAAACAGCCATGTCTCCTCAGTCCTTGGCAGCTCCAGGGAGCAGGTCTCAAAAGTCCAGGGCTATTCAAAGTGGCAAAACAGCAATGCTCTCCGTCTCTCTCTCTGCCTCCACGAGGTGCTGCTTCCAAAAAAGTTCTTCTGCCTCTCTCTTGTCTCTCCAAATCTACATCGCCAGCTCCTCCCAGTTCAGGACTCTCTTTTCACATCAACAAGTCCATCCCACAGGTGGGATTAACAAGCTCTGGGTTTTAACACAATCAATTTGAAAACCAAGCCAATACAGGGGGAATCTTTAAATGCCATTCCTATCACAGGGACCCATATCCAACTTCCTTCAACCTCTTGCCTGTAATTTTCCCATTCATGATTCCTACTCTGTTGATGTCTTTAAATTTAAAAAAAAAAGGATACTTATAAGTGAGCATGCAGTCTAATCCAGGAAACATTCATTCAGCTCTTCATCTTTTCCTTTTCTTCATTCCTTAAAGTCTCCTTAAATCTTTAGTGCTCTATATTCTCTTTGTCCTTTCACCATCCCTCTTTGTTCTTCTGTTATACCTCAATCCATTCTTTTAACAAATAGCCTAAAAACATGAGAGAATTGCTATAACTTCTTAGTCTTCTCTTTAATCATGCTTATCTATCTATGTTTCTTCTACCTCTTCTTTGGGATGTTTACAAATCTGATATTCTGATAAACTTTAGTGTTGTGTGGGTGAGTTTTGTTTTATTTTTTTTCCAAAAAAAAAATGCCTCACATTTCTATTTTCTTTAAGGTCAATCTCTTTTTTTTTATTCATGGTTATGCTCACCTTTGCACGATAGGCTATTTTGAGTTGCATCTTGAATTCCTTTAATTTTGGGTACATCCTATTCCCTTCTTGTTTTGAATTGCTTTGGATTAATCCCAGGTTATTCAAATTGGTGATTCTTCAAAGGCCTTTCTCCTAGGTTAGGCAGAAGTGCTATCGTTGAGGGAAGAAAGATAAAATAGTAAGAAATCACTTGGGTGAGGAAAAGTGGAGACAAAAAACAGAAGTTAGAGATACCCCTATGCCCATTCCAGAGGTAAGCAGAAAATGGATAGTCATTAATTTACTCCCTTACTAAGTGAGATACTTTATAAGAGTTGTTCAACTTTCAGCATTCAACAATTATTTATTAATTACATACTGTGTATCCAGTGAGCAAGTAGGTGATTGAGTGCCAAGTATGGAGTCAAGAAAACCCATCTTCCTAAGTTCAAATCTGGCCTCAGCCACTTACTAGCTAGGTAACCCTGAGCAAGTCACTTAACCCTGTTTGCCTCAATTTCCTCATTTGTAAAACGAGCTAGAGAAGGAAATGGAAAACCACTCCTGTGTCTCTGCCAAGAAAAGGGGTCACAAAGAGTAGGACCTGACTGAAAATGACTGAACAACAACAACAAATGTGCCAAGTACTATTTTAGGTTCTGGGTATACATAGACAAAAAAGAAAAGAATGAAAGAGCCTCTGTCTTCAAGTAGCCTTACATCATAAGAGGAAAACATGAGGCAAACAAAAAATTAAATACAAGTTAGATGCAAAATAATTCGAGATCTGGGCAAAGCCACTGAGACAGAAGGCAAAACATCAGAAAGCAGATAGGCCAGTTGGACTAGAATGCTGAGTATGTGAAGGAGAGCACTGTGTGGTAAGCCAAGAAGTATAAACCAGCATCCAATGAAGAGCTTTAAGAGTTAAAATAGAGGTGTTTGTGTTTTATAGTAAGTTAGACTGGCAGGTGGTTGTCTTGTGTACTCAAAGAGAATAAAAACGACATTACTATGTCGGGGTCAATGTATAGTTTATCTGATTGTAGCTGATCAGACAAATATGAGATCAGAAGGTTCTATCATAGATCAGGCACAAATAGTCCATATGAATATTTAGAGTGCAGATGTCTCTAAATTTGCACACCTCACCTTTCATTTGAGCTACTCTAATTCTACTTTGCTCATAGAGCACAGCACTCTCTGATGCAGGCACACCATGCTGGGCATTCCTATACTAGCGTCTCCCATGATTCACAGTCTATTCCAAAGTTCTTCAGAGAAACCTTGAAAGTATCCTTGATTGCTTATTATACTGACTTCCATGCAAGCACTTGCCTTGTGTGAGTTCTCCATAAAATAGTATTTTAGGCAAACATACATTTGGCATTTGAACCACATGGCCAACCCATCAGTTGTGCTCTCTGCAGTAAGGTTTGAATGCTTGGCAGTTCAGTTCACGAAAGGACCTCAGTGTCTAGTACCTTAACTTTTCAGGTGATTTTCAGAATCTTCTTAAGACAATTAAAATGGAAGTGATTCAATTTCTTGGCATGGCACTGGTATGCTGTCCAGGTTTCACAGGGATACAATAATGAGAACCTGCTTTCTTGGTATTAATTGTCAGGCCAAAATTAGCACAACTGGCACAGAATTGATCCATACTCTATTATATCCTAGCCTCAGAGAGTGCATTGACTGCACAATCATCTGTGAACAAAGTCATGCATCAACCCTCTCTCTAATTTAGTCTTGACTTGTAGTCATTTCAAATTAAATAATTTACCATCATTGCAGTAACTGACTTGATGCTATTTTTATCCTCATTGAAGGTATTCGACAACATCACTGAAAGCAACATGTTAAAAAAAAACATGGGAACAAGCACATACCCCCGCTTTGCTCCATTGGTGACTAAAGAAGCATAAGAATCATCCATTATCTAGAACTCATGCAAGCATGACATCATGAAACTGATGCACAATACTGATGAAATTCTCTGGACAACCAAATTTTGCCATAATTTTTCACAATCCCTTATGACTAACAGAATCAAAGACCTTAGTCAAATTAACAAACATTGCATACTCTGTTCTGCTCCTGGCATTCCTCCTGGAATTGTCAGGCAGCAAACACCAAATCAACCATTCCTCATCTCTTACATAGAATTGACAAGACTCAGAAGACAGCAAGATTGAATATCATGTTTATTGGATGGATAGTGGGACACTTTAAAGAAATAGGAATGATAATAATAAAGGAGAGTTTGGGGGAAAATATAATGAGTTCTATTTGGAACATTTTTAATTCAAGATAGGATTTTCAATTAGAAATGTCTGATAGGTGGTTGATGATATGGTGAATGAAATTCTGGGATTATGGTGAGGGATTAGAAGTTTAGATCTAGAAGTAATTTGCATAGAGATCAAATTTGGATACATGGGAGCCAACTAGATCATCAGGTGAAAGAAGTAGAGAGAGAAAAGAAGAGAAACCAAGAAAACATTGAAGTATACCTTCTCCTTTAGGTGTATTATTATTGATGATCCATCAAAGAAGACTGAAGAGACATAACCAAATGTATAAGAGAGGCCAAAACAAGCATTGCTATAAATGCTGAACAGGAGGGTAAAGGTGAAATCAGCAGTGTATAATGCTGTAGAAAGATCAAGAAAGGGGAGAAATAAGAAAAGACTATGATCACAACTGTTAATGTGAATGGAATGAACTCTCCCATAAAAATGGAAGTGGATAGCAGGGTGGATAAAAAAAAAAAACCAGAATCCTATAATGTGTTGTTTATAAGAAATATGCTTGAATCAGAGAGACACATACACAGTAAAGGCAGGGGCTAGAGGAGAAGATATTATGCTTCAGCTGAAGTAAAAAAAAAAATGATCACAGGCAAATTAAAAGCAAAAAGAGACCTAATTAAAAGAGAAGAGGAAGGAAACGATATCTTGTTAAAAGGTACCATAGACAATGAAGCAATATCAATACTGAACATATATGCACCAAGTGGTATAGCATCTAAATTCTTAAAGAAGTTAAGTGGGCTACAGGAAGAAATAGACAGCAAAACTGTACTAGTGGGGAGGGGCCTTAACTGTAGCCTTTCAGAACTAGATAGATCCAACCAAAAAAATTAACAAGAAAGAAAATAAGGAGGTAAATATATTATTTTAAAAAAAAGTTAAATATGACAGAACTTTGGAGAAAACTGAAGGGGAATAAAAAGGAATATAAATTTCTCAGCAGCATATGGCACTTACACAAACCTGACCATGCAATAGGGCAAAAAAAAATCACAGAATCAAATGTAAAAAGGCAGAAATATTAAATGTATTCTTTTCAAATCATAATACAATGAAAATTACATTCAGCAAAGGACAGTAGAAATATAGATTAAAAAACAATTGGAAACTATATAATCTAATTGTAAAGAATAAGTGGATCAGGGTGGAGCCAAGATGGCAGAGTAGAAGCAGGAAATTCCATGAGCTCCCCCCACAACCAACTACAATACCTTTAAATATAATTCTAAATAAATTTAAGAGCTACAGAATCCACAAACTGACAGAGAGAAACAAATCTCCTGCTGAAGGAAGCTCAGCAGGCTGACAGGAAGGGTCTTTCACACTGGGATGGGAGCCAAGTGCAGTCCCACTTGAGCCCCATGGTTCTGGCCCCATGGCAGCCCCAAGCAGCAGAAGCCAGAGCAGACTTCAGGAGAGTGAATCACCAGCAACTGTGACGGTTTCCAGACTTCTCAACCCATAAATGCCAAAGATAAAATGAAAGGTCAGTAGGGAACTCTGTTGGAACAGGAGAACTGAAGAGCACAATCCTGTCCCTGTCCCTGGGGCAAGAGGGGGAGGACGTATGGTGGCTCCAGCTGCTGCCATGTGACTGCCTCTGGAGTTCCTGGCCTCCAGATTGTGGGGACACCAAACTACCATTCAGAGGGTAATTCACTCTTGCTTTAACCTGCTTGGATCTAGATCCTGGTCTCGGGCAGTGGTCCAGGGGTGAGAAACACCAGTGTGCCAGTGTGGTGTCTGTAGAGAGGGTGCCCTCCTCAGACCTCTGACAAGATATGCAAAAACCCCAGTAATTTGGGACAAAGCTCTCCACTCTGGAAGCAGTGGCAAAGAGTTCAAAAGTCAAGTAATTGGCTGGCAAGATGAACAAGCAGAGGAGGTGCTATCAGACCACAGAATCATGACCACAGAACCATTTTGGGGGGACAAAAAGGATCAACACATGGAATGGGAGGAAGACAACAAAGTCATTACTCCTGCATCAAAAGTTTCCAAGAAAAATATGAACTGGTTACAGGCCAGGGAGGAGCCAAGAAGGATTTTGAAAATCAAGTAAGAGAAGTGGAGGAAAAATTGGAAAGAGAAGTGAGAATGATGCAAGAAAATCATGAAAAGTGAGTCATCAGCCTCCAAAAGGAGACCCAAAAATACACCAAAGAAAATAACACCTTAAAAAATAGACTAACTCAAATGGCAAAAGAGGCCGAAAAAGCCAATAAGGAGAAGGATGCCTTAAAAAGCCAAATTGCACAGATGAAAAAGGAATTTCAAAAACTCACTGAAGAGAATAATTCCTTCAAAATTATACTGGAGCAAATGAAAGCTAATGACTTTATGAGAAATCAAGACACCATAAAACAGATCCAAACAAATGAAAAAATAGAAGGCTAAGTGAAATATCTCATTGGAAAAACCACTGACCTGGAAAATAGATCCAGGAGAAATAATTTAAAAATTATTGGACTACCTGAAAGCCATGATAAAAAAAAGAACCTAGAAATCATCCTTCAAAAAATTCTCAAGGAAAATTTCCCTAATATTCTAAAAACAAAGGCAAAATAGAAATTGAAAGAATTCATCAATCACCTCTTGAAAATGATCCCAAAATGAAAACTCCTAGAAATATCATAGATAGCCAAATTCCAGAGCCCCCAGGTCAAGGAGAAAATATTACGAACAGGCAGAAAGAAACAATTTTAGTATTGTGGAAACATAATCAGAATAACACAAGATCTAGCAGCTTCTACATTAAGGGAGCGAAGGTCTTCAAATATGATATTCTGAAGGTCAAAGGAGCTAGGTTTAAAACCAAGAATCACCTATCCAGCTAAACTAAGTATAATGTTTCAGGGGAAAATATGGTCATTCAATGAAGTAGAAGACTTTCAAGCATTCTTGAAGAAAAAACCAGGGCTGTACAGAAAATTTGACTTCCATATACAAGAAGCACAAAAAGGTAAACAGGAAAAAGAAATCATAAGGAACTTATTAAAGTTGAACTGTTTACATTCCTAAATGAAAAAAAAATCATTGTAACTCTTGAGACATTTTCAATATGAGAGTTGAAGGGAATATATATGTGAATATATGTGTATATACATATATTTTTTTAATTTTTCAAATGCTTTATTAACTTCTGATTTACATCATTCATTTCTGCCAGATTTTGAGTTACAAATTTTCTCCCCATTGTTCCCCTACCCACCACCCCAAAATAGCAGTCCCACAGGATATCCCCTCCTCCAATCTGCCCTCTCCCATATTTTGTCCCATACCCCTTTCGACTTTTCCAGTGAATCTCTATGCCCCAGTGCCTGTATATCTTATTTCCCAATTACATGTAAAATAGTATTAATAATAGTATATATATATTTGAATATTTTATTTTAAAACTTTGAATTCCAGATTCATTTCCTTCCACCCTTGTCACCCACCCTTACTGGGAAGATAAGCAGTTCAGTATAGGCTGTACATGTGTGGCTAATGCAAAACAATAACATAGTAGATATATTGTAAAAGACTGACTATATTTCCTTCCCTCCTATCCCACCTCCTACTTGTTCTATACTCTACTTTGATCCCGTCCCTTTTCAAAAGTGGGTGCTTCCAACTTCCCTCTCCCCCAGCCTGCCCTCACTTCCATCATACCCCCTCTCATCCCCTTCCCCCCCTACTTTCCTGGAGGGTGAGATACCCTATTTAGTGTGTATGTCATTCCCTCCCTGAGCCAAATTCAATGACAATAAGGTGGACCCATTCCCTTTTGCCTTCCTATTCTTCCCCTCCATTGTAACCATTTCCCCTTGCCCCTTTCTGTATGAGATAGTTTACCCCATTCTGTCTCTCCCCATCTCCTATCATTATATTCCCCTCACCTCTTAATTTCACCTTTTAAGCATCATCCCTTCCTGTTAAATTGGTCCTGTGCCCTCTATCTATGTATACCTGTAAACATATAAACACACATTCACATATGTATTCACATGCCTATATACTCTCATATATAAACACATGTATATTTCTATTCTCTTCAACTACTGAGAAAAGTTTCATAAGTTACGATTACTGTTTTTCCATGTAGGAATGTTAATAGTTCAACTTTGATAAGTTCCTTATGATTTCTTTTCCCTGTTTACCTTCTCATGCTTCTCTTGCTTCTTGTATTTGAATGTCAAATTTTCTATTCAACTCTGGTTTTTTCAGCAAAAATGTTTGAAAGTCCTCTATTCTCCTGAATGACCATATTTTCCCCTGAAACATGATACTCAGTTTTTCTGGGTAGGTGACTCTTGGTTTTAATCCCAGCTCCTTTGACCTCTGGAATATCATATTCCAAGCCCTTCAATCCCTCAGTGGAGAAGCTACCAGATCCTGGCTTATCCTGATTGTGTTTCCACAATATTCAAATTGTTTCTTCCTGGCTGCTTGTAATATTCTCTCCTTAATCTGGGAATTCCAGAACCTGGCTATAATATTTCTAGGAATTTTCTTTTTGGGATCTTTTTCAGGAGGTGATCAGTGGATTCTTTCAACCTCTATTTTGCCCTCTGGTTCTAAAATATCAGGGCAGTTTTCTTTGAGAACTTCCTGGAGGATGATTTCTAGGTTCTTACTTTGATCATGGCTTTCAGGTAGTCCAACAACTTTTAAATTATCTCTCCTGGATCTATTTTCCAGGTCAGTGGTTTTTCCAATGAGATATTTCACATTGCCTTCTATTCTTTCATTTTGTTTGAATCTCTTTAACAGCCTCTTCATTTCTCATAATGTTATTAGCTTTCATTTGCTCCAATCTAATTCTGAAGTGATGATTCTCCTCATTGAGCTTTTGAGATTCTTTTTCCATCTGGTAGATTTGGCTTTTTAAGGCGTTCTTCTCCCCATTGCCTTTTTGAGCCTCTTTTGCCATTTGAGTTAGTCTGTTTTTTAAGGTGGTATTTTGCTCAGTCAGGCTGTTGACTCTCATTTCATAATTTTCTTGCTTTGTTCTCATTTCTCTTCCCAGTTTTTCCTCCACTTCTCTTATCTGCTTCTTAAGGTCCTCTATGGCCTGTAACCAGCTCATATTTTCCTTTGAAGCTTTTGGTGCAGGAGTTCTCACTTCACTGTCTTCCTCCTGTTCCATGCTTTGCTCCTTTTTTGTCCCCAAAATAGGAGTCTAATGTTGGAATCTTCTGTTTGCTTTGTTCCTTTTCCTGGTCATGTCGCCCCTCAGTCACTTGACCCCTGGGCTTTTTGCCACAATGAGATTCTGCCACCAGACAGGGGAGCTTTCGTCCCAAATGCTGGGGTTTTCTCAGCTGCCAGAGGTATTAGATGGGTGCCCTCTCTGAGGTCTCCACACACTCTGGCAAGCTGGACACGCACCCCATGACCTCCACCCTAGACTGCAGTCCAGATCCAAGAAGGTTAAAGCAAGAGTGATTACCCCTCAGATTGATGCTTGGTCCCCCTACACTCTGCAGGCCAGGAGCTGAGGCTGCGACGTGGTGCTGGCACAGCGTCTCAGCAGCTTCTGGCCCCGGGACAAAAGCCACGCACTCCCACTTACTGGATCCCAAAGCCCAGACTGCACTGGCCTCTCACTTTGTCCTTTGCATCTATGTGTTGATAATTCTGGAAATGGCCACAGCTGCTGCTGACCTGGAGTCCCTCCTGCTGGTGGCTGGTCAGTCCTGCCCTGGGGCCAAAGCCTTGGCATGGGGCTGGGCTGGGCTCCCAGAGCACTGGGCTGGCCAATTCCTGCTGGCCTTCCAGGCTGTTCTCAGCAGGAGGTTAGCTTCTCTGTGTTATTTTGTGGGTTCTGCAGCTCCATAGTTTGTGCAGAGTCCCGTTTTTACATGGATTGGGGAAGGTGGAAGCCAGAGCACCGGGGGGGTCCTGCTTCTACTCCGCCATCTTGACTCTGCCCCCCTATACATATATATTTTTATATAGAAGGGTTTATGTGTGTGTATATATGTGTACATGTATACATACACAGAGGGCACAGGGTCAGTTAAATAGCAAGGGATGATTGCTAAAAAATAAAATTAAGAGGTGATAGAGAATATGATGAAAGGAGATAGGGAGAGATAGAACTGGATAAATTATGTCATATAAAAGAGCCAAGAGAAAACTGTTACAATGGAGGGGAAAAGCAGGAATGCAAAAGGGAATGGGTCAACCTTACTCTCATTGAATCTGACTTAAGGAGGGAAAATATACACACTCAATTGGGTATCTTACCCTACAGGAAAGTAGGGGGGAAGGGGAAGGGAAGGGTAGATGATAGAAGTAAGGGCAGATTGGGGTGGGGAGGGTAGCTAGAAGCACACACTTTTGAAAAGGGACAGGGTAGGGGCAGGCAGGTGGCACAGTGAGTAAGAGTACTAGTCCCAGAGTCAGGAGACCCAGGATCAGTTCCAGCCTCAAATACTTAACACCCACACAAAATAACAGGCCGTGTAACCTTGAGCAAGTTACTTAACCCCAATTGCTTTAAAGGAAAAAAAAAAGAAAAGGGACAGAGTCAAAGTAGAAAAAAGAATAAGTGGGAGAGGTGGGATAGGATGGAGGGAAATATAGTTAGTCTCACAATATATCTACTATGGAAATGTTTTGTGTAACTACACATGTGCAACCTATATTGAATTGCTTATCTTCCCAGTAGGGGTAGATGACAAGGGAAGAAGGGAAAGAAACTGGAAATCAAAGTTTTAAAAACAAATGTTAAAAATGAACAAAAATTGTTTGTTTTTTACATGCATCTGGGAAATAAGATATACAGGCACTGGAGTATAGAAATCCACCTTGCCCCACTAGAAAGTCAGAGGGGGATGGGGAGGATATAAGAGAGAGCAGATTGGGGGAAGGGGTATTCAGTTGGATCACAATTTGGGGGTGAAGGGCAGGGGAAAGACAGGGAGAAAATCTGTAACTCAAAATCTTGTGGAAATGGATGTTGAAAACTAAAAATAAACAAATTTAAAAAAAAGAATAAGTGGGCCAAAGAACAAATCATAGAAACAAATAATTTCATTAAAGAGAATGACAACAGTCAGACAACAAACCAAAATTTATGGGATATAGCCAAAGCACTTCTTAGAGGAAATTTTATTTCTCTGAATTCCCACATCAGCAAAATGCAAAGAGAACAGTTCAATGAACTGGGCATGCAACTAAAAAATTTTAGAAAAAAGACCAAATTAAAAAGCCCCAATTGAGTACAAATTGGGAATATTGAAATTCAAAGGTGAGATTAATAAAATAGAAAGTAAAAGACAAAACAAAACTATTGAGCTAACAAATAAATCTAAGATAAGATTCTATGAAAAAATGATAATATAGATAAGTCATTGGTTAATTTTATTTCAAAAAAAGAAAAAACACCCAAATATCCCAGTATCAAAAATGAAAAGGGCGAAATCACCACCAATGAAGAAGAAATTAAAGCAATCATTAAGAAATATTTTACCCAATTATATGCTAATAAATCTAACACTCTTAACAAAATCAATGAATATTTATGAAAATATAAATGACCTGGATTAACAGAACAGGAAATAGAATGCCTAAATAACTCCATCTTAAAAAAAGAAATTAGGGCAAGCCATTAATGAACTCCCTAGGAAAAAATTGCCAGTATCAAATGGGTTCATGACTGAATTCTACCAAGCAAAGAATAATTAATTCCAATATCATATAAACTATTTGGAAAAATAAGCAAAGAAGGAGTCCTACCAAACCCTTTTTAATGACACAAATATGATGCTGATATCTCAACCAGGAAGAACTAAAACAGAGAAAGAAAATTATAGACCAATTTCCCTAATGAATATTAATGCAAAAATCTTGGGGAAAAATACTAGCAAAGTGATTCCAGCAATATATTACAAAGATTATACAATATGACCAGATGGGCTTTATTTAAATTTTTTTGACCAGGGATGCAGAGTTGGCTTCATATTAGGAAAACTATCAACATAATTGACCATATCAATAATACAACCAACAGAAATCATATGATTATCTCAATAAAAGCTGAGAATGCTTTGGACAAAATACAGCACCCATTCCAATTGAAAATACCAGAAAGTATAGGAATAAAGTGAGTTTTCCTTAAAATGACAAGCAGCATCTATCTAAAACCATCAGCAAGCATTATCTGTAATGGGGATAAACTATAAGCCTTATCAGGGTGAAACAAGGATGTCCATTATTATCACTATTATTCAATATAGTACTAGAAATGTTAGTTATAACAATAAGAGAAGAAAAACAAATCAAAGGCATTAGAATAGGCAATAAAGAAATAAAACTCACACTTTGTAGATAATATGAAAGTATACTTAAAGAATCCTATAGCATCAACTAAAAGATACCTTGAAATAATTAACAACCTTAGCAAAGTTGTGGGGTGTAAGACAAATCCACATAAATCATCAGCATTTCTTTATATGACCAATAAAGCCATACAACAAGAGATAAATTCCATTTAAAATAATTGCAAGCAATTTAAAATATTTAGGAGTCTGCCTGCCAAGACAAACCCAGGAACTATATGAACACAGTTACAAAACATTTTTCACACAAATAAAGTCAGATCTAAACAATTTAAAAATATATCAATTGCTTATGGGTAGGTTGGGCCAATAAAATTCAAAAAAAAATATGATTTTGCCTAATCTAATTTACTTATTCAGTGCCATAACAATCAAATCATAAAAATAATATTTTATAGAGCTAGAAGAAAATAACAGCAAAATTCATCTGGAAGAACAAAAGATCAAGAATATTAAGGGAATTAATGGGAAAAAATACAAAGGAAGGTGGCCTAGCAATACTAGAACTTAAGCTATATTATAAAGTAAAGTTGTAATCATCAAAACTATCTCATACTGGCTAAGAAAGAGAGTGGTGGATCAATAGACTAGATCAGGTACACAGGACAGTAATCAACCTAGTAGTTGATAAAACTAAATAGCCCAGCTTTGGGGATAAGAACTCACTATTTGACAAAAAGCTGTTGGGAAAACTGGAAAACAATAGAATATAACAATATTGTTATAATATACATAATATGCAATATTATGTATATTATATAAATATATTATTATATATAATATATAATAAGAATATAACAATAGAATACACCTCACACCATGTACCAAGACAAGGTGAAAAATGGGTGCACGATTGAGACATAAAGGGTGATACCATAAGTAAATTAGAGGAGCAAGAAATAGTCTACCTGTCAGATCTATGGGGAGAGGAAGAATTCATGACCAAACAAGAGACAGAGTGCATTACAAAATGTAAAATAAATAATTTTTGTTACATTAAATTAAAAAGCTTTTGTGCAAACAAAACCAATGCCAAGACTAGAAGGAAAGCAGAAAGCTTGGAAACTATCTTTACAGCAAGTGTCTCTGATAAAAGCCTCATGTCTCCAATATGTAGAGAACTGAGTCAAATTTATAAGAATACAAGTCATTTCCTAACTGATAAATGGCCAAAGGATATGAACAGGCAGTTTTCAGATGAAAAAATCAAAGCTATCTATAGACATATTAAGATGTGTTCTAAATCACTTTTGATTAGAGAAATGTAAATTAAAATAACTCTAAGATACCAGATCATACCTATCAAATTGTCTAATATGACACAAAAAAAGAAATTTGATAAATGTTGGAGAGAATGTGGTAAAATTGGGACACTGATCCACTGTGGGTATAATTGTGAACTGATTCAACCATTTGGAAGAGCAATTGGGAACTATGCTAAAAGGGCAACAAAACTGTGCATATCCTTTGATCCAGCAATACCACTACTAGGTCTGCATCCCAAAGAGATCATAAAAAAGGAAAAATTACCAAAATATGCAAAAAAATTATAGCAGTCCTTTTTGTGGTGGCAAAATACTGGAAATTGAGGGGATGCCCATCAGTGGGGAAATGGCTGAATAAGCTGTGATATATGAATGTAATGAAATACTATTATGTAATAAGAAATGACGAACAGACAGATTTCATAACAACCTGGAAAGATTTGTATGAACTGATGCAAAGTGAAATAAGAAGAACCAAGAAAATATTGTAGGGATGATCAACTTTAAATGACTCAGCTATTCTCAGCAACACAATGATCCAAGACAAGTACAAAGGACCCACAAAGGAAAATGCTATCCATATTCAGAGAAAGAACTGATGAACTCTGAATGCAGATTGAAGTTTTTACTTATTTCATTCTTTCTCATGTGTTTTTTTTCCTTTTGATCTGTTTCTTCTTTCACAACTGTGACTAATATGGAAATATTTTTACATGATAGCTCATGTATAAACTATATACAACTGCTTACCACTTTCAGAAGGGAGTAGGAGAGGGAGGGAGAAAAATTTGAAACTCAAAATCTTGTAAAAGTGAATGCTAAAGGGGGCAGCTAGGTGGCACAGTGAGTAAGAGTGCCTGCCCTGGAGTCGGGAGAACCTGGGATTGGTTCTGGCCTCAGATACTTATCACCAACACAGAAAAACTGGCAGTGTAACCTTAGGCAAGTTACTTAACTCCAATTGCTTTAAAAAAAAGTGAATGCTAAGAATTTTCTTGACATGTAACTGAGGAAAAAAATAAAACACTATTAAACTTTTAAAAAGATCATGGGATTTAGAAATTATAAAATTTTTATAAGATCTTGAAAAAAGAGTTTCTCTTCAGGTCAGAAACCAGAATTTCAAATGGTTAAGTAGCAAACAGGATGTGAGAAAGTGGAAGCAATAGGTATAAATAGTTTTTTTTTTTCCTAGAAGAATAACTATAAAAGGGAAATGAGGCATGGGATACCTTGAGAGGAGCGAGGAGTAAGCCAGGTTGGATTTTGTTTCACTTTTGTATTTGTTTTTGTTGTTATCTTAAATGGTAAGATTTGAGCATATTTGTAAGCAGTTATGAAGGAGCAAGAAACAAAGAAACAATGACCTATGAGTAGTCTGAAGATTTTCTTTTCCATCAGGGAATTTTAGTTTATTTTCCAGCATACCATAAAATTTGTTCAATGTGTTGTATAACCTTTATTCATTTTTCTTTCTGTCTATATGAATTACATCGCCGGTTTATCTGCTTGATAGTGAAGCTTATCTTTACCTTCATCTCTTGGTCTTTTGGTTTCAATCTTTCCTTTTATTCCCCCATAGCTTTCTTCTGGCCCCTCTTCATTCCACTAATACACAGACTCCCAAAGTTAGTTGTTCTGAGCCCTTTTGCATTATGGTGAGTATGGAAGGTCCAGTGGGACTAAGGGGAGAAGATTAAACCCAATTAGGTTTGCAGTCATGAAGTATGGAAGCCCCTATGACTTCCCCTTTTTCTCTATGCTATTCCCATCTAGCCCCCTCCTCTGACTTATAGTTGCTTTCCTTTTCTTGACTGGGCAGAATCAATGTCTTCTGTTTCTTGTGGGTTGAGGCACATTGGTGGCAGTGTTGAGGTATAAGTCCTAAGAGACCTTAAAAAAGCTATCATAATCAGACCCTGAAAAAGAAGCCTAACATACTATAGGCAGAAAACAAGCATGGGGGTGGGAGCTCTAAGTATTTGGGTTCTTTAATATTTTTTCATGAAACTTTTTACAATGTGCATTTTTCTGTTTTATCATGTGAATTCAGCACTAATTACTATAGATATGATGCATTTTTTCTTTCTTTAGAGTTTATTGGATTGAGTTCACATGAGGAAAACAAGTACCTACCATGCTGTAGATTGCATTATATATTGATGCTTATTCTATTTGGAAATGACACAAAGCTGGATGGCTAACTAATGCACTCTGAAAAGATCCTGACAGTTTAAAACATTGAGTTGAACCTAATAAGATGAAATTTAATGGGGAATATATGTAAAGCATTAAAATTGGCATCAGAAAATGAGCTTTAGAAGTATAAGATGGGGGAAGCAAAGTTAAATAGTAGTTTGTCAGGAAAGCATAAGGGGTCTTCATACACTGAAAGCTCGATATGAGCTGACAGTGTGATATGGCAGGCAAAAATTGTTAATGAAATCTGGGGCTGCGTTAAAAGGTTCTATGAATAAGGTGGTGAAACTGGTCAGACTGGTGGCTCTGGTCAGACTTTCTAAGGCATATTGTGTTCAGTTTTGTGCAACCTAGCTTTAGAAAGACACTGATAAAGTGGAGACTATCCAAATAATGGCAATTAGCATTAATAACCCAAAATACTTACCTTAGATATGACTTCAGGGGAACATGTTAACTGTGTCCATATGTTCATAGTGCTATCAAGTAGGGAAGGAATTACACTTGTTCTGTTTGGCCCCAGAGGGCAGAACCAGGAGCCACCAGCAGAAGTTGCAAAGAAACAAATTCCAACTTGATGCCCCCAAAAAATATCCCAATAATTACAACAGAATTTTCCGAAAAGAAGTAAGCTACCTATGGAAGGAATTGGGGTCCTTTCATTGGAGATCTTTAAGCAGAAATGTAATGACCCAGAGTGGCTAGGTTGCATAGTGAATAGAGCACCGGCCCTGGAGTCAGGAGGACCTGAGTTCAAATCTGGCCTCATTCACGTAACAAAAAAAAAAAAAAAAAAAAAAACTAGCCCTGTGACTTTGGGCAAGTCACTTAACCCCAATTGCCCTCCAAAGAGAAAAAAAAAAACATGTAATGACCACTTGTTGGTGTATTGGAGAGAATTTTTTACATACTGGTTTAATTAGTTGCCCCTCTGAGGTTCATTTCAAATCTAAAATTGTGATCGCCAAAAATGTTCTGCCTCTCCCTAAGGGCCCTGCTTAGTCTCTAAAGCAGTCAGACTACTGAGACAGTTGGCATATTAATGGTCATTCCATTGTGCCACATGTAGCTAGAACGGAAAGCAACCCCAATTTCCTAAATGTGTTCTCAGATGACCTCACCTCCAACTTTACTGAGAAGTTTCAATCTATCCAATGTGAAATTTCTTCCCTCATTCCTCTAAAGTTGCCAAGGTTCTAATTTTGTGGATAGGCATGATTATCTCACCTTCTACCCATGCTCTTCTCAATTCCTTTTAATCTGGGTTTTATTCCAACTTTTTTTTAAGCTCACTGTCACTAATGAACTACTCATTTCATAATTGAATGCTCCCTCTTTTGTTCTCATCTTTTTTGCTGTTTTTTAAATAGCATTTGGCATTATGTACCACCTTCATATAAACACTTTCCCTTTGGCTCTGCAACACTGTACTCTAAAACCAATAGAATGTAATCTCCTAAAGGGCAGAGATTGTTTCTTTTGTTTTAGAATCCACAATGCCTAACACACTACCTTACATGCAACAGTAACTTAATAAAAGCTTGTTAATGAATGTCCATCCTATCTCTCTGACCAACCATTCTCTCTATTCTTTGCTGACTTCTTACTTTTTTCTCCCTCATTTAACTTGGATTCTGGTTGGCACTTTTCTGTTTTTTTCTATAATCTTCCCATTCCTGGTGTTATTCACCCTCATTGCTTCAATCTCCCCTGCTGTATAGATGCATTCCATATCGATGTCTTCACCTCCAACCTCTCCTCATACCCTTAATCCCAAGCTTTTCTACTACCTGCTACTGGATATGTCCACCTTGTTCTTCAATTGAGACCTCAAATTCAACATGTCCAAAATGAAACTCATTGTCTTTTGCAAATAATCTGTCCTTTCCATAAACTTCTCTATTTCTTATTGATTAGCTTTTTATTATTCTAATCACCTGGGCTTGAAACCTAGAAGTCATCGTTGATTCTTCACTCCCCTCTAACCCCAACAGTCAATCAGGCATAGATTCTAATTGATCCTACACCTGAATTCTTCCTCACATCTATTCCTTACTATTCATTCCTACTCTAACCACACTGATTCAGTGCCCCCACATGATCTCACCCAGATCATTATGATAGCTTCCTAAGTGATAGTTGTATCTCTTTTATCTCCCCATGCTAATCCATCCTCATTACCCAAGCAATCTTTCTAATGTATTACACTGACTTCCTTCACACCTGATCCTTCTGTTCAGAGCCACAATTTTACATTCATGCCCTTTCCAGACATCTTATACTACTCTTCTCCAATCAGGCTATGATGCCACCAAATTGATCTATCCATATTTTCCCATTCTCATGTACTATATCAGCAAGCACCCCAGCGTACCCAGTGTGTCTGCCAACACAGGTCTTAGATCTGCTTTGATAAAGGAAAGCAACTCAAAACAGGTTAACAAGCTTACTTTAATCAGTCAAATATGTATCATTTACCTAGTTCAGGAGGAAAAGATCAGCACCCCAAACTTCAGAATATACAGACAGAATTATCAAGACAGAGAAACAGATCAAGTAGACAGTTTCCAAACTGTCCAACCATTACATCCATACCAAATCAACATCTGGGTTTCACCAGCGTCTGGGTTTTTCAAAGCCAAGGGGCTCTCAACAACAGCTTCCCAGAGTCTCATCTGATCAAATCACAGAACACTTCTCAAAGTGAGCCCCAAAACAAAGCTACACATCAGGGCTTATATAGCCGTCTCCTGGCTCAGAGAATATAACAATCTTATTGACTCACTGGCCAATCAAGAAGTATCTACTGAAAAACAAGCCTCCCACCCCAGGCTCCAGGTACACTTTAGCCTAGGGGCAGGGAAGATCTTAAAAATTTACATTCCCATTACATGTACCCATACCCATCTCCATCCCAATAGTCCCCTCCCCTTTTTCTCTCTCTCCAAATGCTTGATTCTCTTTCATCCTCACTCTCTATACCCATTCTACAATATGACATTGATCAAATAATTTATATTCCTGGGTTTCACTTTGCTCATCTGTAACATCAGGGAAGGGGGTGAAAAGATTGCCAATGAGGTCCCTTCCTTCTCTTAATCCATTACATGCATTTTTCCTTCAGGGTCTACCTCAGATTTCTACTTACTAGCCAAGTCCAAGTTACTTGGTTTCTCATGGTATCTGTTTCCTCATCCACAAACTGGATAGGAATGTACAATATTTGTACTAACTGCCTTGTAGAGCTGTTAGAAGGATGCTTTGTAAACTGTAAAGTATTATATAAATATAAAACATTACTAACTTGAAAACAAATTTCGACCTTTAGCAGATACTGAGACCCTGTAGTACTTACCCCTTTAGATTTATCTTTCCTACTAAGTAGTCTTGATCAGGGTATTTGATGAAATGGTCCAAAACTGATTTCATCTGTGAAGGGGACTCCCAATGAAGAAATTTCTTTTGCAATGCATGTTGGCACCTTCTCTTCAATTTATAGTCTTAAAGAATTGCTTAGGGCACTAAGGGGTTAAGTGACTTGCCCAAGGTCACATAGCCAGTATGTATCAAACCTAGGACTTCATTCCCCAGCTTTACCTGATTCTAGGCTAGCTTTCAATTCACTATGATGGTCTTCTTCTATCTTAATGAAAAGGACCGAGAAAATAAAGGTATCAACTAGATTTAGTTTTTAGAATCACTGAAATAGCTTTATATTCTCTTCTTGATTTGGTATGTTTTGTTCTTTCTTTTGTTGTTGTTCACACACAGAAAAGAAAGAATAGCTTTGCTGAGAGAAGCAGTTAATAGGATTTCGGATTTTAATACGTCCTCTGCTACCTCCCCACACAGCTAGCCATATCCTTAAGACCTTAAATTTCTGAGAGATTTGGAAGAAAACTTGAAATATCACTGAGCTGAGATATAGAAGTATTTAAAGCCTGCCTCCAGATGAAGGACTGAAAGGGCCATCAGATCTAGCACCAAGTATTCAGAAAAGGCTAAGAGGATTCCCCTGGAGCTGAGTCAGAAAAAGAACAGAAAAGAGAAAATGCTCACTTCAAGCAAAATGAGCTAGTGTTGCATAAATGGAAATAAGATATTCACAAACTGAGGAATGAAAGAAAAGGAAAGGGAATAAATATGTTCTGACATTTTATCCAGGAAGCCAGCAATGGCATCGAGGGAGAAAATGGTCAAGCAGGATCCCTGGGAGATGTGTGTCTTCCTCACCTGAAAGTTTTGAGTTTTTATCCACCTCTAAGGATGGAGACAGGCCATGATGGAATTTCAAAAAGAGGAGAAAAGTCTATTGTAGAAAGCAAGTTTTCATCCTCTACATGAAAAAGAAAGCTTTGAAAGAAAAGCTTCAAGCAAGCGACAGTTCTTTTCATAAAGAAATCATAATATTAAGACTCTAGGGATATAACAAATACAGTCTCTACCATGGAGGCAATCTAAATAAAGTCTTTGAGCTAATTTTAATGGAAAAAAATGTTCTCTTACAAGCTGAATAAGGAGACAACATTTATAAATATACATAAAAATATGTCAAATCTTCAGCTCTAACAAGGGTATGTGTAGAATGTTAAAACAAACACACAAATTGCATAAGAAAGGTGAAAGTACATAAATAAATAAATCTGGATTTCTTTGATATGTTGACAGGAGCAAAATATTAAGTCACAGACCACATCCATACTGCATAATGACAGTAGGTGCCAACACAGACTAGTTACCCTATGGTCCCCCCACATAGGGGATGTTCATTTCTGTCTCCGTGCCTTTGCTAATAAATACAACCTGAAATTCTCTCTGTTTTATTGTCCACTTCTCTTTCCCAACATTTCCTCTATTCTTCTCTTTTCCTCCAACCTACCCATCTCTCCAGGCAGGCTCAGTTTAAATTATATATCTATCGTGAAGTCTTTGCAAAACTCTTTTCTACTCTGCCTGATGTTCTATAGTGTCTTTACATTAATCTGACCCTACCCAAACACAAAGCTGCCAAATATATTTGTCAGTCCTTTAATCGGGTGAAAAAAAAATTAACTGTTTTAATAACTAATTCTAAGTTACCTGAGGCCCTAAGAAATATGAGCAAATAAAGCATATCATATTTTGTCTCAGGATGATTAAATATTGAACCTTGAGTAAAAGGCAAAACTGAACTGATGTTCATACATTTAACTGACTATACACCATCCTGTCATGCAACTCTAAATGGTAGCTATGGATTTGGGACTGCTCATGGCTGAAAGGAATTGGTTTAACTACAAGTTAAAATCTATAATGCATTTAGTAAACATGTAACTTTTGGCAAATTTAACCATATGCTGCCATTGTTTGCCAGTCTGCTGTTGTATCAGCTGAAAAATGGGGCTGCATATATCACGTGCTTCTTCATTCAATTATATACTATCATATGGGGAGTTTCATATGTTTCTTCTCTCCCCAACTAAATTGCAAACTGCTTTAGGGCAGGGGATTTACTTCATATCATATGCTTTTTATTAATTTTGCATGCATCTCTGACATGATTATGAAAACTGATCCTTTATAAATACATGTTGAATTGAAATGAATTTCAATCAATAGAAACAAGCATATAAAATATCTTTTACTAACATACCATTTGTAAATGTCAAATTCTGCCTTGAATTCTAAGTGACTTACTGGGAATGACACAACTGCCCTTCAAATATTTGATTGCTACCTTTTAAGCATTTGAAGGGTTGTCATGTGGAAGGGGAATTAGGCAAACAAAACTAAGAACAATGGGCGGAAGCTGGGGAGGCTTTATAAAAGGAAAAACTCTCTAACATCTAGAATTTTCCAAGAGTAGAATAGGTTGCCCTGGAACACAGAGGGATCCCTTTCACTGGAGATGTCTGAGCAAAGGCTGGATAGCGATTTGATTGTTTTAGAGACCAGATTCTTGTTCAAGTATTCGGTTGGAATAGTTGTCCCTTAAGTCCCACCTAAAAATGAGATCTGGTGATTGTCTAAACTGATTTGAGTAGTATAAGTGGACAGCATATTGGACAAAAAGTAAGCAAGTACTGGGTCCAGATTGTGGTTAGCACATTTATTAATTGTGTACCAAGGTCACTTGCCTAATCTCTCAGTACAAAAGTTCTCTTTTTATTCCTCTTTTCATAGGCATAAAGACTTGATGAAAAATAGCCCTTCGTTGAAGGAGATCAGAAACTGGATATGTTTCAAAACTCATTTTAGGGAAATGCTTTCTGAAATTTTTGTTTGGTTCCCCACAATTTCAAAATATAAGATTGGTAGGCTCCCCACCCCCCTTTCTTCAAGGTCCTACTCAGGTACCATCTCCTCTAAAAAATCTTTCCCTGATTCCTCTCTCTCCCCACTCCTCCTTCCCTCAGGTTATTAATTCTTTCTCCCTCCTCAGTTCTGCTATGCTAAACTTGTTTGTGTACATGTAGTTAGTTGGTGCAGTGGATAGACCTGGAGTGAGGAAGGCTTGAGTTTAAATCTCAGATATTTACTAGTTGTGTGACCTTGGGCGAGTCACTTAACCCTGTTTGCCTCAGTTTCTTCATCTATAAAATGAGCTGGAGAAGGAAATGGCAAACCACTCCAGAATCTTTGCCAAGAAAACCTCAAATGGGGTCATGAAGAGTTGGACATGACTAAAATGATTAAACAAAGTAACCATTACACCCACACACACAAAGAATGCAAATTCCTGAAGAGCATTTTTCCAGTCTTTTCTGAGAGAAACAAAGAAAAGAATCCTTTCTTTCTATCACTTCAGATATTTTATCACAAAATCATTGAATTTTGGATCTGTAAGGAACTTTAGTGACCATCTAGTCTAAACTATGCTTTGAAAAAGAATCCACAGTATCACAAGATTTTAGAAGGGAAAAATAGCTTTTGAGATCTCTGGGATTTAAAACCCTTTACAATCCAGGTCCTACACATACCTTTCAACCTTATTAGACATTACTCCTCTTCAAGTAATATACAGACCACCTAAATACAGAGATGAATGAGAAGTATAGAAGTTTAAAAAATAATGAATTATTTGGGAATCCTAAAATAAAAACTAACAATATTAATGTTGCAGTGGTTCTGTAATCTTATTAATGTGGTCTTTCCCATGAACAGTATAATCAAAATGTATCAGTATCCAACTATTGTTGTAGGATCTATTCTAGCTACTAGCAATTGGCTACTGGTTCATCTCTGCTCAACCATTTACTTCACATGTGGCATTCTTTGGAGTCTGGAGACCAAGAGAGTTTAGAGTAAAATTAGAAATTTAGGTCTTGAACAAACTTTATAGTTCCTTTTTTCTTTGTTTAGCAAATGTTTCCTTCCCCAATTCTTGAAGATCTAATAAAGTATGGCTGGTTATTTGAAGGTGTGACCCTTTGGACTCAGTCACAGTATCTTATATCCTAGTTAAAGCCATGAGAATAAGCCTAATAAATGTGCAAAATCAATCATAAAATGAGTCAGATGTCCGTCCTCTACTTCTTCCTTTGTTTCTCCTTCATCTCCTCAAACAGTACCAATGTTCAAAGGTCACATGCATAGATATAAAAGTGGAGAAAACAGAATTTTGTTTCCTCACCAATCACTGTTATGGAACCACAAGGTAGTGAAAAAAGCAAACAAATAAACCTGATGAAAGACCATGATGAACAACAGAGATGGAACCTTTCCCCAACAAAAGAGCAAACATGGAAAGCTATTTTTGATTGAGGTACCTTGAGGCATTATCATTCACATGAGCTGATATGAAAATCCTGGCCACATGCCACCCACAGAGGCGGTGAAGAATTTTGAGATAAAGACTATAAAGTTTATATACTCTCTCTCTCTCTCTCTCTCTCTCTCTC